>NC_091826.1:103899307-104212640 GCF_038994185.2 Dermacentor albipictus
GTTGCCACTATCGCCATTCTAAGCGATAAACTTGTTGTTGAGTCGGTTCTGCAAATAATGGTTACCGATTAAAGCGCATCGTAAAACTGGCGGAGCCGGCAATAATACACAAGATGGTTGCGTTTGCTTGGCTTCGACGACTAGCCTTCAAAGATGACGTTACGCATTTCCGCTGTTGCTGAAAATGCAACGCCTAGCTTAAGCAGCGTGATTAAGATCGATGTCTATCCAAGAATCGCCCACTTTAGCTGTAGTTAGGGCTGTTTGTGCCCTCGTTTAACCTACGTGTCAACAGGCAGTGATGGTAACTTGTAACTTAATTGTACTTCAAACGAAGCGCGATCTTTGTTTTGCTTTGCGTGGAGACCGTACAGGCCAGCAGGTGTTGCCGTACGTGGTACTTCTGTGGGAAGCCTCTGTCTCTGCCCTAATACAATTTACTTGCTGTTCGCTAAACGTTTTACCACTAAAAGTCGGATTTCAGCAGATTTTCAAGCGCGACGCCGCACTTTCTTTCAGTCTTTTTTTTATATTTTATTAATTGAAGACGTCGCAGTGAAAACTTCGTGTCCTAGACATTTCTCAAAGTGTGATGATGCTGTGAGAAGTGCTTCACAAACACTGGCCGACGAAAAGCCACGATTGCCTTACCCCTTTTCCCCACCACTTCCTTTTTCTCTTCTTCATTTCTTTTACTTACTCAGAGACTGAAATTTGTGCTTTTCACCCTGCCATCAGCTGAAAAAAACTTTCATCAGACCCTTCACTACTACTGAAAAACGATCCGGTGGGACGCTTCTCATTGTTTTACTAGACGCCGACAAGGCTGCAGGACAAGAATACAGTAATTATTTTTGAGGTCTTAGAGCGTAGGGTTCCTTTGAGGCAAGAGACATACATGTACAAAAAGAAGGCCAAGGGATTTGGGGGTGTGCTGCTATGCATATTATCGAAAAGCTCACAGTGGGCGCCAGTGGTGTAGTCGACCATCACAGCCAATGCTGACCAGCAAACTCAACGTTGGCTACTTTGATGGATATTCATTTGTGGAAAGCATGGTAATTTACGTTTTAGTATTGTTATTGTCACTAACATAAGCTCATATCACTGGTATTTGTTAGGATCACAATGACCGTGCCTGCACGCGCATTTGTGCGCATCGTGCCACGAGAAGTGACGTTTCATCTGCCTAAACCAGCACTAATGACAGTATTCATGACACCACATTCAGCAATTTGTCGGCATTATGCAGATTTCTGAAAGCGTTTCATGACCTATGTTTTGGGTGCAAAGGGAGCAGCTGTTTGTGCGGAACAACTGGTTTTTCTTTAGGGCTGTAGGCAGGCATTGTGCACACAGAATGGTTCACCTTAACATAGGTCACAGGCACCTCGTTTTGCAAGCTGTGAAACATTTCATCAAGACCCTTTACTGTAACGTGTACTCGTACATGCAGCTGCAAAGTTTTGCGGTGTGACAAGTGCTTTCTTTCACCGCGCTGAAAAAATGCCTCCAAGAGCTAGCGTATTATATGTTTCTAATTTGTTGTAGTGCTTATGTTTATTTTCCTCATGGCAGCAGGGCAGTTCAGATATTCACTGAGACGTCAGGCATTTACAATGCCCACAGCCTTTTATTTTCTACTTCTAGTTGTCCATATTGTTCTTATTACCACAAACTGCTACTATTACTGTTCGGTCACGTCTCCTATTTTGAAGTGAGTCCTATTGGCCACAAGATCAAGCGGAGTCGCCACCTGGCAGACACTGGCCGAACCACGATAGTGTCATTGATGCGTTGCATCATCTGCTAGCTGCTACTTGTTTACATGTGTAGCGCACATATCCTTTAACGTCTGTTCATTCCGAGGTTGCAGTGCCGTCCTGAATGATGGTATGCATTCTTTTGGTGATTTAGAGACTCGCCTGGCTTTGAGCAGTAGCCTTTGCGTTGCAATAAAATAATTGACTGTGCGTGTTGTGCCCAGGATCTGGGATCGTTGCACCCTCAATTCATCACTAGCATTCAAATTTTATAGTTGCATTACAATTCAGGCACTTCACAAAAAACATTTGGCATCGTTTTAAACAAATGAAGTGGCCGTTGCGGTACCTAAACACTGAGTGTGGCGATTGCTTCATTGTGTTGATTATTCCGCAATCTTTGTGATGCCATGAAACATCAACAAGGTGGCATGAGATCACTCAGTAGTAGGAAAGAAAATCATAAGTCCTTATATGATACCGCAGGATACAACTGATCTTAGGGCGCATGACTTGAAATGGCATAACTTTGGCTGTGACTGTGTTTATGCGACCGTCCCTAGCTGTTTCCGAGGTGCCGTTGTAATATGTGGATATGCCACTGCACATAAATAATATTGCCTTGCAAGTTAATTTTCATAGTTTCGTACTTTATATCTGCTACGAAAGGCAAGCGGAAATGCAGTGTCACAAAAGCAGCATCTGAAACATTGCAGATGGAAGGTAGCGATCCATTATTTTCACAAATAAAGAAAGCACTGCAATAATTGAAAAGGCGGCAGTGCAAAACAAAAAACACAGATGGAGACGAGATGAAAAGGATGAGCACAATATGTACCAATGTAGTATGTTACTACAAGGACAATATGTACCAACATGCCCAATTTGCCGCATTAAACAATGCAATAAAGTTGGCTCTTAAAATAATTTAAAGTTATTCATGCCATTCTCATGCATGTAATCCTGCAAGAACACCCTTGTAGTAAAATGCCAAGTTTTTTACTGTTACTGGAAGAAAGGCAAATAAAAAATTGTACGTGAAGCAACAGGTCACTCCTGCCACTGCACTGTCACTCATAGTGCCATACCTTGTTTAACTGAAATTAGTAACTATCCTGTATTTGCTAGAGAATCTAAAAAGAAGTAGAAGGTAGTCAACTAAGCCCACAAGCAGCAAAGTAGAACCACGATAACCACCAACTTTAACTTCACTATACAGAAATACAGGCAATTTTATAATCAGTGCGAAAATAGTAGAAATTTGAGTTGCACGACATCTGCACTAACAGAATAAACTGAACGTAAGCCTAACACCAACAAAATGCACCATGCATGTACAGAAACGGCATTTTGTACTCTTTTGATGAATAGCAGGATTTTCCCATGCATTTCATGCAAAAATGTGGCAACAGTGGCAATATATTAACAGTTCACTGCATTCAGCACACTTCATTACTAAACAATCAGCCAAAATCATTCACGGCTATGTGCACAGCTGCATGCATTTCAATGCGTGCCTGCCAACTGCCCATCCACACTAACGTGGTGACGGTGCTGCCGCCTCTCATGGCCAACATGTGTCACCATAAGTTGAAGGGTCAGTCGGGACCAGTGCTAAATCAGTCTATATTGAAGTATTCTTCATTCAAGGCATTGGTTTCGTTCATTTTGGCAGAAGAAAATTTGTTGCTATCAGAGAACATTAAGGCTGTGATTGCTGTTATTGAATTCTACACCTAAACCACTGTGCTCATTTGATATTGTCATGTCATTGATTTCAAGTAGAGGCATGTAAATGTAAACTTTTTCGTATATGAATACGAATATCAAATTGAATATTTGAAAGTGAAATGCAACCGCGTATATTTATGGCAGAAATATTTATTTCGACATAGGGACTACACTTGTACTGACTTGCGTAGAAAAAAGAGCCAGTTATCATGGACAATCAGGATAATTTTTAAGTCCAATATCACTCCAAAAGCCTCTTAACATTCTTAGAGTCTTAAAAATTAATTGCCACTCTATGACTAGCTCTTTATATGAATGGTTGGTAAAGAAAATAAATGTTTAGAAGTTGTGATAAAGGAAAAAAAACAAGCTGCTGGAAGACTTATATGCTGTAAGAACATCTAAAAATGCCCGTTGCAAGGAAAACATTACTGGTTGAAGTGAAAAAAGTTAATTACGGACTACAAGCAAAGATCAAAAGTCACCTAAGTTTAGTCTTTGGCTACTCTAAAAAGTGGTAGAATACTTTTTTATTGATAAACTGTTTGGCTAGTCCCAAGGAAAGTTTATCAAAGTTCATTACATCGTGAGGACCTAGTGCAGAAACCTAAGGTGACAGCATCACCCATCTTTCAGATTTGCATCATCTCTAGTTTTTCTGTAGCTGTATTAGTGCGTTGCCCTGCTAGGATACCAAAATAAGCCACTGTTACTATGGAGAAGGCGCAGCAAGCCAGGAAAAATGCTAAAATAAAAGACAGCTGGTGACACCACCTTGAAGTTCTCGTGCCTGCTTGATATGACATCAAGGATTTCAATGCCACCTGCTCATGTCTAGACGATTTTCTTTCTTTTTTTTGGCAGTAAAGATGTACTACAATTGTATTCTGAAACAGTCAGAGACTGGGTTTAGCAAGTTTTTGAGAACCTGTATAGAACCGCAACAGCCCAAATATAAAAGAAAAATAAAACGCAATCCATGATGTCACAGTGGTGTACTGGTGCAGAGGTTCCAGCTTCAAATTTAAGAAATAGAACTTTAGCCTTTATATTTTTTTCTAATAATTAGCCTAATAACACGAAATTCACAGACAGAATTTTGAAAGGATACTTTATCAGTGGACACTGATTTAGGGTTTCTTTTTACTCTTGCCGACACCAAACAGAAAGTCAAGTTGAGCTGTATTTTAAGTTGTGCTTCTAGATCACCCAAAAGATCACTCTTAACTTGAGGAGAGCCTTGATAAGGTCAGAAAATAAGCAAAGACTTAAGACAGGTAGCAATATCATGTTGAAGTTTCTGCATCATCTTGCCATGATGCCATGGGTTTTGACCATGTCTACTTTGGCCAAGTTTGTTATCTGTAAAGATGGTCTATACTGTATTCTGAAGATCCCAAATACTTAGCAATTTTCATTACACTTACTAGGCACAACCGCCCAAATACGACAAAATACTTTGGGTTTCAACAGAACTAGTTGTTGATCTAGTTTGTATTGACTGAAGAACATACTTTTCCACGAATTAAAAGATACACACAAAAGGAAAAAACTTTGTGTTTGGTTCCAAGAGTGCCAAAAAAGACACTTGTTTGTGAAGTTCCAGTTCGCTTAGATACCTTGATCATACTTAACATGTAAAAGATTTCTGGCATGCCAATGAACAATATAATGCATGCTGCTCTGTGCCAGTTCACTGTGATGTTCATTTTTGATCGCTGGGAAAAGTTTGACACTGTCAGCAGACATGAGGAAATTGAAATGTTGTTCATGCTGTCCATGATCATTGGTAAAAGTTTTTAACAAAAAACCCAGAACAGAACCTTCAGGCACTTCAGATATTGACTCATAAGGTGGAGAACACTTCACAGGCTAACACCATAAGACAGACGAGTTTGCACAAATAGGCAGTGTTGAACTAGGTCAAAGACCTTTGAATGGTCACAATACGTGAAATTTATTTGCTAATGACTTGTGAAGGAAAGGCTAAATGCACACACATAGGCACAACATTCATTTCAAAAGACCTTTCGCAAACTGCTGGCAGCTTGTCATTTTGCATTTAAAAACAAAAAGTAACATAACTATTTCAAAAACTCGAATGAAAGAAGGCAAAAGGGACATGGGACAATAGCAATAATATTTAGCATCATTCGTGCTACCACTTTGATGAGGGGAGATGACTACTGAAATTTTTCGCTCAGTAGGGAATGCACTCATGCGCAGACAAAGATTAAAAATTTTCATTAATATTAGTGTAAAAATAAAAACTACCATTTACGATAAAACTAGGTACCTCACAATGACAATAAACATTTTGGCTTCAGACTCTATATGGCCCCTACAACATTCTCTTTTGACACTGATGAAATTGTGATGTGGTCACTGGAGGTGGGTGGGTCATCAGCATGACCTGAAGGATGTAGTCTGTCCATTGCACCAAAGAAAATTGCTCTGCAAGCACACTGGCGATGTCATATAGGTCTGCTAGTTCATATCGAGAAGGGTCAGTTAAACAAGTTACCAAAGCCACACTGTCTTTAGAATAGCACCAAAAACCATTGTGGATCACAAGTTAAACATTCTGTCAAACTGGCATAGGCATTTTTGTTACACCATATTTTATGCGCAAGTCGAGACTACTAAACCTTCCATGCCATAAACGGAATATTGTAGCTTTGTGCATTCTATCATACCTCAGCTTCTTTGTAAGCAAACCATGCACCTCTTTTCAAAATCACACAGGGTATCATCAGGGCTTAAATTCTTTCCACATAATAAAAACATGCATTGAGCATTTAGTGTGCTCGAAACAATGACTGCTTCATTGACATCTGCCATTTCATATGGAAACACCAATCCATGACGTTCAGATAATCAAATAGCTTGCGATAGTTACTGGCACTGAAAGCTAGTGACTGATATGAACTGTGTGATACTGGCTTCTTTTGTGAGAACACCGCAAATTATTATGGAGCATGTCGCTTACTGGGGGGAGTTAGATGCTCATCAGCAGCAGACATTTTTCTAGCCAGAAAATTCACGGTGACCAGGTCTAAAATGTGCCTAGCTCTGTTGTGAACATAGTTGAACTCTGTCAGACCTAGAAAATGCGCAAGCAACAATAGAGCATCGCCTTGCACTCAAGGCATGGAACATTGCTTACTGAGAAAGAAGTCGCACTGGAAAAGATCCCAACTGATCCCTAACTTGCAAGTCGCATTTATCCGCATCAACAGCTTCTCACCAAGCACCATTGAAATTTAGCTTTATACTAGAAGCTTTAAAATGCCTTCCGAGGAGTATTTTACATTTGTAATTGTTAAAATTGCTTCATTATAAGAAGAAATAAACTAAATTAACGGTCCTGTTACCATGCCACCACGAGGCGAGCGTCACTGCCAACAAAGACACTGTCTTCCTGCGCCACTAGTAGCTTTCCCAAACTATGTTCCTTCCCTGCCTTCTCCCATACCAGAGCCATGGGACATCCCACGGCGTCAATCCCAGCCCTCTTTTTTTCCTTCTGTTCCTCTCTTGTGCTGTTGGATCTTCTGCATTTGATGATTAGCCATGGTGAATGAAGAAACAGTCACTGTGAAGAAGCATTTGTGCATGCGACTTTTGTCCTATGGCTGAGAGTCCTTCAGAGGGAAGCCATGCAGTGTTTGGCTCGAAATTTCAGCTGTGTTCACAAGACACAGCACTCTGATACTTTGTGGACATGATCGTCAGCACCGCATGTATGTGCGACATTTGTTTGTTTAAAATGATGAAACCTGGTGAGGGGGCCCTTTAACAATGCAAACATAATTTCTAAGTGGTTATAGACGACCTCTTCTCAGTTCATAACAAAGATTGACAGATTACTTTGTGCCAGTTAAGACAAAATCTAGTGGTGTGCGATGTTTCTAGTAACTTGCTTCTTGATACAGTAGCTCACCCTTACACTCCCACTGTCAAGGAAACTTCGGCGACCAATCCTTACACAGCCCCTGTCACTCTCAAGTGCATTGTTCCTTTTTTTTTTTCTGCAACTCATGCAAAAAAGAATGTTGCCTAGCCATTGCACCCTCTATAAAGAGGTCATCTGAACACATAAAGCTTGTAAACTGAGAATTGCACAAGCACGTGGGAGCAAATGTTGCGATGCTCTGCCGTTCCATCTCTACAAGGGAGCCATAGTAACCTAATGTGGCAGGTGAAGCAGTGATTTGACAGATGAACGAATTTATGAACTGCTGATGAATTTTCAAACTGTAGAAAGCATCAGTTAAGAAGCAGTTTCTATGTAGCAGGAAATGTTAGCGGTGCCACCACAAACAAAAAATACAGCAAGGGCTGAGGAGCAGCAGGAAAAAATAATTGGCAGTGAAAGGTTTAAGAACTTTTGCATATTGTCGGTGAGCTGGCAAATCGCCAAAGCAGCTGCAGTGGCAAATTTGCGGCTACTCTACTTCTGCATTCTTTTTCCTGCACTCTCACCCCCTCTCACTACATCCTTGCCATTGCAACGCTACCACCACCACTGACTCTTGCACTGTGCCCTCACGGCACACTGGGCCTATGGATGTCGCACTGTATCATGCCAGAATTCGTAAGAAAAGGAGTACTTCGAAGGCGTAGTCTGCAGTACAGGCTGAGCCATCTCAATCCTAAGCACACCTGCAGTAAACTGCTGCATCTGTACAGTTAAGGGTTTCACAGCTTCACATCCTGCTGTTATGTTCCTTGGCTATCACTTGGCTTAGCAGTGTTTTGTGAGCATATTAAAGGATCTGGAGCTTGCAGCACCCCACCGGCACGCTTCCAAAAAGCTGATAAGCCAAGCTAACACCAAGAATGCATAATGCTTGCATAAGCTAGCATAATGCAACAATTCCTTTTTGATTGACTTCATTCCTTTGTTACCATACATGGCTCCCAACTAGGCTATCCTGGTGGTAACATAAGCGGAGCGCCACTGATGAAGCAAGCAAACATTTGGAATAGGTTCATTGCATTCTGCTGACCAAGTTTTGGAAACTCTCAGTGTGGCAAAGATGATGTCATAAGAAGTGTAAGTGTTTAGGAAAGAAATTCAGCTTGAAGCTAGAGTCCGACCTGACTTGAATCTTAGCCACATATGTGAAGGCACCGTTTCCATACATTCAGGATGAATCACCAGGTTTCTTGCAGCAAATGCATGCAGATGTAAGTTGAAAGGACGTCAAAACAAAAGACATCAGACACATTTCTCAACATACCAGTTCCTTGTCAGCATTTCAGGTCAGCAGTGTATAAGCAGCACAGGAATGAATAGACCTGATGACTTGTGAAATAGCGTAGTGTGAATTGGTGCATTCGTTTGAAAAAGCATTGACTATGAAAGTATTGAATAATATCTTTCAACTTATTTCCCAGGTTTTTCATTTTACCTTGCTTGGTTAGTTTATGTGGTAATGCATGCTACACAACATAGAACACCGTCACTGAGGTGACCCAACTTTTAAAAAAAATTTGACCTTGTGTTTGGTGCATGATAGGCTGAGTTGCTTATGCACCATTAAACACAACACAACATAGAACACCGCAAGGGAGCAATGAGAGGCACTGCTGTTCAGCTCGGCCCTCGACAACCAGCTCAAGTTGATCCAGAGAGCTGAGAAGAGGTCAAGAGCCAGCAGTGCCCCGGACTAGGGGCCCAACCATTAGCGATTATTGTGATTATTCTTTCAATAAAGTTTATCTATTCTATTGGTTAGTTTTGCAGCCACCATACCGTCATTATTCTTAGAATCAGCAACTTGCATTGATGGATATCAATAAAAAGGCCCAATCGAAGCAAAAGGGGGATCATCATTTTACATGAGTGTAACATAAGGGCATATTTGGCTGTTATGTGGCAAACAGTGTCTGTCTTGTTGTCTTAATTGGTGTAGCAGTTACAGTGATGACAACAGGATGACAACAACAGTGTGTTAATCATTGCTGTGCCGAAGTGTTCAGAGGAAAATGGAGACAAAGGAATCGACAGTGGTCGAACGAGGAATGTCACTGGAGGAAACATTTTAATGCATGGACTAGTTATCGCTGTGGCAAAGACAAATGTCGAATCGTTTAGTCCAGCAACATTCCTTGTTCAACCACCGTTGTCGGGTATCATTTTAATTGTTGGGATGGCTGCACCATTGATCTATCTGTGATGTGTCAACTTTCACAGTGTGCCTCTTTAGCACTTGTAGACAAACTACAAACAGCAATCTGCCATGTGGGCACCACTATGAGTCCCTGCCCCTGTAGGGGTTCCTAGTTAGTCCTAGATTCCAGCTTGTGGTTTAGGGTAAAATGGCTCAGAAAAAAACAAGACTAATGGTTCCTTACTTGCCACGCTTAGTGAAATAATCATGCTGCTGACCACCTGCACAAACAGGTTTCACAATATTTTCAATGTCATGTTCAATTTGCAGCCACAGTGTCTGTGTTTTGGTGGTTTTGATATATGACAGAGCTCACGATCCAAGATTTTCGTACCTTTTAAGGAGTCTGAGCAGGAAAAACCTGGAACTAGTCATCGTGTTTGTCCTACACAGCTGTAGCTGTATATGTCATCAGCAGCAGCAGCCTATTTTTATGTCCACTGCAGGACGAAGGCCTTTTTCAGCAATCTCTAATTACCTCTGTCTTGCGCTGGCTGATTATTCCAACTTCTGCCAGCAAATTTCCCAATTTCAACACCCCATTTAGTTTTCTGCCATCCTCGACTGCGCTTCCCTTCATTTGGCACCCATTCTGTAACTCTAGTGGGCTACCGGTTATCTGCCCTACGTATTAGATGGCCTGCCCAGCTCCATATTTTTCTCTTAAAGTCAGCTAGATTATCGGGTGTCCCCATTTGCTCTCTGATCCACGCCACTCTCTTCCTGTCTCTTGACATCATGCCTAACTTCTTTAGTTCCATTGCTCTTTGCATGGTCCTCAACTTGTTCTTAAGCTTCTTTGCTAACCTCTTTCTGCCCCATATGTTACCACCAGTAGAATGGAATGATTGTACACTTTCCCTTTCAACCACAGTGGTAATCTTCCAGTCATCATTTGGTCATGCCTGCCATATACAATGCAACCCATTTTTATTCTTCTGTAAATGTCCTTCTTATGATCAGGGGACCCTATGAGTAATTTACCTATATACACATACTGCTGCATACACTCTGGAGACTGTGTATATATAGTGATCATTAAGTAAGGAACATGGTCCTTTCTTACCTGAACATGTTCTGTGTAAATTTGCCAGCTTTAGTAAGTTTTGTTATAGAAAATTCTTATACATTGAGAGGCTTCCTCCATCTGCTACCCTCCTGATAAGCTCAGATGGTAAGGCAAGTGCCCCATAAAGGCAGTTCTCCTGCGTTCAATCAATGGCACAGAACAAACTTTTCTTAACCTTTATAATGCTTGCATCAAAAGAACCAGCACATCAACATGCAGTTCTTTACCAAACCAACTCGGACAGCTTACTGCTCTTTTATAATGGCCAGCTTTCAAGGACACTGAACTGTGTTGCCTTGTAGAGTTCTTCAACCTAGTGGATGGTGATGCCATTACTTGTAAGCCATAGGATGACGTGACAGTGTCTCACATGCTGCTGCCTTCTGCTTCGTTCACCTTCCCAGCGGCGCCACCCTCACCGGCAACAGCTGACAAGGAGGCTCAGCGGAAGCGGACTCGGCCTCTGCCTGTTTTTTTCTGGGAGACCGTGCACGTCATGAAGTGGATGAAACGTGTCTGCATCAACCATTATACCTCATACTCAACACTTTTCCTTGATCACGAGATTACAGGTGGGGTTCTCTTTTCTTTTTCTCTTTTAGACCATGCGCTCACAAAAAAAAGAAAAAGGATACATGATAGAGGGATATAATGAGCCATGCTATCAATTATCAAAATAATTTTAACACTGTTACTGAGAAAGAAGTTGGTCGCAGTTAATGTCATGGACTTGGCAGTGTGAAGAGCTGCAGAATTCTCTCTGTTGGTGTTGTCACAAAAGCAGCATTATCAATGAATTATGCGTGCATGTGTGTGTTGGCTATAAGTTCTTAGGGCAAAATGATGGGGTTAGCCATTACCGACCATTGCAAGCCACTTGATCAAGGCTTTGGTTATTTAAGGCTTACCATGTACATCACTTAACATTCAGTATTCTTGTGGCCACAGCATTGTGTCAGTCCAACTCGGGTACTTTGATGTACTGTGTTCTCACGTGATAGCAAATGGTGACATCTTTTTCAAAAATTGAAGCATGGACAATGCAGCTTTCCAGACAGCCTTGTAAGGGCAGCCTATAAATACAAAAGAAAAAGGAAAAATGGGTACAGATGGATGGGCGAGCTCAGTCTGCCTGCAGTCAGCGCACTGCTCATGTAGCCTTGTCAGATTTCGGAGCCCTTGGTGTCATTAGTATCTCTGTGCAGGGTCTCCCTGTGCAGGTTAAAAAGAAGGGGCTACCTCAGTGGAATATAGGATGCAATGACCATATTGTATACTTAATAAACATGTAGTTAATGGCACTGTGACCGACATGACAGTGCAATGAGGCAGACAGCATAAACTATGTCTTCAGCTCTTGATTACTGCTGCTGTACATGCTTTCCTTCATTGTACACTGCAAATAGCATGCCTCTGTGTACGAGCTAGGGTCAGGGGAACTTGTGCAGACATGCGGTGCAAGCTTGTTGCGCAAAAAAACTGTGAAGGATGTCTTTTACTCTGAGAGCTATGCCTCTCGATAACCCGTAGCCCTGCAAACTTGCTATCGGAACGCAGCAAGAAATGCGAACAACTTTAAATAACCAGGGAGGGCCAGACTATTCATAACCAGTGCTTGGAAGAAGCAGACAGAAAAGAACGACACACACACCGCTCTTTTCTCTGTGCTTTGTCTAAGCACGGGTCCTCCATCATCAGAACTGTGCCATTCCAGCTGGCTCAAGTTTCTACCTTATTCATAGTTTACCTAAAAGTTAACACTGGTCACGGCAACAAGTATTAGAATGGCAAAACACAATCTCTAACTGTAAAAACAGGATAGGCAAGGATATCAGGAAAGGGCCGAACCTACATGTTAGCAAGAATCGTGGACCTCCTATCTAGTAGTGTGGCTTTTTGTGGGTACTTAACTGTGCGCTTAGACTGCCTGCCCTTGCATTGCAGGTCGATCACTGGTGCGACTGAACGATGTCAGCCTTGAAAAGATGGGTATCAAGGACGCGAATCACCGGTAAGTGCGTTGTACCTGTTCTTGCTATTCTGGTGGTCCACGACACCGGAGTGTGTGCAGGTCTCTGACGCTGTTGAATAGTATTTTACACGTTTCTCTCTCAGGGCTCTGAAAGTTCTACAGTTTCTGCTATGTCTTTAATACTGGCTTTACGAGGCAATGGGTCTGTTTGGCCTATTAAGCACCGAGACCTGTAAATTCAAGTCCGGTGAAAATGAAGGAAAACAAGGCCATTCTGGCTTTATTGGGTGACTTTCCGAGGTTGTTCAACATGTATCTGAATGAATGGCAAGTACTGAGGGAGTGTGCAGTGATGAGATTGAGATTTAGGGCCAATTGCAATCTGATGAGATTCATTATAGTGCTCCATGCTGCTGTTCTCATGTATCTGACCACAATCTGCAATCTTGCATCTCATCACTGAGTAAAGTGACTTATTACGACACTTAAAAGCGAGGTTTGGCTTGGGGCATCAGTTTGAACTTTGTGTGTGTGTGTGCGTGTGTGTGTGCGTGCGTGTGTGTGTGTGTGTGTGTGTGTGTGTGTGTGTGTGTGTGTGTGTGTGTGTGTGTGTGTGTGTGTGTGTGTGTGTGTGTGTGTGTGTGTGTGTGTGTGGAAGGTAAGGGTGTCATGTTCAGCCATGGTTGGTAGAAAAGGTTCTGATTGCCCTCAACTAGATCTAGGGAGATGTGCAGAAAGGTTCCAGTGCGAACAGGAAGTTTTCTTGATGAAAATCCTAGAGCTCTATTTATTTATTTAAATATTTATTTTCAAAGCACATGGATGCCACAAAAATGAGTGGTAGTACATAAGAAGAAAAATGCATAATAATAACATGCAAGGATTAGGAGACAGCATAGTAAATAGTCGTCTGGAAACTTGATAGTCGTCTTGAAAGCCGGAAGCGCAGGAAGGTAGTTTCACTCTATACATGTGTGGGGAAAAAAAATTACCATATTTTAGAATTTCCGAGTTAGTGTACCCCCCCCCCCCCCCCGCCTTTGCCCCTAGGGTCAAAGATAATCCATGAGTGTTTGGAGGAAGAGAGAAGGCTTGCTCGGTCGCTGACCAAAATTCCTGGTGACAGTGGAACAGTCATGACCACAAAAAAAAAGGTGGAAATAGTTGTCGGTTGAATACAGAGTTATACTGGTAGCTCCTGTGGAAAAGGCAAAAGTGGCGTACGAAGGACTCACATGTGCAACAGTGTGTTGTCCAGTGGCCGCATTCCATGTAGCTTTATTGTAAGTGGTAGCTGGCTAGTGGACTAGCATGTTGCAGGGGTATATAGCACGAAGTAATAACAACCGAACGACAGTAAACGGGGACCAACTAGTGCAATCTGGCACTCTTGCAGTGGAGCAGCATGCTTTTTACCTTGGTCTGGTAGCTGGATAGTCCTTGACTCATGCGCTGCAAATCGTCACATTGCGAGAGGCCACTCGTGGCGTCGCTATGCTGAATCCCTCCCCATTGGGCAGCGGGACAAAGGAAAAAAGAAAATTGCATGAGCATTACAAAAATAGATGCGAGAAAAGTTTGCACACAGTCTTCACAAGTGCAGATGAACATGCGTGAATGAAGGGGAAGTTATATAGCTACTCCATATAGCCTGGCTACTTCATAGAACATGAAAATTCTGATTCTCTCTGCTTCTTGGATGTCCTTGTAAAAGGAAGTAACTGAATCTGTCCTTTCTTGTAATAAATAAGACAGACACATACCGGACTGTATTCGTACATTAACCATTTCCGTACAGAGCTTTCTGGCCAAAAATGATTAAAAAATACTGCTTTTTTTTTGCTTTAATCAACCCTACATATCTTGAAACATCAAACAAATGCTATAAAGGCATTTTATTTGTAAGAATTGTTTTAAAAAGCTTTTTCTGTAAATTGAGACAGAATATTGGCTTCACTGCGCTGTGCAGTGGAGAATCCTCGAGTCTCTGCAGTACTGCATGCTGAAAATTGCCCTTACACGTTTGAAAACAACACCTTGAGAAAGGGAGCTCACACTTGTGTCAAGACAGGTGAGATGCCTAGGTAGTCGACTTTGTCTGACAAATTCCAAAGCACAGAATAGTGCACACTGCTAGCTCACAATAAAGAATTTGCGATAAGGAATGTACAGGTTACACGAACAGACAGCATTCTAAGATTTTAAGTCTGCCAAAAACCAACTCACACGGGCCACTACCTTCACTTCGAATCTGACCATCCAGCAAACCACAAGGCGTCTGTTGTAACTTCTTTATTCAAAAGAGCCGAAACTCATTCCTCATTGCAATCAGATCTAAAGAAAGAAAAGAGAACAGTTCTCAACGAGCTTAAAAGGAATGGCTACACAGAGGACTTCATTCAAAAAACAACCCAACAACAAAAGAGAAGAAACAAACTACGGGACCTTCAGCCGTTGACTTCTCCCCAATCCCGGAAATGAGTGTCCATCCCATACGTCAGAGGTACCAGCGAAGCTCTCAGCCGAATGTTGAAAAAAGAAGGCCTCAAAGTTGCGCGCAAACCGATAAACACTTTCAATATCCTCCTCCCTTAACCAAAAGATCATCCACCAAAAGAAAAAGCTCAAAGCGTCGTCTACAAAATCGGCTCAGCCGACTGTCCGGTGTCGTACATCAGGGAAACCGAAAATCTAAAAGAAAGAATCGGACAACACGAGAATTACATCAGAACATTCAGCCGTATATACAGCGCCGTCGCTGAACATTCTGAAGACGCCGATCACAAAATTGCTTTCCAAGAAACCCAAATCTTTCAAACAGAGACAAACTCGCGAAAAAGACTACTACTGGGGTCATGCCCCATTTAAAATATGGGGGTAATATAAACCACGTGAAGGGCAACCTACGCTCAGTGTATATCCATGGCCTTGGCAACATGACGAAAAGAAGAAAACGCCCAGCCTGGTAGATTCCCGCCTGAGGTCACCAACACCAAAACGTCTGCGCTCTCCCATACCCTCCACCCTTCGCCTCCTGTCAATGGCACTCTCGCGAGTCAAGCTTCCCGAGCACCGGTCATCCCAGCAGACCAGCACCACTGCAGCCACCTCACCCTTCCGCTTCCCCCCTTCCCGTCTGTGAAGTGTCTAACCTCCTTTTTTTTTACAAAAGACCCTTTAAAAGCTGCACACCACCACCCCCAAAGAATAACCCCTGGAGGACTAAAATAGGCTTCACAACGTCCGGCTAATAAAATTCACTTATTTGTTTGGAGTCAGTCTGAAAGTCCTAATCAACTTCCCAACAAGACAGGCAATTCTGTCAAAGTGTTTAGCTTCAAGTCTCGGGCATACATCCTCCAGAAAACTAGGGGCTCAATGATTTCTTCAACAACATGTGCCTGTTACTTTGAGAGCTCTCTTTACTGAAGGGTAGTGTCAACCCCTAATGGTAAACCCTCGACAAGCTGCTCATACATGTCAAGTGCTGCTGCCTGCTGCAGTAGGTTAGGGGCTGTGGCGTTGTGCTGCTGAGCTTGAGGTCATGGGTTCTACCAGCACCGTGGCTCGCTTGCTGTGGACCTTCCGGCAAAGCACATTTGTGGCACGCTGGTTTCACAAGGCAGAAGTATGGCACTGAGCTTTGCTTGTACCAGACGTTTAGCAGGTGGGTTAGGTATAACTCAGAGGCGCATGCAAACCCCGCTGTGGTATTTCATTGGTTAGATCTCAGCCACGCTGGTCACATTCTGATGTGTGAAATGCAAAAAGCACTCGTGTACTGTTCTTTGGGTTCACGTTAAAGAACCCTAATTTAGTCATATCTGCTGTCGGACTAGTTGGTGTGTGGCTGGAAACAGTTTCAGCCGAAAAATAAGACACTGTTTAAGCATCTCTGTGTCTTAATTTGTACTTCAATCGGTTTCTAGTTAAAGAACCCCAGATGGTGAAAATTTATCCACAGGCCCCCTCCTCTACAGTATCCATCACACCTCACTGTACAATTTTGGGGCATCAAGCTGCACAATATAATTAAGACACGTGTAAAATTCGCTGGATCTCATCCCTAGAGGTTTCTGACGCCCCTCCACTGATTGCTCAATGAATCGAATAGCAGGATTATGATGTGTTTCCAATTCAGATTTTGAAGGCAGTGTGCGGGTTGTGCAGGGTGTGTGTGCACGTGTGCATGAACTGGTAAGTGCATGGCACCACTCGAATTTGCCTTGTTACTTACCAGCAGTCTGGTTGTTCTAGTTGCAGCAGTAAGGGGTGGCCTTCTTGCACATAATTTTCTATTGCTTACAAGCAATGAGTGGGAATTTCTGAAGCTTCATTAAGCTTGTAAACTCGGTGAGAGCTAACAGCAAACAGGAACAAGTGGCGGGAAACTAGCAAAGTATTGTCTGTTCCGTTTTCTATTTTTAATTGTCCTGTGGTTCTGTGCATATTTTCGAGTCTCTTCTGCAATATAGAGCAATATTGATGGCCTGAGGAAACAATTTCTGGTTTCACTCATCCTGTCTCTTTTGTCTATGCATAATTGTGCCCTTCTAATAGCTAATACTCAGTAAACACATGGAGCTAATTCTGAAACTAGTTTTATTATGATTTATAATGTTCTAAGCACCCCTGAATATGAAAACACCCATTTTTGATCTGACAATAAGATCCATGCCGTTTGTAGCTGCCGATTCTTCTCCACTGTCAGGTCTTCTTAACATGCGGTGCGTTACTTAGGTTTTGGATGCAATGTCATCTGGTCTTCGCTCATCACAACTGGTCACGTTAATGTTATTTTCCAGATATTCCCACAAATTCAAAGTACTATGTGCAGTCGCCGACCATTTATTCGGACCTCACGGGGACTGCAAAAATGTCCGAATAAACAGGTGTCCGAAAAAGCAAATTAAGAAAAAAAAAAGAAATCCATTATTTCCATGCACTTGTTCGGGCTCGGCAGTATGCTTGAAGAAATCGTGAATCGACCATTGCACGCTGTTCTGTTTATGCGCAATCAGATAAGCCTGAATCTCGGAGAGGGTCGTACGGTCACTATAGGCAGCTGAAAGCACAGTCACTGCTTCTACACGCTCCGCATGCGACGGCAGTGTAGCACATGGTGTGTCATCTTCCGACTCAGAGTCATCATCTGGCGGGGCAGCAGAAACCTGACGAATGATCTCGCCGTCGTCGAGTTCTACGCATGTCAGTACAGCAGTGTCAGCTCCTGTGAAACTGTCAAATGAGACGGTGTCCGGAATCGCAATGCAACCACTTCGCAGGCCCCTGCAGAACATTTTCGGCATCAGTAGGGAGCACATCGGAAGGCGACAAATCCTAGGCCTCCCGGCACCCCCTTGCCGGCATGCCCCAGCACAGTCTGTGCGGGCACTGTCGGCGCCATTAGACACTTGACACAATGTTTCCGTATGCCACGCTGGATCACCGCAACCTCGACACAGCACACAAAGCAAACACCACGACGCCGTCACGTCGACACCAGTCGCACAAACTAAAAACGTGGCCTACTCATAGCGTCGTGCACAAAGAAACAAATCAGCTGCTGAATTGTCTTGACATGGCTTACTAAGCTGAGACCGGAACTGCTGTAGCAACTCTATCGAACCAGGCAAAAACGATAATGATGAGCGGGGATTTCCAGTAATGCCACTTTGTGGGGCAGCAAGGAGGCTCTGTTCAAAACAAAAATGTCGTTCAGCAAGTCGAACCGTGCACCGTTCAGAGTCGGTGCATGGTGCTCTCGATCAAGTTGGCTCAAGGAGTGTCCGAAAAATCAGACGAGAGGTTGCAAGGTGTCCGAACTTTCGGCAGTTGTTATACATTATGGTCTATGGGGAGAACAGTGGTGCCGCGAAGCAGACCGATTATTCGAGCATGTCTGAATTTTTGGAGTCCGAAAAATCAGTCAGTGACCGTAATGGGCTGACTAAATTTCCAATTGACACTGCCGTAAATTTCAGATGGCACTTTCCTTTCTCATCTAGCAGCACGCCGCTAAAGTGGCATTTGCCGCAGCAAAGTGCACTTGCTCAGTCACTAAATTTGCCTATCTGACTTTGGTATCACTCAGTAATTAAGTGATCTTCCTTTACGCATGCGATTAGTAGTAATATTTTCTTGTGTTTAACAAGTGGCATACAATTGACTACATTAATTTTTCAGGAGACTAATCATGCTAGTGATTGCCTACAAGTTCGGGCAGCACAGTATTACTAACATTTTTCATAGCGAAACGTGTGTTGTTTGTGTGTTATTTTTTTAACTAATAGAATGATATGCTGTATGAATTGGTAATCGCTCAGTATAACCATATTGTGACATGAGAACATTAAGAAGGAAAAGAAAGTAAGGCATTCTACCAACTTGCACTGGTTTTATTCTCTTTCTTTCAGGGATGAACTGTACCGTGAAATTCTCAAGCTCAAGCTGAAAAGCAACATTTTGGAGATGAGGGACCTTGAAAGCAAAGGTAGACCATGTTATAGTAGTTTCCTTACTTGTTAGTGTAGCATATTTGTTGCTGCTTGTTGCTGGACATAAGCTTTCATATTGAACATGGTGGCAAATGGGTATGTTTTGCCTGGGTCAGTTAGTAGGCCAACTTCATGAGTTTCACTCCACCATCGCTGCTGCAAAGGATGCCGCTAATAGTTCTCTGAGGGCTAAAGTGCAGCTTTGGAAAGAATCATGTTGTTTTTGTGCCATGACAAACACGCTCAGTGCTCAAGATGAAAAGGCAGAGAGGTAAGAATAAAAGGATTCTGCGACAGGAGTGAGACTGAGAGGATGCAACCCCCCCCACACACACACACACACTTTTCCCTAAAGTTCAAGAACAAAAATCTACAGTAGCCATCTCCTCAAAGTTCCCCTCGGTGTCACTCTTTGAAACTGAGTACAATGGGATATTGAAAAGGACTGGTTTTGTTGTGGCTCTGGCATATTGAATGCCCAAAACTGGCTGACTGATATTCATGTAAACTACTGTATTTATTCAAACATAAAGGGAGGTTGTTCTTTTTTAAATCCTTAGGCGTGAAGTTACCCCCTGTATATGCAAGGCTGATAGCTTCAATTACTGTTTCAATATGGCTGCAGTAGCGCGAAATTTTTGGCAATACTGATTTTAGACGTACAACCCACCCCGAGATTAGAAAAGTGTAGCAGTAAAGGCATGGTGCGGGTTATATACGAATTTGGCCTTGAGGTGGGACTTTGTGGCAGTGCAAATTTTGCATTAGGTGTAGGCAGTGTTCCACGCAATGCCTTAAAGTCGCATTATAAGCCAAAAGTTTTCTGTAATCTACACAGGTTATTTAAGTTACTCCGGGGTCTTTCAATTATTCAATATTTCGGGCAGTCGCAGCCGAGTCTGAATAATCTGTAGGCTACCCTTAGCGCCTTATACTAGTGTGGATATGCAAGTTCTTTTTTATTTTTATTTTTTGGTGCTGCAACTGCATCCTCGCATTATAATTGTGACCACCTTATGATCAAATAAATACGGTAACTTGTTCATAACGAACTGAACATTAGATAGTTCAGGCTTGCGGTGTCCGCTCCCAGTGCCATAATGCCGCTGGCGTGCCTCAGATACAGTGTTCATAGGATACATTACTTCATTTTTTCTTCTTTTCGGCCTGCTTTTTCTGTCTGACCATGCATGTGAGATTGCTCAGAAGTTTGCCAAAAACGTATCGAAGGTGTATCACAGTGACATTCTATTGAGTCGCTATTCTCGTTGACGTTGAAGAACAGTTGAATGCCCAGTCAGATATTACTACCTGCTGCACGCAAGTTTGGCTTAAAAAAAATTTTACTTCCTTCTTTCTTTCCTTGACTTCAGATAATAAAATAATACATAACAAACACATCGGAAAAGTTTATTACAGATGAGTTTTGGTATGTTAAATCTTCTGATATAAAAACTGTTTTTAGCACATAAGCCTGTTCGTTGTACCCAGGTTCTACTGTATCTCTACTGTAAAAGAAGCACATATGACTACGTACACAAGTATCACAGAGATTGTCAAGAAAGGCTTGGTAAGCCAAAAGAAATACAACCATGGACTGGTGGTGAAACACCACCCAGTTTTGGGTGTTTCCGCCCCAGTTTACCGTGACATCATAGATTCTGATGGGGACTGCTTGGGCCTTGATAACTGTTCATTGGTGAAGTTGTACTGCATTCTATCCAAGAAGAGCAGAAGACAGTACTTAGCAAAACTTGAACTTTTTTTCTGGCCCACAACGGCCCAAATATTAAAAAAATACTTTCAAGTCCGTGACGTCACACTGGCCTTGGTGTTTCGGGGCTAACTTTATTAAGACGAACTGCCACCTTTGTTTACTCCTACTTATTACCATAACATTCAGGAAAATGAAGTTTTGAACGAATATTTAATCAGACGAAACGGAATTGGTGTTACTCTTTTTAGTGCCCCTATTGTGTTCCTTTGGTGCTTTCGCACAGCGCAACCATTAGCTTGTCGTTGTTAGTGTGCCTACTGCTGCCATCATGATGTGCTGCGATGAAACCCTTATTTTCGTTTGGGTTCCTATGAGGAAGTAATTACGTGAACTGAAACAAACACTGAACTATATTTCGTTTCTCTGCGTGCACTCCCGTGGAATCTTACACCTTCTCCAAACACAAGAGTAGTTGCTCCAAAAGTAGATTGGGCCTGCTCCAATGGCTGCTCCAAAACGCTTAAAGGCATTCCCACCACTGAGCAAAGGTTTACACGAATGAATGGAATGCATCTTCATTTACACAATGCACATGCTCTTCAGTCACCTTGTTCCACTGGTTTACTTTTTGGACAAACAAGGAGTTAGCATACATGTATGTCTTGGTTTGGTACTCAAGAATTTCGAAGTCATGGTCATTGCATATTGAGATATAGAGGAGTTCATTTGATAAGTGGGTAAGTCTCTTTGTTACTTCCAGTCTTACTGTGGTATATTAAGCATAGTAACTTCAGTCTGTTCCCTTCATTGGGCAATCGTTCGATTCCCAACAAAGATTTCAGTCCCTTGCAACTCTCTCTCCTTCTGTACCACCCCATGACGAACCTGGCAACTCGGTTTCTTTATTTTCTCTAGAGCTTAGCCAGGTCCCACCAAAATTGTCCAAATGCAAGTTACAGCGAATTTTGAGAGTATAATAAAGGAAATCAAAAATGTTCCCCACTGATATCAGCAGGTTATGAATAGTATACGCTTGTGCGTGGTAACAAATAACGGGTATAATGAAGGTATTTTCATGTCACATGCAACTTAGTTATGACGAGGTATGGCTGAGTGCGAAAGGCCAGAGACTCCTGTGGCACCCAGTGGACTTGGGAGCTTTGAGAGGTTTGGATTCTTGTTCTTGCACTTATGGTAGTGCCATGCACTTGTGTCAACGTGTTGATGACATCTGTTGTGCAGTACTTCCAGTCCAGCCAGGTAGCTGCGTTAGAGTAACGCTAAAGAGAAGCACTAAGTCAGTTTGCACTTGTGAACTATTATATTTCAGAAGTCTATATTAAATTAATGTCGCGGTAGGAGGTTGGTTATTAGAGCAGAAAACTTAAGTTAAGCTCTGCATTTTCTTAGTTTCATGCCGGTTTGTCAACATGACGTCATGGACGATTGTCTCACTATGAAGCCGTTGTAGAGCAGTAAATGTTCTCAGAAGTTGCCAAGTCCATTCTTTGGCTCCTATAGAATACAATGAAGTTGATCATTACTGATGAAGAACTACGTGGTTTCTGGTAGACACCCTCGCAGTCTATGACATGTCGAGCTGGTCTGGCAACTTCAAAGTGGTCTGGCTATTCGTCTTTCGTTCGTGGGTCTTTTGTGACTTGTTAAGCCTCATCTTATGGGTAATAGTGGCTCTTTAGGTATTATTTAAGAGTAATTTAGCACTGAAATAGGTCGGCTTATTTCACTATTCAGCATACCTTTAATCCTTTCGCAATGAGCACTTTGCGAAAATGACTCGATTATACCATTGTTTTATCCATACAAGTAAACATACACACGACAAAAGAGCAAAAAATATACCACTGAAACTTTTTATTTCAGTTGAATGCATTGAAAAAAAGATGTTTTGAAAAATAAAAATAAACTGAAACCTTTCTTAGTGCAGTACAGTCGAACCTAGTTATAGCATTATTCGAGTGCCATAAAAATTCAATTGTTATAACGGATAATTGTTATAATCGCATTGCATGAAAAAATCCGAATAGGGGGATGGCAGAGCTGATGTTAGAAAACTATAATGGTGGGTAGGCCAGAGCCCCTTCCCACCAGCTTCCTCCATCCAGCTGTTGATTGTGTTCACTCATTTAACTGCTTCCTGGGTGCTCCGATCACGTGTAAGAAGCTGCAGCTGCTGGCGTTAAAGAATGGAACTGCTATAACAACTGCAAAGAATGGTCACAGGCAGCGAGTGATATGCGAGCTCTGCCGAGGCATCGTTTTAGGGGCCCCGAAAGAGAGGCCTTTTAAAATATGCGAGAAAGTTGCCATGGCAGCCCGTCGGCTTGAGAAATCTAGAAGAAATGCTAAGGCAAAATCACCACAAGCATCTCGTCAGATAGTTCTCATTGGCTTGCACGAGAAAACCCTATGTCCATCAGCCTTGCAAGCTTTACGCGAAGCTTGCTGACATTCTCGTCCAAGGCATCCAGGTGCTCCACATAATGCAGCGAAGGTTCCTCGCAAAAACAAAGCCCTGGAGTGACTGAATCATCTGCCAGGCCGCCTGTGAGAATAACGCAGAGGCAGCCTTCCTACCATGTCATCACTGACATCGCTATCCGATGCAAGCATGGTCGTAATGATTACCTCATTGGTTAAAAGCACTTAGTTTCCAAATCTATAGCCATGTGCTTTCTTTTCACTGGCAACATCGTGCATTGCCGACGATCAGTGGGCGGACCAGCCATCTTCCGTTTCAGCGGCAAGTCAAACGAGGCTGAGAAACCACATGGCTAGGAATGATTTCAATGCAACCAACAGATGGATGCAACCAATTGAGCTGTTTGCAGAACTGCGCTGAATGAGGAGCCAGTGAGCCAGCGAACAATCTGGGAGCAGCGCAGTTGGCATGGTCCATTCTTGTTTCGGAGGGTGGCATGGCGTAGAGCTATGGATGCAGCCCATTCATTTTCAGAGGCGTGGAAGGATGATAGAAGGGAGTTACACGGAGAATGCTTGAAAATGAGCGCACGGTGGCTTTTGGGGCAGCGAGCCATCATTCAGCAGCTCGAATTTCTCTTTCTCTTCGAGGATTTCGCATTTCACTACCTTTTGGCACAGACACCCAGCAGCCAGCCATTATCGTTATAACCGATAATGTGACATTAGGACATGGTAGTAAGAAAGTTATTTCACCATGGAGAACATACAAAAAGTTGACGGTGCGGTAGCTTCTCATTGTTATAACCAATATATTGTTAAAGCGGGTATCGTTATAAGTGGGCTTAACTGCATTAACAAAAATTTCAGTGCGGAGCTTCAAAATTCAAAGGTTAGCTGGAAAGGTGTGTTCTTCGCATTGAAATAAAGCGTTACTGGCCCTTTGATGAACACCCGTATCACTTCGCGTCAACCATTCTGAAAGTCAGCCTCTGTATGGTTCACTTCAATGCATGTACTGCACCACACTGCAGTTCTAGCACCAGGTCCTGGGTTCTTATTGAGCACTTATCTTTTAATCACCTGAGGATTGTTTTCAGCACACGAAGTTGGGACTTGACTTTTAGCAGTTGCCAGAATGTACTCGGGAAGGGGTGAGCGACAAGCCATGATGTGAGCGGCTGAGGATTTGCATCCTTTCTGCAAAGTCAAGGTCGGGAGCTCCCGGTTCTCATCTGTGAGAGCGTCTAAAAGCCAACAGCATCATTTTAGAAAGCAGGTTGCCTGTCCGAAAATGTGCTGATCTGTCGTGTCACCTGTCATGCAACATCTAATGAAACACATGGAGGGAAGCTTAACTAACCTATGCACAGTGATGGCAAACTTGTTTTTCGAGGTTTTAGTTTGGATGGGCCCAGCTCATCCTCTGTAGGAGCATTACAAATTACAAATAGCACGCAGAAAATGCAGGCTCTGTAAGAAAGGGCTAGCAATGAGACGTACTGCTAATGCTGCAAGTTGTGTTAGTTCAGTTAGCAACCTGGTGCTTGCTTGCCTGTCTGTACCTAAATATAGCAGTTGGACCCACTTGCTCATACTAATTGGTTTTTTTTTATGTTGCTTTCTTGCAGGCACTGAGTTTTCGACTGTAGGAATGAGCTGAACATGCATTCTGAAGACCCCTACTGAAGACTCACACTCAGGTTCATCATAAATGCTATTTCATGAGACTCTGTGGCTTCACTGTCATACGTAGATCAATGTTCTCACATGTAGTCGCATACGTTGCCACATGGAGGTCATATCAAATTGGAATGATGTGTAAAATGTACAGATAGATGTAGACACGAGAAGCAACAATGATATACTTGCCGTCTTTACTTTCAAGAACCAATGTCTGGCACTTTATGTCTGTTGTTCCTTTCTGTGTCCATGTCTTGGTGTTGAGCTACAGTTCATCCTCATTAAAAATGACTGACCAACAACCCAACACAGTGGCGTAACCAGGTAGTGGCACGCCAGGCAAAATAGGGGTGTGTGTTACAATCGAGAGCATTAAATCTTTCTTTTCTGTTCATGAAGATCACGTGCACGTTGCAATACAGGGTGGGTTATAATAGAGCAAATACAGTAACTGAACCACTTCAAAACTGGTGTCACTTGTAGCTTGACTTCATGGTTTCAAGCATGGTGTCAAGCTGTGTCCTTGTAATGTGAGCTGGCAATTGCGTGGTATCATAAATCCCTCGTGGGGCAAGATTTGGACTGTCGTACAACACTAAATGGCTTGTGGGGTAGCAACCCAGTGCAGTTTTACCAAGGACACGTTTGTGCAAGACTGTTAAATGTGCATCATGCACAAGCAGTGACATATTGCAGAAGCAGTATACAGTAAAACCTGGTTCATACAGTTTTGGAAATAAAAACGTGAGAAAAGATGTACCAACTGAGAAAACATGATCGGAGGTCACAGAGAATTGACAGACTCAACTGTAGTTGACGTCTATGTAATTCGAAGCGTTGTGCGAATCGTTGCTGCACGAGGTGCCAATGCGAACCGAGCTGGTGGGGCTCAAACAGCCCCAAGATGCGCGTGGACCGTTTTACAGCTTCAACAAGCCCACATTTGTGCTCCTAGAATTCATCCTGGGTCAGCAGCTTCTACGAGCAGGGCATTTTAGTGACAAGTTTTGCTGTGCCCACTCAGCATGAATTGTTGCAGCATGAGACGCGAATGCGTGTCAAGCTAGTAGGGCCTAAGCGACCTGAGACGCATATCGTTGTTTTCCAATTGTGTACTGTTTTAAGATCGCGACAGGAAATACACATAAAACTGAGCTGGTGGGTAGTGGGATACTTACGATCATGCCAGAGAGATGCATGACGCTCCCTTTGCACCACCGGCAGTAGGGAAGGGCAGCATACTTGAGTTATCACCTATTAAAACGATGCAGTACGTTTCCAACGGCACTACACCCCACACGCTTTGAAACAGATAGGTGAAGGTGCTTATCACAGTAGGGTTGGCGGCGACAGCTACGAACGTGGCGTGCAGCGACCTGGAACAAGATTTACTGGTACCCAAATAAGAACCTTAGTGCACACCAGCTTTTTCACGTGAGACGTGGGCAGTGCAACCGGCTAGTTTTTCTCAGTCGTGCATACCGGATACCTTTTCTTGTTTACATGGGATCTGGCGGCCGGAAAATGTATCATATGATGGCAGTTTGGCGATCTAGTGAATGTTGGTGCCAAAAGGTAGTGTTTTCTGGGGATGCACGAAACGATAAAAACTAAGTGGATCTGTATGTGTTCTTTTGTGTTCTCAGTCATGGCCGTTGGCACCGGTAAATAGTATTAATAAGATGGTATCAACGTTCTACTGTAATTGTTCACTGCTTCTTTAATGATTTGTGCTCTTTTGAACAAACTGTTGAGGATGTCAGGAGACACAACCGCAGGAAATAGCAGCCTTAACATTGATGCTTCTCAAATATTTAGGCCTCTTAGCTGCACTAAGCAGGAACTACAGATGGCATGAGAACATGTGATACTAAAGATTGCTAACTTGAAAGATCCTTATTTTTTTTTATTTTTCCGGTCTTGTATGTGATATGACCCCATGCATTACAAGCAGTCGGAAAGTTTTTACTTTCATGTAACAATATCCTGTAAACAGTGTAAAAAAAACCTAAAAAAAGAATTTATTGTTGTTTTGTTTTACCAATGTAATGTAAGAAGTGCTATGTCAATTTTTTCTTTTCAGTGCACCTACAGCAGTAGCCATTTATAATGTAATATGTGACAATGAAAGGTTGAGAGTCCATATCCCCTTCAGGCGCGAATTAAGAGAAACACGAAGGAAAATTGTGGTTCCTTCAAATATTGCCTCTAAATAGCGACCCAAAGTCAGTGGTATGAATGAAAACATGTTTATTGAGCCAACAAAAAATTTTTCTGATGTGTACATTTGTACACATGGCGCCTACAGGACGTAAATTATCTTGACGGCCACTTACACAAGGAGTAACTGTTGTTGGTAACTTGGCAAAAGTACTTAAGAGTGTATTTACAATGCATCTCAGCTTGCCTGCTTCGACGGATCCTACTTTATGACGTGAAATTCATAGTAGCAATCCTTTGTGGCACTTAGGCAGAGAAAAACACCGCATTTGCAACAGCAAACTCGAGACTTTGAAGCACAGCGTGTGTTTCGGCACCTTTGCGGGAAGTTGGCACTGATGTGAATAGGCCAGTGGTAATTGCCATCAAACCTTGTGGAATTTGTTGGAAGGGGCATACCGACATGTGATTTTCGGACAGGACTTGGAGAGCTGGTGCTTGGTCTACCCCTCCTGTTTGGCGCAGTCCTGTTGCTTGAAATCAAACAGCGTGCAATGTCTGATTGAAAGGCCATAACATCTTTCACTTCCTTTTTCGGCAGTCCTTCTGCATTCGCGTCGCGAATGTACTAAAGCCAGCTGTTGCACACTGCGAAGCAAATGAAGGGGGAGATAACTCTTACTGGCCATTTCTTCGTCTTTGCTTTGAGGGGATAGAGCGACACCAAAAAGTCCAGCTTGTCGACGCCACCCATGAATTGATTGTAGTCCGCGATAACCTGCGGACAATCGATGTCGACATGTGCCTTGGCAGCTTCACTCCATCTCTTCACCTTAGGGATGTTGCCTAGTCCTACAACTGTAGAGACCATGTTGACTGGACCATTGTCGTGCCAGCGAACAATGACAAGGTCTTCCTCTTGGGTAATCTTGAAGTCGTAGCTTCCACGCCCTTCCTTTTTCAATTCTTTTTCGCTTTTGAGCTCACAGCCTAGAATTCTGTTGGACCTAATCGTACCAGAGGCGAAAATACCGAGCAATTTCAGCTCTCGGAAGAGCGGCACAGAAGAAAAATAATTTTCCATGTAGCATCTAACGTTCAGACCGCGCGGGAGCGATTCCACAAGCCGCATCACGACCGATCCACCAAGACCCAAATGTGAATGGTCCTTGCTTACGCCAGTGCCTTTCCCTTGGTAGAATTCAAACTGCAGCGGACGAATACTTTTATTCCTTCACGGTTTGGCTTGTTCTTCACGAACTGCTTAGCAGCGACCCTTCCTGTAAAGGGCACCATCTGTTCGTCGATGTTGCTTTCGGCGAGAGGCTGCAGAGCAAGACATCGACTTCTGACAGCATCAATGATTGGTGGCACTTTCCAAAACTTGTTCTTCGGTGGATCCAGCGGAGCATTGCCATCAGTAACATGCAGTGCTGCTCGAAGCTTGAAAAATCGTTTGCATGTCATTGCATTCGCAATACATGGTATTCTTGTGTCCTCCTGCCAATACATGCGGATCCGAGGAAACTTCAAGATTCCCATGTGTATCATAATGCCAATGAGAACTTTGATTTCTGCCGATGTGGTATTTAGCTCAACTCCATCTCTTTGCAGTGCATAAACGTTGGTAAAATGTGCTATGTCATCAAAAATAAAAAATGTTCTCTGGAAAGTACTTCACAAAGTTCTCAAGCGGCTCAAGGATAGCAGATCCTCGGTCAGGGATGAACCTGCACTCAGTGTTTACTGGTGAGAATTTCTTCTTAATCCACTTCACAACCGTTTTCTTCCTTTTTATTGGCGGTGGCTGCACATTCTCTTCATCTTCACTGCTACTAATGTCGTGGTCATTTAGGAAAGGATCTTCATTTGAAGCAGCCTAGAATAAAATGAAAAAGTTATAGAACTAAATAACAGCAAAATATAAAATTTATTTTGAGTAGTGGCCAAACTTACCACAATTTCGGCAGATTCTTCGAATTCATCGTCTGAGAAGTCCCCATCTGAGATGTTCCCGTCAGCAATTCTGGCCAAAAGAGCCTGGGCCGACGTCGTCGATGCCTTTTGCCAGCATTCTGAATGGTCTCTAAGACCTATCATGCATAAAAGATACGTACAAGTTCAGCATTACCCGTTAGAAACAAAATAAAATGCCCAGGTAAAGTGATCTGATGAGACAGCCTTGAGGCGCCTTGTGTACAATTGTACACACACATATTTGACTGCACGGCACCAAGCCATCCTTAACAAAAACAAAAAAAAATCGTTGTTTGCAACAAGCCATAACCATATGTGTTAAGCTGATATGAATATCATTTTTGTAAACAAACTTTACATGAGAAAAAACAAGAATTATCGGAGTGCACTCACGTGCCGATCCGTAAAAGGTAGAGGCGTCCATCTTGAATGTTTGTTTTGACTTGTGCTTTGCCGTAAAAAAAAATGGCTGTGGCTTAGGTAAGGTTAAGCCCAGGATGCGAAGCATACTAGCCTTTATTTTAGTTGTTGAACCACTGTTTAGCCTGGTGAACTGCTGTTGCTTGGCTATATTTGGTTCGGCTAGACGAAGAAACAACTCATGCATTACTGCTTCGCCTTCAAGAGTGGAACGCGACAGCGTTCCCGTCGACCCGCCAAGGGGTGTAAGACAATGGGCTACAGGGCAGCGACTACGCGCCCCGCATTGGACGCGGTGAGCGTCGAGCAAAGCAGCGTTCGGCGCGGCAACGAAATGTGCGCCTGAGCAAGAGACGCACGCCTTAGAAACAGCTCGTTTCTAAGGCAACACCGCATTCACTAGAGGCGCTTTTGTGCCGCTTTGAAGCATCGTACTCGTGGCTCAGTGGTAGCGTCTCCGTCCCACACTCCGGAGACCCTGGTTCGATTCCCACCCAGCCCGTCTTGCAAGAGTTGAGCCAAAGCCACTTCTCCTCTGTCGTGATGTCACGGTGTCACGTGATTTCATGGCGACACCGCCGCGCCTGAGGAGCTGGGTTGAGCTCTCGTAATATGCTTCGCATAAAACCTAGATGGCGCTAGCTGTCCACTAAGGAAGCATGTCTCAATGCTCACGTGGTGTGTTACCCAATTTGAAGGAAAGGCGGGCGCGCGACGTGGCGCCAAATTTAATGTGTACAAATGTACACACCGCCGCTGAAGGGGATATGCAATAGTGCAGGATTACGGCAGTCTGTCTCTGACAGAACCACTATCATTTTAAGTGAACGTGCTTTTATAATTAAGGAAAACTGTAAATGTTATAGGAAAGCATTCCAAGTTGTGACTGAATGGTAGCTAAGTCTTATTTCACTTATTGGTGCTCACTATGGTTTCTAAAGTTTCAAGAGAAGGAAATTTTGAACCTGAATTACACAATTTGGCAGGCTACTGGACAAAAGCAGGTTCATGTCATGAGGCACGTGCCATTTTGCTTTTCACTTGCACTTTGCCACAAGAACGAAGACTTGTGCTAGATTTTTTTTGTTTGATATAATGACAATTACAGCGAGCACACAATTAGTGAAGTTTGTCATTACAAGAGAAGATTCGAATCCATCATTTGAGGCTCATTTCATCATTTGTTCAAAAAACTTGATCAGGAGACAAATATGTGCTGTATTTGGCATCCAGAGGAACCCCCTATTGTTTGCAGGACAGGTAGCTCCTATAAGGATGGTATTCAAGTGTGTACTCACCTGTGTTTGTGGAACAAGCAAACACGAAAAGCTCAAGAGCTCACTAGAACACTTTTGTAGTGATAGTGCATTGGCAGTGATACATTTATTTACCTACGAGAAATGTGTACAGCTCGTAAAACAGGCCCGAGGCCAGGATGTAAACAATGCAAACACTCTTGAAACACTGAATGTCAGCATAAGCTGGCAAGAATAAAATTTCTGACATCTTGTAAATAAACGAAGCAAGAAAAGATTGTGGTAATGTTACATAGAATTCAAATGCATTGCCTGAAATACCACAAAAATGAAACAGCTACATGAGATAACATAACATGGGAAGTCTTATGTTACCAAAAGGTGGTGGACCTGACCGTGAACACATTGTTTGTATTGTTTATTGTGCAAGTACATGTAATGCATGCTTTCTACTGTGACCTTGTTGTACAGCATGGACAATGAAGTAGTAGATGGTTGACAAGGTTGAAACTATTAGCAAAATAAAACTCACAATGGCACATTCTTTGCTAACAGTATGTGACCATATTAGACATAACAAACTTGCTGCACATACGTGGATGTGCCATGTTAGAGCAGGAATTCAAGAACATTGAGAACTCTGTGGCTCTGTCAGAATCAAATTTCATGGAGGCCGGCTGGAGGGCATAAATCACTTGGGTGGTTTCAACCTATTGTGTCACAGCAACGTATTGTTCAGCAGCGCCTAGTGTAATGAAAATGCAGTCTCATTGTTTGCAGCCACCATAACTCGGTCTACTTTATGTGCTTTTGCACAAAATATCTGCCTAGGAACGCATTGCTTTCATTTCATGTGTACAATGAGAAGCTTTGGCACATGAAGGTGAAACATATAAATTTGAGGAAAGCCCATGAAAAGCAATTCCAGGCACAGTTTACTAAATAACCTAACGTCATTGTTCCGCTAAGTGGCACAATGGAAGGTTTTCAAGTGTTAGTGTGGTGGTTCAGACTTTTGAATGCATGCACGATGTTTTGCAGTCAGTTTTGATGAAGTGTACATATGCGCAATCCAGCCCTCGTTTAGTGCAAAATGGAGGCACATAGAGGCGTGAATGCACTGCGATGGTAGAAGGTGGGTGGTGGGGTTTAGCTCAGCTCGTTGGGCGGATAGCCAGGGTAGCCGCCGGGGTATCCGTCATACTCGCGCTCCCGTGGCCCTGATGCCTGCTGCCGGTAGTAGGAGGCGTAGCTGCGGCCCCACACGGCCAGCACAAAGGACTCGATCTGGCTTTCGTCTTCGCCCCGCACGACGCGGAAGTAGCCGTTCTCGCCCCAGGCATGGCCCCAAGAGTTGGCGCAGAGCTGTGCACCGATGGAGCCATGATTAGAAGGTACCTTTTTTGTGCTATCTCGATTGCACTTGATTAGCATGAACCAGCAGAAGTGTGGTTTTCAGTACGGCTATAGAGACGCGCCTAACGGCAGCAATGACCATGTCTTCTTCATGCTGTACCTATTGTCATAGCGCAAGTGCAGTACTTTATACTACACTAGTGCAGAAGTCCATTGCGAACTGTTTAGGCGTCTCTGATAATAGTCGTCTTTATCTTATGTGGCGTTTTCCACATTTGCCAAACATCAGGAGTTGGCGGTGACACGGCTGCCCAGAGTCTGTATTTGTAACGAAGCCATAAATGGAAAGAAAGAAAGGCAATGAAATTGGTTTTTAGAAATTGCTGCCCTTGGTTCCGAACCATAGTTATATTCCTCCGGTTCTGCTCAAGTCTTATCACCCAGTGGTGTGATAGCGAGAGTGGCGATAGCGAAAACGTGGTGTCGTGCAAGCCATTGAGAAAGGGCAAAAAAAAATAAAGGAAAGAAAAAATTGTAAAAATTAAATCAAAAGACGGTCCCTGCCTGTTCTCGTTATTCTGACAGGTTATTCTGACACTGCAGCATGGCAGCAGGAAATAAGAAACTAAGCGTGAAACAGAAGAGCCACTTACCCAGTACTTGACTGGCCGGTAGTGAGACCTGTCGATGCCCCATCTGAAACATGAAAGCAGCCACAATGTTTGCTGTCGCACCTCCAAAGGTCTCGAGGGCCCGTGGAAAAAGCAGTAATTAGGATGTAACACCACGAGCCCCTTATTTTGGGAAGAGAGGGGGTAGTTTTCAAACCTTATAAGGAGCAGCTGTACATGAGCTTTCAGGGACACTGCATAGCGCAGAGCTCCGGCCAAATTTTGGCCACCTGGGCTTCATTTAACCCTATATTGCTCTTACGCAGTTCCACTTCGAGGAAAGTTAGAACAACTTGTTCACCTTTATTCCTAGTCATGGAAAGTACATTTGTGCAATAAAAGCAATGAAATGTTATTAAAAGTATAACATAATTAGTACAGTAATTAGTCATTGGTTTTCTAAACTATCCACAACAGAAAAGTTGCTCCAGTATATCTAGAATACTACTTACACAATGTGTCCAACATAACTTGCGCCAAAATTTTAAAAATATGCAAGTGCCACATAGCTGGACACAACCAAGGTAATGTTGTTTGCCATCGCCTGGAGCAAGTCGGTCTATTTTTTGTATGTCCCCTAATTACATCATTATTATTAAATAATCAATTGCTTCATATTGAGAGCAAAATTTAGAGGACGCTCAAGCTTCACCTTTAAGAGTGAAACGTGAAAGCATTCGAAGATCCCCAACTGAGTCTCACACTTCCTGGCGACAGCAGCTTACGTAACCAAGCAATGTTTACTGGGAAACGCTGGCGGCGAACGCTGTGCGCAAAGGCGAGCTTTCTGATAGAAACGCGGCCTCTTGCATGGGTCAATCTTCTGTTATTGTTTCACACTTATAGTATTTCACTCTGAGAAGATTTAACATAGAAAGCGTGCACTGTCAGTGTTTTGTTTCATGGCATTTGTTTGTGGTTGTCATTCTCAAAATTCTGAGGAATAACTTTGTAAAGAATGGAAGACAAGGCCTGAGCAACTTTAGTGATTGAACTTTAGCGCCGTACAAAATATACAAGGCAATGTTCACTTGCAGGACAGCGGAAGCTGGACGCCGACACAGGGTTTTCTGCGACACGAGGCCCTTAACAAGCTCTCACATTAAAGTGTCAATGATAAAGTCACAGATCGTTTTGAAAAACTTATGACCCAGCTTTCTGTTGCTCAATATGTGTTACATAGAAGTTCCTAAGCCTGGAAGAAAGCTCACAAAATACAAAGAAGTGCCGCGCCAACTAGTCGCATGGCGCTTTCGGCAGTCGAGAGGCCCGTAGTTTTTGCCACACTGCACCGAGTTGGTGAGCCGGAGTGGTATTCTTTGCATATACGCTTGATAGCAGCCCACATGGTCTTAGATTATAATTGTTTTCAAATCATGGGCACAGAGGCGTATACAGACCCGAGAATGCGAACTGAATGCCATCCGCTCCTACGGAACTCGGGTGGCAGGGACTCGGAGATGCGCGTGTGCTTGTAGACTCCCGAGCGGTACAGGAAGAGGTCCTCCTTCACCAGGATCAGTGCTGCAAACACATGAAGAGTCGGAAAGGAGTCACCTCATCAGAGATTGGCAAAAGGGAGTACTGGCAACTCCTTTGGGTGGTACATTATAATAACTGTTTGCACACTTCGGGGTGTTTAGTTGTCCTGCAACAATCATTGTTGTCTATTTTGCGTGCATTTCTTTCCTTTAACGCTGCGCACCGGCTACTTCCAGGTCACGAACGGCGCGCTTGTAATCAGGATGACTTAGCGTTCTTGACAGGAAACTAGTGAGCACAGAGTTCTAAGAAAGGAAGTGGATGTTCCAGGAAGTGGAAGTTGAAGTTATCATCCCATCACTTAATTCGACAGTTAGATGAAAGCCTTTTGGTATTTTTAAGATTCAGTCATCCTGAGTAATAGTTATCACAAGCGCCATCTGGAAAAAAAGGCACGAAAAGTGAAATAAATCATTATGCCACTAGTGCAATACAATATGAGTGCAGTCTTTTTTCACTTGCGGAAAAAAAAGAGAAGTATGTTGTTATGATGAACGTTACAGGGCAACCCGAGAAAAGGATTGAACAAGTAAATTCTTTGGAGTCTCGACACTGGGTTTTAGCCACGGGAACGTGTTTAACTCTGTGTTTGAATCTCTTCAAGTGACAAAACATATATCGTGCTAATTCTTAGTTTCCTTACTATTCCTATTGCAAACTTTTCTACATTCCTTCTGTTGTACATGGTTCAGTGAATCTTTTTATATATATTAAAATATAATGAGCCATTCAGCTGTCTCACTCCCCAGTTACACACTACTTTTTCATTCACAGTTTTACCTTTTCAAGTTAATCTTTCTGAAGTCACAAACTGGGCATACAACCACCTCATTCGTGACCCATCATCCAGAGTGGGTATGAGCCAGTGTGTTTCGAATGTACTTCATTATCATAAAACCAAGTCTTCGGAAGGACGGTTGACTGTTTTTTCTCATTACAATATGTATGATGTTCATTGTATTGTTTTTACAGTTTTTACATACATAGTACTGTATATGTATTGTACAATATTGTTTCAATATTTATGTTCTAATAACGTGCAGTACAAATCGATTTCCTGCCCATGGTCACTTCTCTTCATTAGTGTTTCTACAGCATATGTGTGATGTGTAATTAATTATAATCTGTGCAGTGATTGTTTTCGTTTGGACAAGAGAATGCGATTATTTCGTGCACGACCTTCAGTACGAGCTTACATAGCAGCTTAGTTTCTTGCTGCTTTAACACAACATATGCAAATAGCCTTATTCTGTGCTGTAATACCAGCCTCGAAACCCAGGCCATAGTCTCTGGGACTGGTTCGCAGTGCTTGGCTAGGTTAACTTGCTTTCAAAGAAGCTGCCAGAGCATTTTCGTTTGAGTGCGAAAAATGTTATGGGTGTTCAGCGCCACGACAGTTATTGCTCAAAAAATATAAAACCACAGCTTGTGCTGCTTAAGTAAAGACAAACACTTCTCTGCATGGTTAGTGACGTTACCTTGTTCCTTGCATTTATGGAGTGACTGCTTTTTTGCACAGCAAGGGAATGACCCGTCTAGCACTACTCGGCAAAATTTGCAGCAATATTCTTTGATGTAGCATATCTTAAGAAGTTAAAGACGTGCACGTGCAATACAGACCCCAGGGTCTGCATTTACAAAGCTTTCAGTTGGTAAGCGCCATCTTTCATTGGCTGGCTGCTTTCAGTAACATGTCCAACCATGACCACTCAATGAAAACTCGCTGGGTGCATTTTCAGAGTATGCAAGTACGCAATGGGTTTGTGGGCGCTCACTAGGTACCCTTGTATGTTTTCATCGAGCAGACAGGGTCTAATGCGATGCTTGGCCAACATCTTCATTTATGAGTAGTTCTATTGTAAGAACACAACTTCCTTGTGAATACTGGTTCTGCTTCTTTGATAAAGGCTTGCTTACCTTGGACAGGACCGTTGGCGTAGATCTCCTGCATAATGTCTTCCTCCTGTAACAACCACAAGGATGAATGTTACTGCCGCACAACTGAATCGCGTGAAATAATGTGTCTTTTGTACTCAATTTTCATGGATGCATTTGTGTTTATTGTCGATGTACTGAATATTAGGAGATTTCGAGGACACAAAGACGATCATGAAGTACTTTGTGTGCTTCTGCACAGCCCACGAGTTGGTTTGCCCTCAAAATATTGGTACAGATAAAGCTTAATTCAATGGGTTAGCATACAGCAAGTATATTTTGTGAAGTGGCAGGTGTTCATGTGCTTAGTTTCTCTGTTAAGAGTGTGTGCAGCAGCTGAGCTTCAGAACTTGAGCTTTCTTGAAACTTAAGATGTGTAAGTCTAGTATATGCATGTTGCTTTTTGGGACACTTACACTCCAATCCAGGTTGGCCATTTTCAATTTTTGATTGGTAATCCTACTAGTATTACAATTATTAAATATTCTCCAAGTGGGACATCAGTGCATTAAATGCAGACAGGAAATAAAGCTCAACCTGCATTTTGCAACATTGATATGCATGTAGATATACAAGAGCAGCTTTTGCTGTCCTGTTTTGTACACAATCCAAATCCTTTGCACTAGCATTTTACTAACTGCCATTAGTTTCACGACATCGTGTAATAATGAACAAGACTACTCCTAATAGTGTTAAAACTTGTCAGTCAGATGTAGAGCTGCGATTATTTCAAGACATCACTGTTTAATTAAGGAGGTGTGTTACAATTTTCCTATCTATTTTAATGTGATTAGCATTCTTGGGGTACTCCACGCACTTTCAAGTGATTTCATTTCTGCCTGTCTATTAGATCTCCAATTGTTTTACCGCCAACTTGAGTAGCTGGGTAGTCCATGGTCTAATGGGTAGAGCATTGGACTGCCATGCAAACTGTTGTGCCAACTTGGCTTACTGGTTACATGCCACTGGGTGTGTGTGCTCTTCAGCAAGCTTCCTTGCTACCAACTTGGGTGACTGATTATGTGCCGCTCGGTATGTGGTGCTCTTCCAGATGAACCTTGTCTGAAGGGCAGTGCTATGACTGACATGGAACAAAAAAAGAAAGAAGACTCTACCAACTCGCCCAGTTTGCTATTCTTCAATTAATTCTTAGATGCCAATTTGGGTCATTTGGTATGTTCCACAGGGTATGTGCCGCTCTTCAGTCGTAAAAGAAAATTAAAATTTTCTCTGGTGCTGGGTGGAATCAAACCCGCGTCATACATATTGACTGTCAATATCACATGACACTGCTAATATAATATTGTCGCTACCATGTGACAATGTTCAGACAAAGTTGTCTTAATATACACACGGGCACACTTCGCAGCCGCGCCGCTAGATGGCGCAGCATGCCTAGCGGGGGAAACGTGAGAGAGTAACCCGGCTGCATACACACCACATACATGACGTGTCTCTGCAGTGTCAGTACAGTGTGTCGCTACACTCTTTCAATGCTAAATGCATCAACGTCGCCATTCATTATAAGTTCTGTCGGAATTTTTCTTATTATCGTGTACTTCACGAGCGTCGCATATTCCCTTGTGTTTAGAATGCGCATCCTGGAATTATGCTTCGTGGCGGTGTAAGCTTTTGAAACAAAGAAGCTTCCCCATTTTAATACAACATAGTGTGGCCCGATTGAAGAGAGCACATGCATGTGGCAGGAGTAAACTTGCCTAGTGGCAAACCTGGAAGCACATCGCTAAGTAGCAGGTAAATTTTATTAGGTGGTGCTGGCCCCTTTCTAAGCTTGCGCAGTTAATCGGACCAATATTATTGACACCCGCAGCCAGAGGGGCCCTGTATAAGCTCCGCCCCCAAGTTCGGGCAGCGCCCTCTCGTATTCCCGTGAACAGTTGGCCACAATGTTTATCCATAACGCGTCTGTACCCACAGTGTTTGTACCGTTTCAGGCGCATCGCAGAAGACTTGCAAGGGGGTTGGGACACTCACGTTAGCGGGCACCCTGTAAGGCGGAGTGGAGAAGTACTTCTGGTCCGTCCTTCCCGTGGGGCACTGCGCGTCCTCGGTAGGGATGCGTCGCCGGGGGATGCGGCAGGTGGCGCTGGCATTGTTCCGTGCGCCTTCGTACGGGTAGCACTCCTCGGCTACGCCACTGCGTGAAGGGAATGGCCGCACAGTCGTCACGCGGCAGAATTATAATTCTCAGTGCGCAGTCGCGCTACTTAGTAGGTGCACACGGCTCTTGCTGCTGTTGATCCTAGTTCCCAACTATCCGCTCGAACGACAAGACAAAATTCTCAATTGATTGATTGATTGATTGATTGATTGATTGATTGATTGATTGATTGGATTTAACATTCTTGAGCGACACAGATGCACCATATAGAGGGCACTGGATTCTTTTTTTTACCACTTGGAGTTCTTTAACATGCTCTCAAATCAGCTTGTGTAATACAGGGTGGGTCCGCTATGTCGTATCTTATGCAGGTGACAGCATGATGCGACCTCTAATATTGTGCATTGCACGTTTTCACCCTCCCCAGTTCTGGTATGGGCATTGTACAGCACGATACCGAGCACGGAATTTTTCCCTATATTCTGGATCTGTAGGCTCGCTCCAGAGCAAAAGCTGCGCACGCTTGTGAAGCGCACGAGGTGATGGCTGCAATCGCAGGCCGTTGGCGCCACGTACGCGGACGAGGGGAGTCCTGATTTAAAATTCGAGGGTTTTCCGTGCCAAAACCATGCTGAGGCATGCCAAATTTGGGGGAGGGGAAGTTGCGTATATTTTTTTACCTCTTGGAGTTCTTTGACGTGCACCCAATGCACGGCACATAGGCGTTTTTGTATTTCGCCTCCATCGAAATGCGGCCGCCGCAGCCGCTAAGGGCGAGCCCTGGTTTGATCAGAGTTGGTGAGGTTTCGTTAAATCTGTTACAAATTTGCGGGATATTGTAGCTATGCCAAAAATGGTCCCAAAGTAGGCCGTCGGCAGATCTGCATCTGCCGACAAGTATCCGTGCCTGAAAAGCGTGGAGGAAGAGGTCAAGAAAGTTGCCAACTGACTACAGGATAATTGAAAGTGTAAATAGATAACCACGGGACGTATTCTCAGACGATGGCTTTCGGCGATATCACTTTCTGTGTGCGCTGATTGACTGGTTGAGCAAACTGGATGGACCGACTGGCTGGTTGAGCACCACGCCACGCGAAGGCGATAGTATCGCCGAAAATCATCGCCCGAGAATACGTCGCCAGGAGACATTAGAAAGAAAGTGAGAGACACAGAGACAGTGATTTGGATGCAAAGAATGGAAACAAAGAAGGGCCATAGAGATCTACAAGAATGGACAAAAACACACTGGAGCAAGTACTCGAAACAATATGGGGCATGTGTATGGTGCAGCAAAAATCGGGAGACCACTCGGCGGATCCCAATGGAATGCCAAGGGATTCACTCACTGGTGCCCATAGGTAACATATACCTCCCAGAAACGCTTGGATTTAAAGTAAAGCCTCACCCGGTCAGCGGTCAAGATAAGGAAGAAACGTTTAGAGTATTGGGGGTGGGGAGGGAGAAACAAGCAAGAGATTGATACGACTGGATCTGTTACAGGCAAGGCTGATAGAGAAGTGTCGAGCAAAAAAGTAAAGCCAGTTCCACGCAGTGGAAGCTGTAAAAAGAGCGAAGCTGGTGGTCGTTTTCTCGCGTTCGAACTCGTGTTTAGCGCAATTTTCGTGCAAATCTTTTGTCTCGTTGTCTTCGTTTTGCTAGATTCGAGCTTCGGTTTCGGGTTGCGCACACTCTTCAGTTGCGTGAAGTTGTGATCACACCACAGTCTATCGGACGTACACCTTGCAGCTGTGGCCGCACTCACGGTGGAGGTATTCTCTCTTGTGGTGTCCTTCGGCACCCTCCGTAAGAGGAATCTATTTGCGTCGGCGTCTCTGCTCGGCCTCCTGCTCTCGAAGTTGGGGGTTAGCTTGCCTCTGCTGGCGCCTGGCCTGCGCTTCTCGCTCTCGAAGCTCCGGATTTGCGCGACGTTGGCGCTGCCGCTCGCGCCGAGTGGAATACATGGGGCGAAAGGGCGCGCGCCGGCGAAGCACCCGCTCTTATACCCCTCTCCTCCCCCGGTGCGTGCTCTGCCCCCCTGCATTTCACCGGGCGACGGAGGGCGAAGGCTCGACATAGAACAGCTCCTCTGTTAAAACAAGATTATGAGTATGTATACAAAAATAATTGGACTTCTAGGAACGCCATGGTGTCGAAACTGCAAAGGCGAGAAGAAAGATTCTATAGGCTGAAAATGTCTGAGGAACAAAACTATAAATATCTCGCTTTTCTAAATTTCTTTTACCGAGAAAGAAGCGTAGATTTCTGGGTAATAGTAAAAAAAAAACTCCGTTTTTTCAAGTGATGCTGTTTCTTCAGAACGAGGGATAAAATTGCAAGTAGCTGCCCTTATCCTGTAATATAGGGCTTTGAGAAGATATTCTGAAAAATTTAATTTAACTTCATTTTTCAAATGATAGTTTTCATAAAGTAACCAACTCATTTGCTTAACGGGACATGTGTAGCTTTTTCCTATTTGTGCTAGAGTGATAAAATTTTCATGTTCTGACGACAAGAAGACAAAGCGTTCTGCCGAATTTTGTTAAAATTGACATGTCAGTTAAAAAGTTGAAGCTTTCTTGAAGGAGTACTGAACAACTAGACAAGGAGAGACGACAGGTTACCTTTCATCCTTGTATTCCCCCCCCTTCCCCCGTAAGAGGACAAAACCCTTAGCGTCTCAGAGTTGCAATGGCAAAATTCCTAGTTGCATACACGTGAGAGTAATGCACGTAGGGCCTTTTAGGGACGGACTATCGTCGAGACGAAGAAAAGCACTAAAGTTTGCTTTGCCGCATAAAGACAGCTATTGCGGTAAAGTAACCTTTAAAGAATGCTTTGTGTTCAAAAACGTGCATAACCATGTCAATGTTGGAAAGTACAAGGCTATTTCTCGCAAAACTGGAAAGTGCGTTGCTGAACGCCTTGGATAAAGCTAATGGCTTTCATTGGAACTTTACTGTCGCTGTTAGGAAGTTGCTTATTTAGCCAAATTAGCTGATCCGAGCCTTTTTTTTTTTCTAGGCTCAGCCTGGCTCACAGTTTCTCATAGTCGTGATGTAATCCAACAAGAAAAACGAGGTGCACAGTGAGGGCACCGTGCCGCATTCGAAAATAGTCAATTATCTGATGTTTCGAACCGAGAGTGTATGCGTATCTGGGAAAAAGGACTTTCGTTTTTAAACATCGTAGTACTTCGATGCTTCCTGTGGGGACGTGGCAGAAGACCCGCCGTGGTGGCCTAGCGGCTATGACGTTGGCCTGCTAAGCACGAGGTCGCGGGTTCGCGATCCCTGGCCATAGCTAGCGGATTTTGATGAGGGCTCTCGTGTACTGTGTATTGGGCGCGAACCCTAAATGGTGTAAAATAATCTGGAGTCTCCCACTACGGCGTGCCTCGTAATGAAAGCGCACTTTTTTTTTACGCTTAAAATCCCAGAATTTCATTTTTCAGCTCGGCAGTAGATTAAAGGATTCTATGTTCCCTTGGAGAGGGCATACAATTTGTGTAAAAATCCAGAGTCCTTGACCGTTGCTTTTGAATGTTGGGTTGCAGTATTTTCTAAAATATATTTGTTATTCTACAGCGCATTAAAAAAGAAGAATTTGAAATCAATCCAGTCAGCATGTGGGGGCGCTACCGTGCGGTCATGCGCGGTACGGTAAATTGTTCGGGGTCATGCATTCTGCCAAGACTCCGAGAGTGTTGGAGTCTGCGCACGCATTTCGGAGGCACAAAGGACGAAGACGGGCGTAGTCAGACGTTGCGTTGTTCTCGAGAACACGCGGTATCCAGTGTGAGACCATGCTTCGCCGTCACAGCGAACGAGTTTCCAGCTGGATAGCTCGCTGAAATCCGCACCTCCCCCTCCCCATCCTTTCTTTTTTTTTTTAAGTGAAGCTTTCTTTTAGATGATGTACCGTAATTGCGTGGCAGCTGCCTGGCACATCTCGATCGCCGCGCACGCAGCCCAACGCGCTCACGCGGAAGTCTCCGCGCCTCGCGTGCATGGTGTGTCTCTCGAGTACAGAGCACCCAACGCAAACTGTGCATACATCGCGCGAAACGATAAGTAAAACACAATATACACGAGCATCAACGTAGCAATCGCTCCAAGCAGCTCGCTCACGTGCACCTGTTTGCGGGTTAATCTATAGAAGGACCGACATTTGGGCGAGTTGGTACTGCTTGAACATATTGAAGGGGCAGCGCAATGTGACGAAGACAGAAGGCAGGAACTGCGTCAGCGCTGTCCTGTGTGTTCCTGCCTTCTGTCTTCGTCATATTGCGCTGCCCCTTCAAGACGTTAATCTATGATTAAGGTGGTGAGGCGAGACCACCACGGATGGCACTTGCCTAAGCAGACCTTCCGAAGAAGAGCTGAAAGGCGAAAGGTAACGCGTCAGCGCGCTGCAGCAAACAACGTCAGGACAACAAAGCCCCGCGCAAACGGCTCGAAAGCTTCGCTTCCTCGAGGTGTCCGACGCAGGCGTCGGACCTGCTCGCATTCTGCTTCTTCAAACGGGGTTGATATGTGGTAGAACGGTAAGTGGCGTCCGAGGCAACTGTGAGTTTCGCGGTCTTTGCAAGTTGGGGAGAATCGGAATGACGCACCCGTAGTTGACGAGGAACCTCCAGCCGCGGTCAGCGTGTCCACCTTGGCAGACGACTCGGCGTCCCCCGTTGAGGCAGGACATCAGGTCCTGCGGGGACACTTCCACCTTGTCCACGCCTCGGGACTGGATCGACAGCCGGTCGGAAGCCACAGCTGCGAAATTGCAGAAACGAATCTGGTGTGAAAAAATGGCCTCGACGATTCAGTGAAGCGACAGACCTAACACGAAAACGAGGCGGAACGCCTACTAACACGGTCGGATCAATCCAACTTCGATTGCACGCGCAAACTTTGTTCAAAAGGAAATTACGATATAATTATAGTGCGCTGAACCGCGACTAATCTACGCAGCTGAAATTTGGAGGGCAAAGAAACTTCGGGCTAAACTGAAGATCGCGAAGGATGCAAATAAGCTATATATATATATATATATATATATATATATATATATATATATATATATATATATATATATATATATATATATATATATATATGAGAGAGAGCGATGAAAGGAAAGAGACAGGCTCGACTGTTTTGTTAATCGTGACCGCAGAAAGCCAACAGACAATGAAGCCAAAGAACGCATTGGTGAAATTAGCCGTAGTTAAAATTGAATTGCGGACCATAATAAAGAAAAGGGAAGTGAATGTGAACTAAAAGATAACGTACCGATAACGTCAATTTCTACCAAAGCTAATTTCCTCGGCGCTTTCCTTGGCCTCATTGTCTGTTGGCATTATGTGGTCGTGTGGCGTGTACACGTGAATTATAAACGAACTTATATTTCGCGCATTCGGGCTCATGTGCAATAGCGCACGCGAACAAATCATGGTAGTTACACAGCATATGCACCTGCTATCGGTCACGCAAAATGGGTCTTATCCATGAATCCTCCAGCAGCTGTCAATACTCTTCTGCAGGATGCTGAGGAGTCCATATTATGAGCGAGTAGTGGAGTTTTGCATGTAACGTTATGTGAAGAGTCGATAGCCGTCGCTCTAACTATAGTAACAACACTGTGTCCAGAAAAAAAAAACAAGCTGTCTAGGATGGGCGGCAGAGGAGTGAGATTAGACTATTCTCGGGCGTATAGTGAGGGGTCCTTGCACCAGGAACACATAGCCTTTTGTTCCAATCCCCTCTCGAATTTTCGAGGGATATCGAGGTTTATTCACTAGCTTATTCACTGAACGGCTAGAGTTGGCTGTAATTGGAGGTTGCTGTTGCAGGAGGGGGGGGGGGGGTATTTCGGGTTGCGCCGAGTACAAAAAACGGGTGCCGACGACGACCCTACCTGCAGTGGAGAAGGCCCAGGAGGAGGCGCAGTCCCCTTGGTCCCTCACCCCGTGCACCAGGCCCGCCCAGCGGATGCGGGCGTCGAACTCCTCGGGCAGCAGCTCGCGCTTCTTCAGGTGCAGCTCGCTCATCTCCACAGTCTGCCGGTGAGGGAGGAGAGAGAGAGGCGCACATCCTCGTCACAACCAGAAGACCAGCTCAAGAGACGTATAGTTCGATTACACGTCGAACTGGTACGTCTATAGTGCTTGTTTAAATGCGAGCTGGTTAGATTGAGGAAGGCAGCGCGTGCCCCTGTAGGTGGAGAAAGCGAGAAAGCAAGCCGTCTTCTAGTCACGGTACATACTTGTCCTAGAAGCCGCTTTTTCCTTTGCTGAAGCACAGAGATGCAGTTGTATATCGTCGCCCGGCAGGTAGGCGTATCGATGCTACTTTCTGGATTTTTGTTTATGACAACTCGGATGCCTCTCGGAGAGCACTGCGCGGGCGTCTTTCGTCGTCTGTGGCCACACGGTGGTCTATAGAGCAAACTAACGCCAATTATCACCAAAGCTAGCTGACGGTATGAATACGCATGGACCATTTCCACAGAGAGAGAGCGAGGGAGAGAAAGCTTTTTAATGAAACGCAGAGGACTGTGCCGGCAGGCGTAAAGCCGGCTACTTGCTACTCTGCATGGGCAAGGAGACATGGGGTTTAAATACCCTAAGAGAATGAGGGGCGGAAAACAAAGAAAAAATGAAAAGGTGCGAGAGAGATGGACGTGGTATTTAGATGTCAAATTATGTTCAGTATGCTGCATACAAAATGAAGGCTTCGTCAAAATTAGGTTTGGTCATTCTAGTGTCTTAGAGCTGATCAGTTTCGTTTTATTGCAAGATCAAGCAAGCCAATATATCGAAAATAAGCAAAACCACACGCTGTTCGGCATGCATCCGAATTTACACCTGGGCCGGATATCTTACCTAATAGCTTCGAAGTTAATTTTCAAAAAGAGTTCGACGTCGCGTGCTAGTAAATGTTCAAGCGGCCGCACGACGTAACACAGACGCTCAGGCGAGGGCTGCCGCCGGGTGGGAAAGAAACTCGATCATTCGGCACGGACAGACTACGTGTTGCCATCGAAACAATTCTGGCAAGGAACAAGGCGCGAAAGCCAGCACGTGACGTCACTCATTTTTTCATTGCTCTGTGCGCACAATGGCATGTACTTGTGTTTGGTGCATATATTTTGTAGTGAAAATTGTTTATGTTTAAAGTGCAAAACTGACGTTATACATGTATTGATACTTAACATTATCAGTGTTCTTTGTATATGTACATACATATAGTGCCCACCTGCTATGGTCTCAGTAGAGACTGGCACTATTGTAAATAAATATTCAAAGGTTGTTGGCTCCAAATGCACACCCAGGTTGCAAATAACGCCGTAGGAGAACGCTCAAAATCAATGTATACCGAATAGATTTTTTTTATCATTGTGAGAGCTAAATTAGTTTAGTTGTCTGCAACATCGTAGGTTTTAGCTGCTCAATTAACATTTGCTGGGCTAAGTAAAGTCGTCTTTGTGAGCTTGCGTATTCATTTATATATCGAAAATACTTTTAAAATTAACTGCTAGTTTTTTTATACCACATTATAATTACAAAGTTGCTCTATAAGGTTTTTTTTATCCTGTTCCTATTTAGTTTTTCAACATATAGTTGCAACACGTGCTAGCTATGCCCCACGCACGAAAAAATAATGAACCTCAGTATTTATTTATAGCACTAAATTGCGTGCTTTTCTTTTGGTAATCGTCCAGTTATTTGTACAAATACTGAATAAGCCTGACATGTTAATCTGGGATTTGCAATTCCTTGCTCTACTTTGCGCTAAGTATCATTTACATCGACTGAGACGAGGCTTTCAGCTGTGCTTACTGTATCGCAGTCGTGGCCGAGTGGTTAAGGCGATGGACTCGAAATCCATTGGGGTCTCCCCGCACAGGTTCGAATCCTGTCGGCTGCGTTTCTTTTGATTTCTTTTTTGTTTTACCAAGCGCTGTCGGACACGCATAAAACGATGTGCTTCATAGCGGGAAATGTGTTCGCTAAAACAAAGGTCCTGCATAAATGTGTTCGCTTGCAAAACTGCCTTTCAAAGGTCATACGAAATATGTTGAGATGTAATGCGTTAGCAAATTACGCTTGGAACCGATAAAGTGCATAATTTTTACAATTATTTGCTCCTAAACAGGGTACGAAAAGGAAACTGGCTATTTCGAGGCATTAGCTTGTCTCAAGGAACGTCTTATCACATACAACACACGGAACCAGTAAATATAGCACATTCCCGCCTCACGAACGCAATACGGTAACGAAATGATTCGTTACAGATTGCCAGTTCTCCTACACAGACAAGACTTCATTACTTTAACACGCTGCACTTGCCTAATGTACTTGCCTTATATGTGTGTGTTTTTACTGCGAAGCTGTCAGACTCTAGTCGGTCGGTATTTTTCGTGTCTGCGTGAGAAGTGTTGCTCACACAAGAATAAATGGCAGGTACAAGTCTTTATGTTTGAGTTTCAGCGCATCGGAATTACGTATTCTCGTATATTCGAGTTACAATCCGATGCTTAAAATCCTATCAAGGCTGAGGCAACACACCTCTTCGGCCTCTGCTTCACGTAGACGGCACCCTCGGACTGACCCACTCGGGGGAAATCGGTTGTTAGATACGGAACCTTTTTCTGAGCCCCCTTCGAGTTCCCCAGACCACATCGAATCGCACCAGTAAGGAATGTAAGTAAGTAAGGAATGCAGGAGCACGGATGCCACATTCCTGAGGCACGACACGTGCAAACAAGTTGGCGGGCCCCACAGCCGGTGGAGCTATTCACTGCTTGACTCTTCCAGAAAGCGAGGGGATAGCCCGGCACTGTTAGAAGTAAAGTGGGTCACGAAGCAGAACGGCTATGATGTACCGGGAAGGCCTGGCAGCGTAGCCCCCATACGCCATTGAAGAGGGCATTTGCAAGCCAGCGAGGCCATACCGCTGGGAGTCGGGGGCCCTCGGACAATTGGGGCCCAAGCGTCGCCCCGTCCGCCTTTGAAGAGCGCATTGCAAGTCAGCAAGGCAAGACCGCAGGGAGCCGCCGGGTGTGACACCACTGCACGGGCGCCTACCATTGGCCGAAAATGGCGTCATCTGAGCGGGCTCTCCCATTGTCCGAACATGACGCGTCTTCCAGACATCGAAGGGCTTAAAAGAGAGACCGGGAGCAGCTAGAGATTGCAGAGCATCCCCGGATTCATCTCTTTCGAACTTCTTGCCGCGGGCCGCAGCGTCCGAGTTGCTGCCGGCCCGTAAGGACTGTACGACTGTTCATTGACGTCTCACTGTAAATAATGTAAAATAAACCTCCGAAGTTTTTTTATCGCAAAGTCCGTCCTCGACTCCTACAACTGGTGGCAGCGGTGGGATTTCCTTCAACTCCTACAACTGGTTGGCAGCGGTGAGATCGCCTCCGAATGCAACAGCTGGTGGCAGCGCTACGGATCAACCTTCGTCGAGAGAGATTCTAAGGAACCGGGAAGAGCGAAGAAGAGAGAGCCTTCGTCGAAAGAGGTCCTAAGAAGGTGGGAGTAGCGAAGAAGAGCGAGCCTTCGACCCAGGGAGTCCGGAGGAACCGGGAACAGCGGACAGATGAACCAGATGGCAGGGTGCTGCAACCGTAAGTGGGCGCGTGGTTTTTTTTTTCCTTTTTGATTCGCCAGACTTCAACTGTTGTGTGTTCATTTTGATAGTTCTTGGAATCGGGAGTTTGTTGCATTGTGTGTTTGCACAAATTAATTAAGGAAAACAGTTCTAACCACCAGTCGGGGCAGCTGCCATGGATCTTAGAAGGTTGACGAGGTTAGACTTGTTGTTGGTGTGCGACGATTTGGGAGCTGAGGCGGATGAACAGATGAAAACGCCAGCTATCATAAAGGCGATTGAAGAAAGTGGCAATGATGATAAAAACATTGAGCTTGCTTCGGAGGTGATACAAGAACCACGGGAGCGTGAGCGTCGTGAACGTGAGCGAGAGCGTCGTGAATGTAAGAGTGAGCGTAAGCGTGAAGAACGCGAGAATGAACGGAAGCGTGAGCTTCAAGAACTTACTCTTAGGCGTGAGCGTCAAGAACGTGAAATTGAACGCGAACGTGAGTATCAGGAACGTAAGCGTGAGCGTGACCAAAAGTATGAGAGAGGGAAGGCAGCATTGTTAAAAGAGATAGAGTATTGTGATCAGTTAATGGCACAGAGACAACGGCTGTCTGAAAATTCTGTAGGTAGTGCAGAGCACAGGAATGAGCAAGTATCTCGCGCATTTTCGCCAAAATCCGACGAGAAGAGTAGTGCCTGTGAGATTGGCTGCACATTCATAGGTAAAGGAAAAAGACTAGCTGCTAACGATGCCTTAGTGGCAACAGAGGCCGTTAAAGGCCAGAGTGAGAGCGACAAGGTGCTGTGCCAACAGATGACTGTTGAGACAGCTAGGCCAGCTGCGAACAAATTGGCACAGTTACCGCGCGTGTGCGTCGCTTGTAATGTTAGCGAAGTTGCTAGTAAAGAAAAGGGTACTGTTGACCCGACAGACACGAGCACCCATGTCGAGCCCGATAGGCGTGCCGAAGTGATGTGCGAGCTGGACGATGCAGTTGAGAGTAGTTCTCGGGATGGCGAGCTCCGTAGTTCACGAGAGAACAACTGCATTGTTCAGGGATCGGTGCAGCTCTCCGCCAGTCTAGATAGTCCTCAACTCCTACAGCGCTCGGCAGATGTAGATAATACCGCTGGCGCCACAACACGGTGATGGCTCATTTCCTACGAGTCTTTTTTCTTTATTGTTGCTCTTAGCCTTTTTTTTCCTTCCTCCGTGTTTTCGAAGCCACGCCCAATGAGGACCATGGCGATGCCAAGCCGTTCACAAATCGCGGCTGGTGCATTAGGCCTTCAGCACTGGCGCGGCGGAGTGCGTCAGCCATAGAAAGAAAGAGATAAAGAAAGAAAGAAAGAAAGAAAGAAAGAAAGAAAGAAAGAAAGAAAGAAAGAAAGAAAGAAAGAAAGAAAGAAAGAAAGAAAGAAAGAAGCACTCGGACAAGATATGAGATCAAGACTGACGATCAACTAACGTCTTGCTCAACTTGAGAAAAGGGGAGAGGAGGCTTACTCGAAAGTCCTATGCGACAAGTTCTCTGCCTCTTATTAGGAGCCCGTTGAATGTTTTTTATTTATTAAAGTACTGGCGAGGAAATCCTTACATGTGGAGACCATAAACGCGCATACGCAGACAGTAATCGTAGGTGGTTTATCGGTAAACTTGCAAAAAAAAGAAAACAGCACTGTCTGAGCTTACCGGTCTCTCTGGTTGGTGGGTGCCGAGCCTGTAGCGGATGCCTTCGTCCAGGAGCTTGCCTTGGAAGAACGAGTAGTTTGTCGCCTTCCACCTGCGAGAGGTCGAGAACAGCCAGGTCACTTTGCGCCGTCGCGTTCGCTCTGGTAATCATGCGGCGCAAGTAACGTGCGAAAGGGGATCGTGGTTCAGAGCGCATGCGCGCACTCGCTGCCGGTGCCATGGTGTAACGTGTGGCACCCGCTGGCTCCTCCGCTTTACCGCTGTACCGGTGTTCAAAACAACTTTGAGGGCATAGTGCCATCGGGGACTTTAACGGCGAACATTAGGAATAGCTTTAGGGGTATGTCTCGTCAACCCACATGCTATAGTAGAGTATTTATGCCGTCGAAGTAACACTCAGCGCGCCAGACTTGTTAAACACGGACAGAATAGAAAAGTAATACAACAAAATCGCTGAACTGGCAACTAAGCTTACGTTGAAAAGAAAACGGGAGAACGTATATCCATAGACCTGCCAGTCAAATGATCGTGGCACATGCGCAAAGCAACACTCACAGCCTCTCTGCAGCTAGGTATCCAAGAGACAATCAAACAGGAAAGAAATGATCCGTGTTCTCTTGCGCACGTGCCGGGACCATTTTATTCGTATGTGTATGAATTATATCTTTCGTTTTTCTTTTTTTTCTTTTCTCAACAAGCTTAGTTCGGAGTTCAGCACTTGTGGCATCTTTCTTTTCTCTGTCCGTGTTTAACCTTGTCGTGCTGAGTAATAATTACTTCAACGATGAACATCGACCAGGTAGCCCAACTAACCATTCTGCGCCATGCAGAAAATTTATGTTTCTGTCACGATAAAAAAAATAAAATTACATTTTTTTTACTATTTCAATTTAGCCCATTAAGGACTACTACTACAGGCACAGGACCGATAACCGGTGGATCATTAGAGTTACAGAATGGGTTCCAAAAGAAGGGAAGCGTAATTGATGATGGCGGACGATTAGGTGGGGTTGATGAAATTAAGAAATCTGCAGGTAAAGACAAGGGTAATTGGAGATCGCAAGGAGAGGCCTTCGTCCCGGAGTGGACATAAAGATAGGCTGATTACGACGATTATGATTATGATGAACTCTACAGGCATCCTTTGCGGCAGCAGTGGCGTAGTCAAAGTTCTCGTACCACTACTATCCCTCCAACCCCAACGTATCTCGGTACGTATCAGAAAGAATGCCTTACTTTAGAGACCATTTGACTTCTTTAAGCTACTTGCAAGTTATATCCCAACCACAGACAGTTTTACCTTTAACTTCGGGACTTTCTTTGCCAACTTTTTTTTTCATGCAGTGTTTGCAGTTACGTGAAATTGATCGATAAGCCTGAAATATAAACCTGAAACATGGGCAATATGGCCGCCGGTGTTTCGAGCGACGTTGTGGCGATTCCTTTTAGGCAAACGTTGCTGCGTCACAAGCATGTTGCTGTACGGAGCTGAAGGCGGTTTGCTACGTGAGACGCCGTGAACAACGGGGTTCGAGTGACGGCACGCTGTAACAGTGCCGTGCCAAGTGACAGCGCTGACGGATATGACTCTCGGAGGATGGGCGGTATCGACAAGCTGTCATTCGTCAAGCGAGGCCTAATTGTTTTCTTTCGTTTGAAGTGACTTTGGCCGGCACCGGGAGGCGCCAATAGACGCTGGCAACGAACGAAGTTCTCATAAGCTCACACAGGGAAGCGCATAAGCTAGCAATTAAACTTTGTTGCATTTTTTTCCGAGGGTAACATCATAGCAAAGCCTCGTAACGCTCAACTGTCTGTCTTTCTGCTACATTTTAAAAATACATTGTCTTTAGGCCACAGTAAGACAGATGCTGTACCGACACGCGTATAGGACCTTCCATACTAATTATGGTTTTTGCCTCCCTTGATGATCTCTTGCGTACATCTGTCGAAGCTGATTATAACACACTTTGGAAAGAAGGAAAGAACTCATCCACAGTCATTGCAGTGCAGTGATAGGTGCATCGCTGTGACTGTGAATTAGGAACTCAATTTAGAGTTGTTGGTGTAGATTAATCGTGGCGTCAAACAGAACACAATAAAAAGTAGACGGCCAATGGCGCCACATACTCGCAATTGAGTTGCGAATAGTGCAACTCAACTGCAACCCAATTAGCAACTCAATCAGCAACTCGATTTCGCTACTCGCTGTAAAGTTGTTCAACTCGGTTGCACCTCACAGCGTTCCGCTTGGCGCCTAAACCTCGGTGTGTAGATTGACAGACCTCGTAAAAACGGGCATACTTTGGCCTTTTGGTCTGTCCATCTTTCGCCGCGCCTACAACAAATTATCTTGTCGCGCGCAAAACTTGAGACATCGTTTTATCTGACGTCGCCTGCAAGCGCCCACCCTTGTCCAAGTCGGTTCGTGGTGCACTATGAAAAACATAAGAACGGAGGCTGCTTATCGCGTGGTTGAAATTCTAAAAGACCGGCGCTTACACGAAGTACACTGAAAGAGCGGCACACGTATACATACACGAGTGGCATGCATTCGAGCTGGTTCCTATCCGCGCAACCAACTCGGTTTGTAGCGGTGCGGAGCCCGCTGGAGATTGGTGTCAAAAGAAGAAAGCCTGCACCGGCCGAACGTGCTAGCTGCTCCGAGAGCAGTCGGAGTAGCCAGTGATCGCGTTTCTGGGGGATCTCAGCGGCCCGCTCAGGTTAAAGGTACGGGAGCGCATCCGAAGGCTCCCTGCTGGAGCGCGGCGCTCCGAATGAACCGGGCTGATGCGTCCCGAGCGCTCGATTTGCACCAAACGAATGCAAAACGCACCACGTAGAGCGCTCTATAGAGCGCTCCAAAGCGACCACTCGAATGTTTCGTTAGGCTCAAGAAGACGGTGCAACCGACCGTGCGAGTGCGAGGGCGAGCAGGCATGGCACGGGCGAAAAAGTTGAAGGCGAAGTGGGGCTCACCCGAAGTTGCCCTCGTTGATCTGCCTGATCAGCTCCGGCCTGTTGATGCACACCCGGTCTTCGCACTGGAGCTGGGCGTGGCGGTCCGACACTCTGCGGCAGGTGCTGTCGAACAGGAAGAACGGCGAGCGCAAATCATGGACGAGTGGAATTGAAAGTGCGGCTTATAGGCCGTGGGTCTTTCGACCTCACTTATCTTTGTGAACGATTGCGCAGTGTAACATGCCTTTTATACAATTGAAATACTTGCCTTCCCTTTTCTTTGCCCGAAATGGTTGCTTTGTCCCTCGATTACGATGCGATACGATTGTATATATAACGAGCTCGACGAGTTCAAAAGCAATAGTTTTCAACGACCATTGAGAGATAACACAGGTGTTATCGTCATGATGTCTATATCACCTTCAATGCGGATTTCGTCAAGCGCTCTCCCATTGCGCCTGATTTACCTAATCGGACTTGGAGTCACAGGATTGCTTGCAAATTTCATAGACTAATAGAACAATCTAGTCCTGTACCATTCTTGGGCAATTGTCCATTGAAACCCATGCCCCCCCCCCCCCCCAAGAATCTCATCTGGTGAAAGACAAAGAAAGGTAAAAAATGAAAACGTATGTTTTTAGCCGATAGCACAATTGAACGTAAGCTGATTCTAAATAGAGATGGGAGAGAGAGAGAAAGCCGTTTATTGAAACGGCAGAGAATTCTCCTGGCGTGTGTAATGTCGCCCACATGCTACTTGCATAGAAGAGGGATTGAAAGGCCCTGAGAGAAAGAGGGCGGAAGACAAAGAAAAAAAAGACAATTGTGAGAGAGAAAAGGTAGACTTAGTATTTACACATGTTCCCTCTGTTTCATTCAAAAGAAGGCGATGTGAAAATTAAGTTTCTTCCTTCTAATGTGTATATAAAACAATTTCTGAAAGCTTGCCAAGCAAACCAATATCTTGAAGGTCAGCAAACAGCAAGCTTAAAGCCAACCACTGCTTCGAAAGACAAGGCGTAGGACCTCATGTGATTCTAAGCGTTAGTGGTGCCTGACTAATTTTGTCCACTTTGTTTTCACGTGACTTTCTTTCACTTATATAGGCTGGGCATTCTAACAGGAAACGCTCTATTGTTTCTGTGCCACCACAATTGTTGCAGTACAGTGATTGGTAGATTGCCCAAGTCGGCACAAGTAACTTCACAAATGCAGCGTTCAGGCGAAGACGATGATACTGTTTTCTTGGCACCGGGGAAGTTTAGGCGTAGTTATCGATCCCTATCCCGGGTCTATCGAGTGAAGGAATGTACGCTGGGGTACATGTTGGGTCCAGGCGCGCTTCTTTTCCACACAAGCATGACTTTTTGTCATCGCCGATGCGTCACTTTTTTGTATAACACATCTTTACGTATTTCTTGTACTCAAGAGCCCCTGCGGGCTGTTTCATCCGTCATCTCATTTCCGTGAAGACCGCAATGTCCTGGAAACCACTGGAATGCAATGAAGTGGCCAGCAGCGATTTTAAATACTTTTTTTATGAAATTACTTTCAAAGTGTTCGAGGAAATACAGGCTTCCATTACGTTCTAACAAGGCAACATATTTTACCTCATACACCCGACAAAAAGAGTTGAAGACGGAGCTTAAATTACATTTAACAGCGTCGCTATTGAAATACACGTTTTTATGATTATATTTCAGTGCAAAACTGACACATAATGCTCATCTAAAACCACCTTATCAGCGAGTTACCTAAGATCGCTGCTGTTCTCATTAGAATCTAAAATTTCATTCCATAATGTCTAAAACAATAACATTACCATGCTCTGTTTCTCTCACAGCCATATGCTTTAACTTATTGGTATGGAGAACGACTGCTAAAATAAATTGCAAGGGACTAATAGCTCTCCGAAAGGTATTATTCGCTTATGTATCAAGACTGATATGAAGACATACGAACCGTGCCATTGCTTTCCGCAGATAAAATGTTATATGAGCAATAACAATACTGATTCGGATCCATAAAGGCAACCAACATAGTCAACAAAAGTAGGACACCTGTCACGCTACCCACCATGCACGGCAGAGCACACAACATGCACGTTGAACACCAACAACACAAAACAGAAATTTCGATAGCAATATAGGAACTAAATAAATAAGTAAATAAGCAATATGGCCAGACACATATAGGAAAGTATTTACAGAATGGGTTAAAGAAATTTTCCATTAGGGTATTTTAGCGTCGTTGGTTTAGTGTTATATGTAATTTGCGATTACTGCAGTGAATCATCGAGTTACCTTGTTTCTGAGATTTTCTTGATGCATTGTTTGTTATTCCCACCTGCACGAAGCTAAGAGAAAGACTTTTTTTCTTTTATTTTAAAAGAATATATGCTATTGCATCTAACGTTTCAAAGCACTGTGTATGAAAATTCGTTCGTATAAGTTAACAGTAGCTTTACCTTTATACGGGGCATTCACGTGACGTCACTGTACGCCATTGCGCTTCACTGTTCACAGCTTCCACTGTGCTGAGGATAAGCGGATCGAGATAATGCACATCTTTTTGACGTGCTGGCTCAACAAAAAATGGCGCTCTCGATGACGTCAATGCACACCTCCTATGTGTTGATTTTAGCGTGCTCTTTCTAGCGCTGCATAACGCTGTAAAGTTGTAGTCGGGGGTAAATAAATAATAGAGAGTTTTCGCGTGTCTGGTATTCCGGCAAAGCTTAGTCGGATTTTCGGGTCGGCGGAGGTGTAAACGTTAGCGGCCGCGGAGTGGTGAGTGGCGTCACCACGCCGGCAGCTCACGTTTACGCCTCCGCCAACCCGGCAATGCGCATAAAGCCTTGCTGGAATACCAGGCACGCTAAAACTCTCTAAGTGGTTCTACCCGCGTGCTCACAACTGGCTCCAGGCTACTGTACGCGTACGGCGCTATGCAACGTTGTAACTCATCACAAGCTGCACGGAGGTCAAACTAGTGTTCATATCCGCACGAATATTTGTTGAGAGAAAACGAAGTCTCATTTTTCGCGTAGCATGAACCAGAAACTTCTGCAGAAGCCGAAGGGAGTGGGTGAGGGTACTCTTACCATCTGTTGCAGTCGACGTTGACCGTCTGGTTCTCGTAGTACCGCACACCGTCGACGATGCACTCTGCACAGTGAACAAGGCAATGTAATCGTACTGTGACGCGGACGCTGTGGCCGGTGAGATGAAACGTGGAAGAGATGTCTGACTTAAATCGGCCTCAAAAGTTTACGGACCATGCTATGAGACAAAAAGTTCAGTATTTACGTAGCCTGGACACGCACGCAACCAGATAAGCTCACAAACTGCTCGGAAGTTGAGCATTTCATTATATCGCATGGTGCAAAATTGGCGACGTTCTTGTCGAAAAAAAAATCCATATGTTCCCATAACCACCCTATTCAATAATCCCATATGAGGCATGTAACTACATATAAAAAGTCATATATGTTCGCATCTTCATAGTAGATTGTTAGACATAATATATATATATATATATATATATATATATATATATATATATATATATATATATATATATATATATATATATATATATATCATATTATATTATATCATATCACAAGAAGCCAACAAACACTGACACCAAGGACAACATAGGGGAAATTACTTGTGGTTAATAAATGAAATAAAGAAATGATAAATATAATGGAAATTAAAGTAGATGAAAAAACAACTTGCCGCAGGCGGGAACCGAACCCACAATTGGTAGAGCATCGCACGCGAAATGCGAAGGTTGTGGGTTCGGTTCCCACCTGCGGCAAGTTGTTTTTTCAGCCACTTTAATTTCCATTATATTTATCATTTCTTTATTTCATTTATTAAGCACAAGTAATTTCTCCTATATTGTCCTTCGTGTCAGTGTTTGTTGGCTTCTTGTGATATGAGTATATATATATGACTTTGTTTGATGGGGACCCACTCTACTGTGAGCGCCTGAACTTGCTTGTCTGATGCGGCGTTGTTATCATCCCTGTTATAGTCGATAATAAAAAGCAGCCCTAAAACACTGCGCTCGTGTCGTAATTCTTACTCGTCTCTTGTGTATCGCGCTGTTCTTCGTCGATACTGAATACCAACTCGCCAAGAATCCTTGTACTCTTTAAATCGGTTCAGGCAGAAACATCCTTTAAAAAGTCCGTCATACCCGCCGCGATATCCTAGTGGCTGATAGCGTTGCTCTACTGAGCTTGAGGCCGAGGTCGCGACTGGCCGCATTTCAATGGAGGCGAAATGCGAAAATGCTCGTGCATTTAGAATAAAGTGCACGGCCAAAAAACGAAAACGAAAGCCCAGGTGGTCAAAATATTTCCGGAGTAGTAATCATGTCGTGGTTTTGAGCAAGAAAAAGCCCCAAGATTTTTCGCTTAGCTCCGTTCTCAACAGTTACTTATTAAAGAAGGAAATTACGAACCTATGAATTTCGCTCCAGAATGCCAGCGCCGGCACAGCGACGTGACGTCACTGTTGTCGCAATATATTTTTCGAATTTGAGTCGTTTTCTTTTTCCAAAAGAAGAGCTTTGCTTTGCAGCGCTACACTTTCTAGCCTTCCGGTGCTCAGAGCGGATATTCAATTTTGACTTCGGCAAGAGGGAGGGCAGACATTGTTGCGAAGTGTACCCACATTCGTAGTCGACGCGTAGGGAGGACGGTTGCGGTCGGACAGGGAGCCAGAACACGATAACGGGGTCACCAAAGGAACCCAGTGCTCGCTTATGCATAGTTGGTTTCCCTCGACAATTTCTAGGTCCCATTACTACCGATGGGCTGTCTCAAATCTTACTTCCTCTAATACAGCGGACTTCTCGTCCGATAATATACTTCGCCCGCCCGTGCCCTGTGGGCGTCGGAAGCAGACGGCGTGCGTACTTCCGGTTGCAACGGCCGCAGTCGTCGGCTAATTGTCGTCTGCTGCACCGCGATAAAAAAAAAAAAGAAACACCACGAGCGACGTGGCTGTTGGCAACGAGAGCGGCTCGGGCACGTGGGGCGACCATGAGAACGGAACAACGCACCCTGCAAGGCGCGCGCGATAGGCTTCGAGCGGGCACCACGGCAGAGTGTCTCATTCATTACGGGCTTCCGCCCTCTCGTCCTACAAGTCTGCTTCGCTGCAAATGCGCCTCGCACTGGCAAGCTAGCTGTTTTAATCCATTGACAAGAACTGCAAGGCACCACGTCACAGCAGCATGTACATGCCACTTCGTTCACTCGCTTATGCAATGACAAGAGTATAACTGAAATATACGGCGACAAGAGAAGGAGCGCAAACGCAAGCAAAAACACACTGAAATGTCGGTGACGCGGATCCAGCTACCGGAAGAACACTTACTTCGAGATGACCATGTATTCTCATGGAAAAAACACGAGCCACCAGTAAACGCAATCTCTTCCTCTTCCGTGAGTTGGATGAAGGGAATCAGCCAATCGAAAGGTTCGATCGAGTGAGCAAGAAGAGCACGAAAAAAAGCAATCATCGACGCACCTGAAGGCACTCAGATGGAAGGCGACTCAGAAAACACAGATTCTGCTTTTCCATCCTTGAGGACCATCGACGTCTTAAAGTCAGGACTGGCAGTTTATGATGCAGGCCACTTTCGTACGACATTAACTTTTCGCTCGCTTTATCCCGCGAGAGAAGCCTAATTTCCCATTAGGCGCACCAAGAACATCTGCACATTTCGCCAACTTTTCTCCGTGCACCCTACTCACCCAAACTGAGTACGCGACCCTGTCGCACGAGGCGACTCTCTGTGCGCGTTCAACAGTGTTGGTGCCTCATAAATCGAGCGAGCTCCCTGCTGTGCTCGGTGTCATGATTCGAGGTGCTACGGGGGTCAGTCGTCAGTGGTAGATGCACTTCACTGCTGCCAGCGGTTAGGTTTGGTGCGACATTGAAAATCGTAAGTTCGACAAAGTGGACGACGAACAACGCGGAATCAGAATTATTTATTGCTGTCTTGTAGCAGCATTAGACCTTGGTCACTATACGAGTCGCTTTGTTCGGTAATGCCCACACAGTCTATGAACTGACTCCATTTCGAAGGTTGACAGTACTTTGACGTGGAAATGCAATCTCGTTCGTGTATGCGGACTTAAACAGCAAGTTTGCGTGGATCACAGTTTTTCCGGTACCTTGCCAAACAGTGCCCTGGCCATAAACGGGATATACATTCGTGTATTCATTTACGTACCTCACAGGCTCCCCGGTTGCAGTATTAGGTGAGGGGGGAACGCATATTAGTTACAAGAGGAACAACAGCTACCTCATGCAACACTCAACGAAACAAAAACAGAAAAACTAGCAAGGCTTGCGCAAGCTGACGCTAAACCAAATAAAATGAAAAGAAATGAAAACCGGGTGCCACGTTAAAAAATCTCAAACGAAACAGTGGTAGTCGTTCGTCGTTCTCCATGACAAAACGACGAACAAACAAGGATATCCTTTCGCTAAACGGCTTTCAAAAGAGCACACAGACAGACTGCTCTCAGCGCGCCGCGAAACCTTTCGATGACGTAACCGAAGCGACGTGTGCGGTTACATCTGCCTCAATGTCATCGGTTGTATTGTCTGCTGTCATCTCGACAGACGGTATGGTGCGTCAACCTTATGTGCGTGTTATGTTACGTTGCGACGACTATCATTCGCTTCTGGTTTAACGTGAGAACGCTTGTGCCGAAGCGTTCCAAGGGCGCTGTTCTCGAATAAGCATGCTTGCATATAGCTTTCCTTTGTATTTTTTTTTCAGTAGATCGCCTGATTAAGTACACGAGAGAACAAAGAATGGGTACATCCTGGGCTACTGACGTGGCACTACCTGCAGAGTCTGCAAGATTGATTAGCATGTGAATGAGATGTTTAGCATTATAATCAGATGATTAGCAGTGAATTAGATGTACTGTCTCACCTGTACATGCTGTGTTTTTATGCTATACAATTTTCTTTTATTTTAGAAATACCTATGAGCGCAGCGAACGTGGCGTTCTTACAGAAGGGCTCCTAGGGAAGAGGTACATATTTTTGCACTAATAACGTGAATTTCAGAAGACTAATTAACAGAAAATTTTCAATTATTTTTTATAGCATTGGAGGCAGTCCCACCGTCGCGCTGTATTGGCTGTTGGCAGTTTAGCCATTCTATGGCTTCGTCAGCATCCAGCTTTAAGAGGAAGTATGATGGGCGCGGTCCAACAGCAGGTGCAGACCATAAACCGCGCCCACCTCATAACTGATTGATGCTGTGACGAGTATAATTTAGATAACCTTTTTTCCTTCTTTTTTTTACAGTGAAGTTGTTAGCGTCTAGTTGGTCGACATCTTTCGCGGCGTCGTCCCCACGAAAAAAAAAATAACGAAAAGCTTTAGCGATTGAAGCGAAAAGTGTATACATTCTTTTGGTATCGCGCATACAACATACAGCGCAGCATTCCTTCCAATAGGGAACAAGCATTCGAACCACATAATTGATGATAAGGCACTCCTGATAACAATGCGAAGCATATAGCGCTGGCTTCTCGCAAACGTTTCACGGTAAAGATTACTGCTGCGCAAGCTGTCGCGGCGACGCTAGCTTGCGAAGTCAGTAGTGACGTCACTAGCCTTTCATATAGAGAAGAATCAGCCTAGCAACTGATTTCACGGTTGTTGCAGCAACGCTATGCGTGGGCAACGCATAGTTAGGAGTTCCTACAAGCAGCGTGAATACAAGGAGCGGCAAAAGGAAAAGAAACGACAATACGACCAGCGGTGACGAGCTGTCAAAATTACCGTTACTACCATTAGTCTAGAGCAATAAAGCATCGCATAACCCTCTTATCAGCTGTAGTGGTGGTTTTCAACAGCTGCGCTGGGCATCCACTTTCACAGGGCCTGGATGGCGAGTCAATTTCTTTTTTTCTATTTGCTTTGCACTGAATCGATACAATATGTTATTTCTTCTAGAATTTTGTCAGTTAATTCCAGTTTGAAGCTGTGTCATGCGGTTCCTTTTTGTGAAAACCATTCAGCATAACGAAAAGTGGTTTACTTCAGAAGACCTTAGTTCACTCGAGTGCCAGGGACATCAGATAGAGCATATTGTACAGTTCAGAAACATATTTCAAGATTATATATATAATTTCGCTCTCCAATCGTGGAAATTGGGCATATTCGTGGCTAGAAAAAACTTGGGTAGCAAAAACGTCGTCGTCGTCGTTGTTGTTGTTGTTTCTTTTACACTTTCTGGCCTTTTCCAAAACAATGCAGTCTGTTCAGCCTTTTATGCGTGGCACTTCGGCAACACTTGCTTATCATGCATGACTTTGCACGCATCACTTCCCTTTCGCGGGAGGCATAGGCTTACCTACACAAAATTCATAGGCATGAGTGCACAATCTTACTTCTTTTGCACATAATCTTAATTTTGACGTAGCGCAAGCTTGTACTGCCAAGTAAAGTGAACGCGCCATGTTTTGTGGGTGCATATAGCAAAACTAGAAAGCGAAACGAATTTTATGTTTTCCGCACAGTGTTTATATGTCTTCCTCAAAGCGAAGTTCCCCTAATTTCCCGATATTTACCTCATCAAAACTCGCATAAGTGGAAGCTGCGCGAAAGTGAAGCGTTTTTACAGTATTATCTGGAATATATTTTGAGTACTTTGGATGCACTTCACAAGCGCTGATCCAGTCTCTGCTAAATATTCACACATATGATCCATAATAAAATTCGGAGCCGCAAAAGCAGGAACTAGACACGAGAGCACTTCTTTTTTTTTTTTATTGAGCAAATTCTGCTCGCAGCAATCATTCGGCCGCCGCTGCCGCACATCTTACTCTGCGCCGACATACGCTTTGAAGTCCCGTGATCTAAAAGCCATCATTAGTCAGATTATTCCACCAGCTTCCCGAAGTTTGGTCAGCAGTTCAGCATCGGAATGATCCGGAGAACATCGGTCAGAACAATATGGCAGCTGCCATAATTACAAGCGTGAGAAGGGATACAAGGAGAAGTGAAGCTTGTTCTCGCTCGGCTATTATCTGTCGGCTAACTGACGACTCAAACGACCTTTCACTATTTTCCAGCGCAAATTCATTTACCTTTCTCTTTCTATTGTTAAAACTTAAGACCTTCGCCAGAGCACTTGAGCCTTTATTTACCTCTAGCATATGGATACTTCTGCATTGTAACAGAAGGTGTTCAATACTTTCTGGACTATTTACATGCGCTACATGCAGACGAATAGCCATCGGCAAATTTCCTTTTCGAGCAGATCATTCTGAGAATCACGCAGTCTCAAACCGCTTCGAGTTTAGTACTTTACATTATGATTAAACTTGTATCTCCTTCGCCTATTTATATCTTGCTGTTTTATGTGGTTGTGTAGCTTGCTTACCTCGATCCGTTGCCACTCTTTACTATACAGGCCCTTGTTCCCTCTCGGATTTTAGGTTTGAGGCACTTTGCTGCTGTCGACGCGTCCGTTAACGAAGTAATTACTGATTAGTTTCGTGGCACATATGGACATTTTATAAATTGTGAGCAAGCGTTTTTCGAAAGTTGCATACGGATTTCCGTATTTTACTAACGCCTGCCCATCAGTATGCGAAAAACGAGTCCGTTGCCAAATGCGGGCGATCGCCGAGATTTCCCACGGCCGTTTGCGAGCATATTTTGTGGAAGCTTCTGCCGAAAATCTGGGCGCTGGTATTCGTAGTCGGCGAGTATATTATACGGAACGTAGTCTGTTGTTACAATATCTACTGTTTCTCCGTGGGACGGGTACAACCAAGATGCGCGTTTCTGAAAGACCACAATCATCGGCGTGTACTGCTCCACCTTGAATTTCAACCTTCAAGTTATATCACGAAAAGCAAAAAAAAGGCACCAAGAAAAACATACAGGGAATTACTTGTACTTAATAACTGAATTAAAGAAATGATAAATGAATGGCAATGAAAGTGGATGAAAAAACAACTTGTCGCAGGTAGGAAACGATCTCACGTTTTCGCATTACGCGTGCGATTCTCTAACCAATTGAGCTACCGCGGCTTGGTTTCCCCATCCACGTTCTTTGGGTATTTGTGTGTTAGTACTAGAACTAACCTTGGGAGTGCTAGCCAGCGCCACCACTCACTTTAGCGGCATATGTGGAACATCCTTTCTGCCGCAGGCGTCACGAGTACGTGATCTTTCTGGGCGAAGGCAACTGGTCAATAAACCCTCACATGCTAACTGAAAGCATCAATGTTGCCGTATTCGAGACCCAAGTTATGCAAGAACGAGAAGAAAGGGGGTTCGCTCGATTGGCTAGAGAATCGCACCCAGAGCAGCATGTAGGCAAACACATCTGCGCCGGCAAGCATCTCTGCTTTTAAATATATAGAGATCTTCCGCACACTGATGGCATACTTTCTTTTTCCTGTATATTGTCAAGCTGCTGGTCGTGATCTCGGCGTTCCTCTGACGTGCGCTTGGACCCGTTCTTATTACCCCTCGGACTTCTTTGTCTGGAACCACTTCTGAGATTGCACCGGCTCGTGACTTGTGGTGCGTGTGAGACCCCACACTTTACGCTCGATTTCCAGCTTTCGATCCCTGTGCGTTCATGCAGTCTCTTCACGGGCTGCTGACCTTCGGACTGCAGTGCCTTTCAAGAAAGAAAAAAAAAGTTCTGCTCTTCTCCTGTGAACAGGTGGATTCTCGCGCTATGACTTTTTTTTTGTAATCTTTCTTTTCTTGTGACGCCGTCGCGTGCACTCATTTATCGCTTAGACTTATTGAGAGGTAGCGATATCTACGTGTACACATGCCCCCTTCTTCACGTGGCGTCCTTCGGGCTTTGGATTGCTCCCCTCCCCTCCCTGGCGATTTCTTTTTTTTATGTGACACTCGCAGTTTTCTCGCATTTAAGTTTGTTACATTCGAGACCTTCCATCCGTCTCAGAGCCTGTGCAGCCTCGTAGGCTATTTACTATGGCGTCGCCTCGCCCCCTCCCCCCCCTCCCGCCCCCTCGCTTCGACACAACGCGCTGACCTCAGCCAGTTCCACGGAGTGAATGCCCCGCTCCGTATGGGCTTCTTTCACTCGAGTCGCTGCCACAGCGCTCGCAGCCACGCACCAAGAAGCCATGTTCTCTGCCTCGCGTTATTGTGTTTACCTAAACTGTCGTCTGCGAGTTGAATTCGGCAATTTCCGGAAAAAAAAAACTAAATAAAGCTGCAAGACCGTTTCCCGTTTCCTAGCGGTTATGTTCCTTCCGTAAGTTTACCCTGCTTACGAGTTCATATCGGATGCAAAGGCGTTGATGAACCAAAGCTATCATCAATGCCGCCCTTTGAGTTTCTAATATTAACCCGTCGCACGAGTACTTTAATAAAAGCGAGCACGCAAAACCTGCTCCAAATTTGGCGTCTTGTGCGGCGTTCTACAAACCTGCCGGTGGTTTCCAAGCACAGCTGTGCTCACGTCGCTTGAAATCCACGTCCTGCTGGGGGCAGGGGCCAGGTAAGTATGAATGGATACATAACTTTCTTTGATTGCTGACAGAAAGATTTGACGTTCGCTCCGTTTGATATATATCCCACGAAGCATCCCCATAATTGTGGGTTATCTTTCTTGTAGGTCCGTGATATGCTTGGGTAGAGTGCCAACCTTCTTCTTCCTGTCTTTGCTTGCATTTTATCTCTCTCTTTCTCTGCCAATTTTTAATGGGACGAAATTTCCTAAACTCAGCTGATTTTGTCATAGTGTATGGAGTTAATTATTATTATCAGGTTAACGTTACTCTTTACTGTTTGCTAAAGAGGTTTCGATATTTTCGCCCAATAGTCAGTTTAAGTATAAGTGACTGTTTATTGCTGTAGCGCCACAGTGCCGCTGCTGACACGTGACATTTGAGAGCTTTAGATGTGGACGCCCAAAACCCTGTATGACCCAAAACCACAGGACGTGGCAAGGGTACGCGTAGCGAGAACAAAAAGAGCGCGAAGGGCCCACACTGGAATCCGCGCCCCTTAACGCTAGGGCGCTGTTGGGTACCGTATTCTAAAACTCTCCATTGATTAACCTGCCTTTACAGCTCTCGTAATGCCGTCGCGGTGACTTTTGGTGATAGAATTCTTAGAATTGGGCAGGGTATACTGTTACGTTGCCCCCCTGTTACATGTATTATTTGAGCACGGATGAACGCAGCTCCATATCTTCCCTTAGACGCGCACATTCGTATGTTACTCTTGTATTGCCTCCTATGGCCTTTGTATTTCGTCTGTCTAGTATTCGCAATAAGGTTACAGTCTCCAATGTCACGCAGCAAAAGTAAACGTATTCTTTTTATCGGCACACTTGGCGTTTACAGCAAAGATTCGGAAACTGCAGCTTTCCAGGGTGTGGAAAATGTATTTGTTTTCAAGGATGAAAGGAAAAGAGCTGCTCTTCACAAAAGGCGCGTAACTTCATTTACCCAAAGGGGAAAATAAAGTAGTGCCAAACAAGCAAGTAGCGGATATTGCCGATCAAATGCAATATCGATGACGATTGGCCATCGATGACGACCATGGTATGCCAGTTAATGACACTTGCGAAACAAATTGGGAGTTGAGAGCACCACCAGGAGGCGTGTGATTTCCGAACACATCGGCTGCAAGCCCTGCTAAACTATAGGGTAACTTGTTTACCCGAGAAGATGACGAAGCATCGTGGACATCATTTCTCCTAGGCGCTCGCTCTGCCGTGGAGCACGGCATGCTTTGGTTCTTTTCTGACGAAGAAAGTATGACTTATGTGGTGGATGACAGGAACATAGCACGATAATTTTTTTCTTTTTTTAAGCGAAGCTTTATTTGCCCGCTTTCCCGGGTTTGGTGTGGCTGCCTGTCAGCTGGGTCGGTCGCTCACCGAATCCATTTGTGAATCATAGGTTATATAAAAGTACCCCTTGTATTCTGACCATATACGCAGAACTCTCATCCGCGTAACCAAAAAAAAAAAGTGTGTTCCTGCATAAAACCTGAATATGTAACGTCGGCTCACAGGCGGTTCTAATTAAAGCACGCCGATCTGTTGACGGAATGGTGAAATTTGATTAACGAATTCCTCGATTTCTTTGATTTAGACATTGCACACTTTGATCTAGCCCTACGCGTGTGTCCATCCTTGGCCATCCCTGTTCCTCTAATAATGCTACCTAAAAACTGAATATATATATATATATATATATATATATATATATATATATATATATATATATATATATATATATATATATATATATATATATATATATATATATATATTGATTGACATGCTTTACTTTTTTTTTTACTTAGCCATTCCGTATGTGCCACTAGGGGTGTGCCTGCTCTTGGCCAACCCACCAGAATGCGCATGTCCCACTGCGGTACAAGATGTACAAAATCCGTAGGTGTTGCCCGATATTTCTCGTAAATTTCTACGCATACATTTGTTATCACCATTCCTTCGTCAACGAGTGTTATGCGTCGCCTTCGTCTTTGTGACATTGCTGCGTAATTTGTCTCGCACTGTGCATCCACTTGATTTGGTGCTTGCATTTCAACACAGCTTGCGAACGGCGCAGCGCTTAAACATTAAAAAATTACATGACACTAAAGTTGCGACCTACGTGGTCGATAAACATGAACGTTCCATGAAATCACTCAATGCATGCGATGACAGTAAACAAAATTGTATGCAACGCCAGGAGTTGAAAAACATTTATTTACAGCCTTTTTTTTTACTTATGGGGTTTTACGTGCCAAAACCACTTTCTGATTATGAGGCACGCCATAGTGGAGGTCTCCAAAAATTTCGACCACCTGGGGTTCTTTAACGTGCACCTAAACATTTATTTACAACTATACTTAATCTTCACTTCATACACATTCCAACATTTGCATTAGATTTTTTTTCCATCCCTACAGATTTTTCCAATGCTATGAAAGCCATGCTATCATTGTCTACCGTGGTCTTGAGAATTGCCAGCTATGATGACCGCGTCATACGGCCCCTATTTACCCCTGATGGCCTCAGAGTAGGTGCATGCTGCATATATTGAAGTACTGGAGGTAGCGGCAAAACATGTATTTTGTTTCGTGACGGGGGCTACCACACATCTTCCAGTAAGACTCTACGGGAAGGAGGGAAAGAGATAAGAAGAAGGCACGGAGGTTAACCAGAATCACGTCCGGTTGGCTACCCTACACCGGGGGAACGGGAAAGGGGGAAAACAAAGATAACAGGGAGAGAGCGGAGGGAAGGAAAGAAGGAAATTGCAGTGAGTTCGCTGACGTGTGTGGCCTTACAGAAATTGCAATTATAGTCACAAATGGTCGCACAAGCCCGTCATCCTTAAGAAGCACAAAAGTGCCTTCACCGCTTTATGGGCGACGGGCGATGGGGGCGGTGTTCCAGCAGCACCTGCACAGAAAGCGGCCGATTGTCCAGTTTTTGAAAAGCTTTGGTAAGTTCTTGTCTCTCAGGGGTGTATCGTGGACAGTGGCACAGCAGGTGGTCGATGTTTTCTTCCGTGTCACAGACCTCGCATGCTCCACTGTAGGTCACTCCAATTAATGTAGAGTATGCCTTTGTGAAGGCAACTCCTAACCAAAGGCGACAGAGAAGCGTAGCTTCACGTCGAGGAAGTCCGAGTGGAGGCCGGAGTTGCAGGGAGGGGTTTAGTCGATGTAATCGTAAGTTTGGCGAGTTCCACTCAGTCAGTGTGAGACTGCGTGCCAAGTGTCGAAGCTGCCTAGCGGCGTCTGTCCTCGAAAGCGGAATTGGAACGCTCTGCTCTTCATGATGTGCTGTACGAGCAGCGTTATCGGCGGAATCATTGCACTGATCCCACAATGGCCAGGTACCCATTGAAAAACGACCTCGTGACCTTTTATGCGAAGCATATTACGAGAGCTCAACCCAGCTCCTCAGGCGCGGCGGTGTCGCCTTGAAACCACGTGACACCGTGACGTCACGACAGAGGAGAAGTGGCTTTGGCTCAACTCTTGCAAGACGGGCTGGGTGGGAATCGAACCAGGGTCTCCGGAGTGTGGGACGGAGACGCTACCACTGAGCCACGAGTACGATGCTTCAAAGCGGTACAAAAGCGCCTCTAGTGAATGCGGTGTTGCCTTAGAAACGAGCTGTTTCTAAGGCGTGCGTCTCTTGCTCAGGCGCACATTTCGTTGCCGCGCCGAACGCTGCTTTGCTCGACGCTCACCGCGTCCAATGCGGGGCGCGTAGTCGCTGCCCTGTAGCCCATTGTCTTACACCCCTTGGCGGGTCGACGGGAACGCTGTCGCGTTCCACTCTTGAAGTCGAAGCAGTAATGCATGAGTTGTTTCTTCGTCTAGCCGAACCAAATATAGCCAAGCAACAGCAGTTCACCAGGCTAAACAGTGATTCCACAACTAAAATAAAGGCTAGTATGCTTCGCATCCTGGGCTTAACCTTACCTAAGCCACAGCCATTTTTTTTTGTTGGACATCATGGCAAAGTTTCGCGATTTCGTATGTCAGTTGGTCATGGCATCCGTGTCGAAGAACTGACTGCGTGCACTGTAATGCCGGTTTCGAATCACAGAACACAGCCCATTTTCTAGCTCTTTCAGATTCAATGAATTCCAGTGCTCGACGCAGGGCCGTTAGTTCTGCCGCCGTTGAGGTCGTGACATGCGATGTCTTGAAGCGCAGTGTCATTCCTCGCGTTGGTACCACCACGGCACCACCGGAACTGCACGACGTAGTTGATCCATCGGTATAGATGTGGACGTGGTTGCTGTACTTTTCATGCAGAAGAAGTAAGCTCAGCTGTTTTAGAGCAGGGGCCGGTAGATCTGTCTTCTTCTGTAGTCCTGGAATCATTAGATGTACTTCTGGACGGCTCAAACACCACGGAGGTAACGCTGGCTTGGCCGCAGGTGCGTACCCTGAAGTAAACGACGCACGAGGTGCACTGACAATGCCGCTAAATGTCGAGCAGGGCCTTGCAGCAGTGAGGCCCGCCAAGTGGTGAGAAGGGGTCCTAGCGTAATGCCTGAGATGCATACGCATTGTCTCAACGGTAATGTGCGTCTTGATTGGGTAATCCTGCGCAAGGGCAATGGTTTCAGCCGTCGATGCACTGCGTGGTAAGCCGAGACATATCTTAAGGGCTTGGGCTTGAATGCTCTGTATCGTACGCAGGTTAGACTTGCAGGTGTTGGATATTGCAGGCAGGCTGTATCGCAGGAATCCAACGAACAACGCGATGTACAGCTGTAGCATAGCGTGTACAGATACTCCCCAACTTTTTCCTGCAAGGAACCTGAACAGGTGACAGATAGCAGTCAGCCGCTTTTTCACGTAATTGACGTGCGGAGTCCAAGACAGGTCTCTGTCAATTACGACTCCCAAGAACCTGTGACTTCTGCTGTATGGTATAAGTTGTCCGTTAATAGATACGCCGTAACCAGACATTGGCTTCCTCGTGAATGCCACCATTGCGCACTTTCCGCATGAAATTTCAAGTCCCTGTTAAGACTCTACGAATACACACATGACCTAAATGATGCAAAAGTGGTTGCCTGAAAAATTTCTACACTGCGTCATTCCTAACATGTAAACACCTGACTATCTGGGCCTAAACGATGAACTATTACAGAGGAGACGCTGGTGAAAGGGGGTCCAACAGGAAGCCATCCTCACAACAACAAAGATTGCCTGAAGGCATGGTTTTGTGCCCTTGGTGACCAACACCCGCAATGCAGAAGTTTTTGGAGTCATATCGATTACCAAGGATTTGATAACTTGTTTTTTCTAATGGTTAAATAATATATGGAATTTAAGAAATTTCAAAAGTTAGTTCTTTATGTATGTATGTATGTATGTATGTATGTATGTATGTATGTATGTATGTATGTATGTATGTATGTATGTATGTATGTATGTATGTATGTATGTATGTATGTATGTATGTATGTATGTATGTATGTATGTATGTATGTATCAGCCCTTGAGAACCGACAAAAAAACAAATGCAATTTTCAATCAGGAGCGACCAGTAAAAGGTCTATCGGAATAGCTGTCTCAAGAGGCAATGGAACACGTACAGTGCCCGTAAAGCGTGTATAAGTCATCTTTACGCTCTCTCAGCTTAGTTGACCGACAAGAGGCAGGAGATAGCGCGGCGACGAAGCATTTCCGCGAAAGACTGAGTATCGGTTCTCGACCACCGCACGGCGGCGCACGTAGGCTTACTATACTACCTGACCCACGCGTGTATCGAGTGCTTTGAACCTTGCTGTGTTGCGCCTCCACTGAGCACATGGCGCGAGCTTGGGTGGAGTGCTCCGCGTGCTTCCAACGTCGCCGTGGTTCGTATATAGTTCGTCTTCGTCGGCGTCTTTGATCACATGTGTACGGGTTCTTTGTGCTCTGGGTGAGAAGAGCTCGATAAGCCTCAAGTGTGGTGGCACACTGACCCGGCGCTGTTTGATTGCGGGCTCGTGCGACGTAGGAAGGGGAAGTCGGTCTGCTGCTGCATTCAGGCGTCACCGGTCGTCTGGAGTCAAGGCCGGCGCCCTCAGAGCCGCTCTACCTAGACGTGGCAGTCTGCTTATCGCTTCTTTATTTTTTATTTTTTTGGTACGTCGCGAACAAGAGAGGGGTCGAAATATTGATCTGGTGAGTGCCGGATGTCTGGCTTGAATGAATGAATACGTGTTGTTTAGTGGCGCAAGGGCCAGATATGGCCAAAGAGCGCCAAGACAGATCTGGCTTATTTTAAGAAACGTGATGGCGGCTTATATACCTATAGGAGTTGATTATATGCATTGCAGCGATTTCGGCACTTAACGTAGTGGAGTGAAGCGTAATTTCTCTGTACGGAGTGCCGTGACGTGAAGGCGTGTCCTTACACGCCGCATCACGAAAGTCGCTTGAGCGTCGCGGTCATTCCGATTGGGAAGGTAGCAAAGAAACCGCGCATTGTGACTGCGACGCTCAAAGATGAGGCGTCGCAGACTCTGACGGCCGTGGAAGCCTTTGGTTTACTTTTAACAGCACTGTAAAGGAGAGGCGCATGTGCATTGTTTACATTAGCCTAGGACACCTGTGGGATACGAATATCGCTTGTACATACTTACACGAAACGAATCCCCGCTAATAGCACGGAGAAAACGAGGAAACCCACCACTAACGCCCGCGACACTGGTCTTTTAAGTATACGCCTAGAACGTTTGTGAACAAACAGATACCAGTTGTCCGCATTCTCCGAAGCGGCCATCGTGCGTGGGCTGGTAGTAATTAGCGCAGAAAGCCACATGCCTGAAGGTGCTCATAGTCGCGTAAGATAGGAAAAAAAGTATCCTTCCGTCGAAGACAAACTAAAGATCGCGACGTCACTCCAACAGAAGAGACGCCGTATGCTCATCTCCACAATTCTTCGGGCGACCGCTGAACGAGCGAATCCTCAGAAGGGGCTACCGGGCGAGCGTGCGGCATTTCCAAGGCGCATTATCGTGCCGTGCTCCTGACAAACACTGCTATCGAGGCGTGATGCCTGCCAAGTATTATCGCGATCTCTTGGTCCTCCACCGTTCCTTCAGCGAGCTCTCCTCGAGCGCTTCTTCCGTGTCGGCCAAAGCAAACGTTCCCTTGCTTGGCCCGCTCTCGACGTCCGGTATAGCGACCTGTGGGCATCGTCGAGGAGCTCTAGGACCACGTTGCGCGTTCCGTCCCGCTAGTGGCGCAACGTGTGGTTAGCCCTGCCTGGCCAACCCGGTCGTCAGACTGTTTGGGAAAGCGACTCCTCTGTAATAGCAGCGGCAGGGTGCCTGCGTCGTACCTGGGCTGCTCCAGTGACCGATGGCCTCGTGCTGCTAAGCAGAGAGGGTGCGGGTTCGACTCGTGGGCGCGGTGGCTGCGTGTCGCTGGGACCGGATTGTAAAACCAATCGTGTGCACCGTGCTTTTGGGTAAACGGTAAAGAACGCTCAAGAAAGTAATCCGGGGATCTCGACTACGGCATGCCCGATAACCCGCTGTGAAGTTTCTGATAGTTAGGCCCCACAATACTGTGCTGTGACGGCGTCACAGCAATGGTCAGATTGAATAAATTTTGGCCTGGGAACGACTGCTTTGCTTTTGAACAAGCGGCGGTTGTTCGGTTTGCGCACTGTACCACGCATTGGTGGCTATAGTATGGAGAGAGGTAGTGGAGAATCAATGTAGTCTGTATTGTGACACTGAACGACACGTAGAAGGTATAGTACTGAGGGCTTCGGTTACAGCGCTTGCCTATCAGCTAGGTCTAGTTATTCTGGCCACTACTAGCTAACGCTAAAGCGAACGTGCTTTCCCTTGCTGTCATTTGCTGGCGCTTTAAGCAGCCTTGATGGCCAATACGAAAATACTATCTGGTGGAAGACTAGATTGGTGGAAGAAAAGTAAGGAAACGAGAAAAAGCAGAGGCTTGCGAAAACAAAGTTCACAATAGGGGGTAAGAAAATTTGGTTATAAGAATTCATCGTGGGTTTCCTTTTTTTGTCTTTTTTAGCCTAGGTAGGGCATTAGGCAGCATAATAGTTAGAGCTCGGTGGCGCAACCCACCGCCTCGCTCCTAAGGGGCCGCTCATCCATTCATCTATCCATTCATGCATCCATGGCAACCAAAGGTCAGTGGGACGCCTCGCATTGGGCGCTCATGGGAAGACTACAAATGAAACTGTGCAGAATGATAGTGGCTGGACAAGTTTTGAAGTGAGGGAAGCTCACGGTAAAATCGACTATGAAGAACTACTGAGGAATATCGAAGAAACTAAATGGGCTGAGAGAGTGTTGAGGGATTTGTACTGGAAAAACATTGATTCACAGTGAAGGAAAAGAACTAGGAAGCTTACCAGCAAGTATGCGGCCTGTGGGGTGGGCAACACAGCAACAAAGACGGTCAAGCGGAAAGTCAGAGAGGCTGAAATAATCTCATGGGTGGCGGCAATGGAAAAGAAACGTGCCATGAGCAGCTACTTACGAGTAAAAAACGAAATCAGGAAATAAACAATTTGTGATAACTCAAAGGGAAGCTCATTACTTTTCGAAGCGAGATCCGGATGCCTTAGAACACGCACCTATAAAGCGAGATATATGAAGAAAGAACAACCATGTGCTTGGTGCGGCAAACCTAGCGAAACGATGGAGCACGTTTTATTAGAATGTGAAGATATCAGCTCAGCAGTCGATTTAGGCACCACTGGCCTCCTTGAAACCCTTGGGTTCAGCGAAAGCAGCGGGAAAGTAAGCATGTCCGCAGCAGAGGTTAGTAAGAGGCGCTTGGAAGATTGGTGGAAGAAATCTCGAGAAACGACAAAAAACAGGGGGTCAGAAAATTTGGTTATGGGAATTCATCGCGCGTTTTCTTTTTCTTCCTGTTCTTTTTTTTTCTTTTTTAATCTAGGTAGGGAATTATGTAGTATAGTAGCAAGAGCTTGATGGCGCAACCCACTGCCTTGTTCCAAAGGGGACTCTCATAGCATCATAGCAGACTCTCATAGCAGAGCACAGGTCACGTGGTCACGTGGTTCCTTTCAAAAGGACCACCCTGTATGGTGACAGCTGTTGTACAGCCCCGATCACGTGCGACAGCTCCGCAATACTTCTAATCCAATAAGGCCGGATAACTGGAAATAAAGTCGACGGTTGAAGAACTACCACGACACGACAACAAGTTGCTTAAGCGCACTGTTGCGTGGTACATATTACCGCTGTGCAACGACCTCGTGCGGATAGCCTGGATTGATTTTTGTTGACTGACTATCCCCCGCCACACAGAAAGCAAAAGAAAAACGCAAGGACAATGACAGACATCGCTTAGTGAAAAACTGCAGAATAACTTCGACCACATGGTGTTTGTTGACGAGCATTCTGTGCTTGTTGCGTCAGTGTTTTTTTAATTCCTCGCTTTATTTTTCTTCAAGTAGACCACCGCAACAGCAGGGAATCGAACACGCGACCTGATGCTCAGCTAGCAGAACGCCACGAGTCAGCGACAGGAGTCTCCCATAAATGATGTGAACTTCTTGCGTGACGTGTTACGCGGTGCGATTTCTGTGATGCGTTCCTGCACTCTCCACGAACCCGTGTGTCGTGTGTTGAAGCATGCAAACGTCTTCGTATGTGTTTACCCACACTCTTCGCGCGCTGGCAACAAACTTACGAGGCACTTTTTTTATACATAATGACGTCCTTACTTGAGTCTTCTTACCTGTCCTTTTATTTCTCTTTCATGAACTACTCTTGCTATGTCGTGGAGAAGTTAGTGCTTTGAATTTGTTACATAATGGTAGACTTTTACTTATTTCACTGTATGCTCAAGCACTGTCAAATGTGTGCCTTAAATCTATCTATCTATCTATCTATCTATCTATCTATCTATCTATCTATCTATCTATCTATCTATCTATCTATCTATCTATCTATCTATCTATCTATCTATCTATCTATCTATCTATCTATCTATCTATCTATCTATCTATCTATCTATCTATCTATCTATCTATCTATCTCGACAGATTTCCCCCCGCATGCGCGTAACTCACCGAGGAGAACCAGTTGTGGCGGGGGCTCGACGATTCCCTTGCACACCCTCGGGTAGTCGGGGCAGCAGTCTCCGTTGCCTGGCCGCTCGCAGAAGACGTCGCAGTAGCAGAGCGTCCCCAGAATGGGAACCGAGCAGTCGTCCATGCGGCCACGGCAGCAGGGGTCCCTACGGGCGGCACAGTAGTCGCCCACCAGGTCGGGGTCGATGGCCGCTGCGCAGGTCACGAGGCACCAAAGCAGGACCCAGGGGCGGTGCGGAACGACGGGCCGCGTCGTTCTTCTAGAAGACATGATGGCTCCGACCTGTCGCGAAAAGCATAGTTGATCGACGGACTGGTGCGCTTACGGCTCGTGTCGAGTTAGCCGGGTGCAGAGTTGTTTACTGTCACCTTTTTTTTTTGTCTAACTGAAGCCGCAGACGGCCGTTTATTTCTCAACACAATGCGAGACCTTTTTTATCGACCACGGTTGTACGGTGTTGTCCCGAGGTGGTGGAAAGAAATAGACCACCGAACGACCCGCTGACCCCAAGCATTAAAGAGAGACCCCAGCGGCTAAGAAATTCGACTGCATTTCTTGCGACAGTAACAAAGCTAGTGGCATATAACACTCTATATTCATCGTCAAAATTACGTGAAAGAATAAAAATGCAAAAAAAAAACAAGTCAACCACGGAGATGCGGATGGCATATTGTACATGTAACGTATAAAACGAACCATTTTTTTGTTTCATTTTCTGTTAATAATATCACATGTATGACGGCTACGGTTTGTATTACGCCATTATGAAGAGCATTCAGGATTGTGCACTATTGCTCTTTGGGTGTCTCACCGAGAGTGATCGGCGCAGTCCTTTAAAGATATACGAACAGCTTGACCTGCGGCGTATCAAAGCATCCTAATGAAAGTGTGTGCGCCCTCCTAGTGGAAGAATTGAAGTGATTGCTCATATTACTTTATATTCTTTTATAAGTCAACGCGCACAACTTCACTGCACCGCTCTGTTGTCCCTATAGTTATCTTCCATTCTCTTTAATTCCTACGGTGACATCTCACGACTGGCATCAGGAGCCTCATCGCGACTGATTTTGTTCACTTTCCTAGCTTCGATAACTCGAATGGAACGGGTAATTTATCGATTACGTACTCCCGACAATAACCTCCTTTTTTTCTTTTCGAGGCTAGTACCACCATGAGTACGGAACGTAGCGCTTTTCCTTAGCACGTACACTTGTCGAAGAACAAGGTCGTAGCTTCGATACTATACCTAGCGAAGTGCTGTGGCGCGGCTTTCTTGGAGCGAACGGGTGCGAACGCACAATATTGCTGGAGCTCCTTAAGAAGCCGACAGTGGTGCCACAACTGCAGTCGGTCCTCGTTTAGGGCGCATGGTTAAACGACCATGGAGAATGGTCGTTTAATGGTTAAACCCCTAAGGAGAATGTGGTGAAACGCAAACATTGTTTCGAAGCGTTTGCACATCAATGAGGCCACAGTTTAGCACTACTGCCTTGCAGCGCAAAGTATACGAGACAGAGAAGTAAACGTTCGGAAAAGGTGCCTCGGTACAATATTTAAGAAAATATATATTTCAATATTTGTCGTTTTTTAACGAAGGTATCTTCGCGGGTGTCATCTCCTTAATTACAAATAATTGTCTCGAGAGTCTGTAAAAAGGCGTGCTGTTCAAATGTCTGTGGATCACACCAAACGAAATAGAACCTTTCTTTCAAATTCACGGGAGCTTCTAACTGTGGCATAAACAATAAGGATAGGTCAGTAAAAAGGCAAAGCTGTCTGCTGGAAGTGTACAAAAAAGTATACGGACTGTATACATTCGTTAATGTAAGAAACAGAAAGACGTTCGAATGTCCACCACTTCAGTCCGACGCTCAACCTCAACTTATCCGTGAAGTCCTACCCCTCCCCTTTGTGAACAAGTCAGCCTGAGCATGAGAACCAGCAGGCGCAGTTCGTACGGCTGAGGTATAATATAAACGACAGTTAGGTGCAGCCTTCGGCTTAACACCGAGTGACATCGGGTTGCATGAGTAAGGAACACTTTTTTTCATACACACGCACACAAAAATATGCTTACAATATGTCGCATTTAGGACGATGTAGTCTGGCACTAACTTGAAAGACATGAGTTCGAACCCGAAAGCTCAGTGTGGTCCCCACACCGCATCAATGCGGAGTCATTTTCTAGAAACGCAATAACTATCCATCGACTTAGGCTCACGTTAGAAAGTTATTGTCAGATTACAACACATGGCCTGAAATCTTGAAAGATGGGAAACTAAAACTGAAGAGTAAGTGGAAGAAAAAACGACGAGTTGTCCAGATTTTCAATATGCGACTAAAAGTAATCAAAGGGGGAAAAACGTTTTAATCTCTAGAAATTTTTTTGCGGTCAATGTTCGCAGTCAGTAAGTCAAGACAAACTTCCCTAATTAATGAAGCAATGAGGGTGCCGTGACAAATCGGGATAAGTAAAATTCGGAGATAAAACACCATAGCGAAAGGGGCGCAGAAAACTAAAGCTCCCTTGCCGCCCAGCTATCGATAACCTTCATGCTGAGTCAGCTAGAACAATTCTTAGTTTTCCTTCGAATGACGTGAGTCACCCGTCGTAAGCTAATTCTCGGTTGTGCTTGTTTCCTTAAATGCTGCAGCATTTCTTTGCGTGACATCGCACGCTTACGTTAGTCTGGCTAGCTATACAGAGATTGGCTTGAATGCGCACGAACGTAGAATAAGAAATTGATGGCATTATCCGAAAGAACCTTACATCTGTTATATTGGCACTACGACACTATGCTGCACAACCGTTTTGCATTGACCGCAAGAGAGAGATGAAAAAGCAAAACGTTTTACAAAATTACTCCGCCAATTCGCGAAATGGTGGCATAAAATACACAGTCACAAAATGTGAAGTACCCTCTTTGGCGATGTTAGAAATCGGGAAGATACACGTACGTGCCACACTTTCGCAGACACCGTCCTCTACTCGCTGTCGTAGCCAGCTTACATATCACGGGGCACCAGCGTCACCACAACTGTCGCCCCCAAATCTAGTCACAATAAACACATGCAAAGCCATTAGCACCGTACCGCTGTAATGTTGTGGCATTCTGATAAATAGTCATAGGGATAAATTCTGGGTCAATTTGTTGTCATTCACTTACATCTTTTTTTTTTTTACCGCCGTCACTGCGGTTGCTTCCGCGGTCTGAAGGAATTATGCGCGGTGATCACGTTTCATAATTTCCGCAGAAATAGAAAAAATAAGGAAATCACGACAAAAATGAAAGGTGAGCTGCTTTGCGGGGAAGGCTTCCAGTATTACACCGTCTATTGCTAGCTGGTAAGATCGCAGTGCGAACATACACTTGCCTTCGAGGGTTCGCCTTCGGATGGGGTTTACACGGTACGCGTGAGCGTGCTCGGGGTCACCTACGGTTCCGGTGGTTAGCCGCAGCCTCTGCCTCCTGTTGGGCCCGGCGCTCTTGTGCGGGAGCTCGGCCAGCAGCGCAAGGTGTCAGTGCGAGGGAGAGGGTGGACGCGCCGCGATTCGCGCACGAGGGAGAGAGATGGACGCAGCCGTGGGGAAGGGGAAGCTGCTCCGGGCCGTGATTGTTGTTTCCGAGGCTCGAAACGGGAGGGGGGGGGGGGGGCGGTGGAGAGAGCCCGCATGTGCAGAACTGGGAAAGGGAAACGCTGTTTTCAATCCATTTTTTTCGGTTTTGAGCGTTGACTCTTTCTTCGCTCCGTGAGATTCTTTGTCGGCGTGCGGCGCACTTCTCTCCCTCCCTCTCTCTGTATTCCTTCTCTCTCCACTTTGGCATTAGCGAGTGAATGCGAGAAGTGTCGAGCCAGCCTTGTCAGGCGCTGACTCGGGCTCCTTTGGCGGACCGCCCCCAAAGGAGCGCATCTGTCAGACATTCTTTGAGCTTTTGGGAGTCAATGATGTCGCAGGATATGATCAATCAATCAAACAAAGGTGTTTATTAAAGCGCCAAGGAACAACCTCGAGGGTCTTAGACGGTGTTGGCGCACTCGGCAAAACAATGCACAGGAAGAACAATGCAAGCTCTCACCCACGTATACACATACACACGCGCGCACACATGAATAAAGAATAATAATTTGACGAATACAGATTATAACCGAACATAGAATGTGTACACGAAGAGAATAGAAAACACCAGTGGAGAAACAGGAATAATGATTACAGAATGACGGAACACACAACAGATATGAGAGTATTTGTTCAGTTATTGAAATTCCTCTGCAACACCTTTCAGGAAAATACTAAAATTAGGCGTGGAGCTGTCCGGGCACTCTGAATGGGCGTTATATGCCGCCTGCACTCTAGATAGAGGGTGACGACAATCGGAAGGCTGAAAGGGGCGCTGTTTCCTTGTGCTTCCGTGCGAAAAGCAAAAGCGCACGTTAGAAAGCAAGTGCGAGCAGCACATTTTTCCATGCATTAATTTGTGAAGAAAAATAACATCCGTTTTACTGCGTCTACAGGTGAGGGTAGGTAACGTGAGTGTCTACGTTAGCTCTATGGAGATGGAAGGCTTTCGACGGAATCTACGTTTAAATATAGATGTGAAATTTTTTTGCACATTTTCGAGAAGCTCACAATTTTACCCACAGGTGCCGTCCCAAACCACAGAGGCGTACTCAAGAACCGGAAGGCACATACTCTTATATAAAGTTACAAATGGCCTAGGTTGTTTGAAGTCTCTCGTCAGCCGACATACTGTGCCGAGCGTTCAAAGTGCACGCTGCCTCGTCTGTTGAGCGTGGGGCGAGAAACTCGGAGAGCTGTCGAAGTACACTCCAAGGTCCTTCGTTCCCCGAGCTCTTGGCAGGAGAACATCTTTAACGCTATATGGAAATAAAGTCATGTTAGTCTTCCGCCTAAAGCTTACAACTTTCGTTTGTGATGTATTTATGACAAGCTTGTTTTCAGCGCACCATGACGCAAAATTTGCAATTTTCTTCTGAAGAGCGGCGCAATTATTAACATTTTCTACCGCTTTGAAAGGTTTCGCCTCATCAGTATATAACAATATTGAAGAGTTTTGAATGACTGTCGAAAAGTCGTTAATAAATAGTGAGAAAAGAAGAGGGCCCGAGACTGACCCTTGAGGAACTCCACTTGTAACCACATAAAGTTCTGACTACTGACCATTTACGCTAAGGTAGCAGTACCGGTCGCGTAGGTAGCTCCTTATCAGCGTTGTGACAGGGTGGTGCAGATCAAGTTGTGTCAAATTTTGAAGGAGTATTTTCTGGCGCACCACATAAAACGCCTTACTGAGGTAAAAATAAATGACATCCAGCTGTCCTTATTCACTCCTTGAGAGGCATGCATCATGAAGCTAACGAGGGTGTTAGTTGTGGAGCGTCTCGATATTAATCCATGCTGCTGAGCAATGATATTATTTTTAATGGAGGATGAAATTACTGAGTGCAGAGTTGACTCTAATAATTTAGATGCTGCGCATAGGAGTAAACTGTACCTGTAGTTTCTCGCAGCAGATTTTACCCCTGAGCTAAAGATGGGAAGGACCCGCGCTGTTTTCCAAGCTTTTGGGAATGTGTCCGTCTTCAAAGAAGAATAAAATGTACAAGTAAGCACTGGAACAAGTAAGGACCCGTACGTCTTAATCAAAGCAGGTGGAATGTCATCAGGACCACATGAAAAAGACTGTTTTAAGCGTTTGATGCTCTTAAAGACAAGTTTCTCTGAGTCTGATCGACTTGAACCCAGGGAAGGGTGATTGGAAAGCTCACTAACTCCGTCACTGTACCCTTCACCGTACACAGACTCGAAGTGTAGGGCGAAGGCGCCAGCGACATCTGAGACAGGTTGGCCGTCGCCACTAAGTAGAGAGATATCTTGTTTCGCATTGTTGGATGACTGAATCTTTAGAAGTACTAGCTTACACATGTGCTATATATATACGGCATGATCACGCTTGTAAAGACGTTTAGAGGGTATAATAATAATAATAATAATAATAATAATAATAATAATAATAATAATAATAATAATAATAATAATAATAATAATAATAATAATAATAATAATAATAAACAGGAAATACGTTCACCGGCCAGTAAAATGGCGTAATTCCTTTCGCTCAATCATATTTCCTTCCTGCAAGCGACGTTCACGACCGCTGGTTTCTTAGTGAGAGCGTGGGTGGGGCACTGTTCGAACTCTGCCTGCCGAAGTTCGAATAGACAAAAAAGAAAGAAAGAAGGAAGGAAAGAAAGAAACTAAAGAAAGAAAGGAATAGGAACGAAATCGTTGCAACATAGTGCCTAGAACGTACCGACTAGTGCGCCAGTGGCGCGGTCGCATGGTCATCGCGGTGATGCCTTCCCCCAGCCGCCGCGCTTCGGTGCTGCCAATCCCTAAAGTCAGGCGGAAAGTCAGAGAGGGCGAGACGATCTCATGGGCGGCGGCGATGGAAAAGAAACCTGCCATGAGTAACTAACTACTTAAGAGGAAATAACGAAATCAGGCAAGAAACACTTTATGATGACTGAAAGTGAAGCTTTTTTACTTTTAGATGCGACATTGGGATGCCTTAGGAAGACGCACTTGTAAAGCGAGGTACAACAAGGAAGAAGAAGCATGTGCTTGCTGCGGCAAAGCTAGGGAAACGATGGAGCATGTTTTATTAGAATGTGGAGATATCTGCCCAGTGGTCGATTTAGGCACCACTGGCCTCCTTGAAACCCTTGGGTACAGCGAAAACGGGGAAAGTAAACACGTCCGCAACAGAGATTAGTAGGAGGCGATTGGAAGATTGGTGGAAGAAAAGCAGTGAAACGACAAAAAACGGAGGCGCACAAAAACAAAGTTCCCAGTAGAGGTTCAGAAAGTTTGGTGATGGGAATCCTTCGTGGGTGTTTTTTTTTTTTTTAAGCTCGGTAGGACATTAGGCAATATTGCCGCTGTGCAACGAAGAGAGGAGACGACGACACGTACCACAAAAACAGCTTGTTTTAATAGTCGATCCTCGAGATGACTTCTTCGCCTTCTAATCTCCGCTAGGCCGATGCACGAGACGAAGCCGACTAAAGCTCCCATCGTTGTCGTTGTCGTCAACATAGAAGAGACGCAGCGTTTGCCTCCCTCTAAAGAGAAGCATCGCTCTGATGCTAGAGGAGGTCACTGGTGCGAAGTTCCTCGCACAGTCACTCGCTGACGTACGTTTTCACGTGTACTACGAGCACGACTTCAGGCCGGTGTTGGTGGCGCCTCGTGCAATAGGGGCTATTTTGGACCACCTCGTACGTGACGTCACTTAGGCGTCGTAGTACTCCATACGGTCCGAAGTATCACCTTAATAGCTTCTAGCATAGAGAGTTATCAGTCTTCGGATCGGTGTCCAAACCCACGCTCCTGTCGCCGGTTTTGTAGTTTACTGGTCTATGGCGAGCACTGTCGCGGCTTGCGTCGTAGTCCTGCTGTTGACAGGTCCGTACGCGTGCAAGCTGTCTCGCTTCTTCGGCGCGTTGTGTGAAGGCATCTGCATCCGTGTCAGCGTCATCGCATTCGCGTGGGAGCATTGCATCCAACACCGTCCGTACTTCTCGTCCGTGAACAAGGCTAAACGAAGTCATCCGTGTTGTTTCTTGCTGAGTAGTGTTGTACGCAAAAGTTATATAAGGCAAGATCTCGTGCCAATCTTTGTGCTTTACATCCACATACGCGTGGAAAGCATGTCTTCAAGAGTTTTGTTTAGGTGTTCTGTGAGCCCGTTGGTTTGTGGATGGTAGGCTGTTGTCTTGCGGTGAGTCGTTCCACTGAGCATCAGGACATTATCTAAAAGCGCTGCCGTGAATGCGGTTCCTCTGTCTGCGATTACGATGGTTGGTGCACCATGTCTCAACACAACATTCTCTACGAAAAATCGCGCCCTCTCTGCTACTGTGCCTCGCCCGCGGGAGAGCCTTTGTTTCGGCCTAGCGAGTCAGATAACCAATCGCGACAATGACCCAGCGGTTTCCTGCACTGGACGCACGAAGTGGGCCCAAAAGGTCCATTCCGATCTGGTCAAATGGTGCGCGTGGGACCTGAACGGGTTATAGCAGGCCAGCTGGTTTTGTTGGGGGTGACTTGCGCCTCTGGCATCCTAGACAAGTGCGTACATGATGTCTCACGGCCATGGGCGAGTCTTGGAAAGTAGTACCTTTGTCGTACCCTGTGCAGTGTCCGCGTGTAGCCTAGGGGGCCAGAAGTTACCTCGTAGGGACATACTTGGAGTACTTCAGTTCGAAGGGGTGTAGAAGCAACCAGTAGATTGTTACTACCGATAAGTGAAAAGTTCCTTTTGCAGAGAACACCGTTGCGTAAACAAAACGACGACAGTCGTCTTGAAAAAATTCTAGGAGCCTTGAGAGTTCGTCCGCCTAAAAAAATGATAAGGGCAAGCAACTGAGGGTCATCACGTTGTTGGCGTGCGACGGCGGCCGTATCAAGAACACCGAGGAATGGAGTTTCGTCTTCATGGGATAAAGCAGTTGACTATATTGGTGACCATGGCAGGCAACCAGTGCAGGTAATACAATAACGAGAGCTTGGTGACACAACTCACCGCCCCGTTTCAAAGGGGACGCTCATAGCATCCATCCATTGTGTAAAAATTGGCAGTGGCTTAGCTCCGCATTATGCCAGGATATACGTAGCGAAAGCTAAGGCATATCATGGTTAGCCTTGGTTAATCATGATTGCAAGTCCAGGTTAGTCTGGTTGTCTAGCTGTATTGCGGCGTTTAGCCAGTCGTTCGGCGCGCTGTTCGTCTGTTTCCTGGGCGATTTGTTTCCTCTTCATCTCGTTCCGATGTCGATTCCAGGCCTCCTCCTGCTTTTCAGAATTGTCGCCGTCCATACTTCCTCCTCAACTGTGGTTGCGGCGCACGCGAGCTCTCCTTTTCAATACGACGCAGCTGGTGAAGTGAGCGGAGGCGAGCGCAACGACGAGGAACGCGGTGTGACGTCATACCAAATGCCGGCGGCGGAAAGGCGCGGCGCAGCGGCGGAACACCTGTGGCTCTGTGCTACTAGTGGCGCATGCGCAGTAGGGACTAGGGAGCGAGAGAAATATTCGTGGCGAGGCGCACGTTGTGACATCATGTGCCTCCTCGGAGCACCACCACGGCGAAATCGCAAGTTCGCGGCCAGTAAAGCTTTCGCTTTAAAGCCCCGAACTAAGGTGCATAGGTGCAGCCGCGCGCGCTTGCAGCATAGGCCTGCGTTGGTAGCAGAGGCTCACTGCGCTTTTCGCTTCGTTGAACCTCTGCTACCGCCGGGCTGGCCGGTTGATATTAATTATTTTGTCTACCATTTAATCTGCTTGAATTTGGAGCGTCCAACGAAAGACACCACTTGAAACAAACACCAAGGGTTTGTTTACACGTTGATCACAATAAGTCATTGTGGATGAACGTGCCTCACGTCAATTTGGATCGCGAACCTCAATCGTGGTGGTAGCATACACATTCCTGCTGAGTGAACTCAATCACCTGTTCCTGGTGACCATTCTTGATGGCCAGTAAAAAAAATGATACAGATCGGGTCTATCGCAGTAGCCATTGCACGAGTAACACTGGTATTAGAAAAACGGGTTATATTTTTTTCGTTTTACTGAGCCATTGCACCAGCTTTGCGTTGTGCTCGATTTCTTGTTAAGCCCCAAGGGAGCTCAGTGCTGCAGTGCAGTGATGAAGATATGAAGAATACGGGTCCCATAACCTAGATAAGGTATATCGATATCGATAAGATATATAAGGTTATATCGATTTTGTCGATATAACACGGTGCTTGCCAATTCGAAATGTTCATCGGTCAGTCAGTAGATGGTAAAAAGTATCGCATATATCAAAAGGAAAGTGAAACAAAGACACCGCCGCTGTTTCCCAACATGTCACTGTCTTTGACGATCGTATCGAGTAGTAGTGCAAGGTAGCAAACCGGATATGCCCATCCATGGTTAACCTTCCTTCTTTTCCCTTTATATTACGCTGTCAGTGGCACTGCTGCAATTGCAGCAACATGCACAGCTACAAGCTCTTATATGACGCCATTTTTTGTCAGTACGCGTTGCGACAAATATACTTCGTTTATTGAAAAAAGACAAAAAACTTCGTACGTGGCTGCAGAGAGTTTTTGTCGCAGAGCACTTGGGGAGAATAACTGCATCGGCCCGGTGAAAAAAAAACCGGAAACATGATGATCGATAAAGAACGTTGAGAATCGTCAGGTAGCGGATACCTGCTCAAACTATCAGCGCAAAAGTTAGTAACGTTCAAAACACACTGTCAGTCGACACTCGCCAAAAATGCGCACGACACTACGCTGACGGGATGTCCCGTCGCTCCAACGGGGCGTCGCGCTGGACGCTGCTTCCACGCAGAAGAGAAGGAATGCCTCAACGGGACGCGTCGTCGACCACAGCTCCAAAACTTTTCTAACGAATGAGCACCGCACGCGGTGGTTTGCGGCAACTAGTTCCGCCAAGCTACGACGACAGAAGAAAACCGAAGCATTTCCCAAATAGCTGCGGTCAAGTAAGTGGCCAAATCGTTCGAGAACAGACGAAGCTGATCCGTCGAAGAAATTATTCGGGATCGAGGTTTTTGTCGCCTACCTGACGTTCTTTCTTCCTTTTGTTTCGCCCGTTTATTCTTTCTTATTTGTTTTTTCCAGGCGTGCAAGAAATGTGCGTCTGCTTCAGACCGCAAAGGCCCGCTCAGAGCTCTGCTCTCGACGTTCTCGATCGCATTCCTCGTGCACCGGCATTTGGTTCGCACGTGCCTCGGGAGGAATTTGAAGCGGGCCGCTACAGGGTGCAGGAACTGCGCTTTCTTGTCTGGTTTCTCTGACGCCAGCCGCACGGCGGCAAATCTCTCCAGTACGGGAGCATCGTTGGACGCGCCCGTTACGCTGCGAGCGCGGAATCCTGGATGCCTGCAGGCCTGAAGAAATGGAGAGCAAGAATGTGGTTGGGAGCGTAAAGGCTTTCAAATTCAATTCAATTCAATTTATTTATTTGTTTGTTTCATAATACACGAAGACATTTAAATAGGAAATGTCTACAAAAGCACGTTTCAACGTCGGAGCACTTTGAGGGCGATCGAAACCGTCTGGTAATACTTGCGGAAACACGAAAACCAAATGTTGTTGCAGCAGAAGGCAAAGTGATACATAATACAACTTACCAATAGAAGCGTAAATACAAAAATGAACAAGAAGGCTTAACTGGGAAAATAGCCCAACTACGTAAGAATATATTCGAAATCAAGCTTACACATGCTGCAAGAAAGCGCGCAAGTCGAATTTAGCTGAACCAATGACAGAATATTTTTGTCAGGTATGATGGTAAAGCATTTCAAAATGAAATTCCAGTGAAATCAACGGTGAATCTCACCTTTTTTGTGGTTCTTGGTTTGGGCAACGAGAAATTGTTCTCTGAGATGTATATCGTACAAGCGACGCGTCGCAGGCGATTTGCATTCATCAGGGCTATTGGGAGCTTTTCAGTGACGAATATGAAAAATAAAATACCGAGGGAGTATTTGTTTTATTCAAGAGATGGCAGTAGGTAGTGAGCAGAAAGTGACGAGGAAGAATTACTTGTAGGTTACTTAAAGGTCACGATTCGTCTGGCCTGGTTTTTAATGCGCTACAACGGGGGAAATTGAGTAGGGTAAGTGTTGGCCCCTGGAGGGGTCCCATAATTAAAGCATGAGACAATGCATTTTAAACTGATAAATATGCTTCAATGTCCACTTGCGATGCAGCTTTTAATAAACATTAAAGCTGCTTGCCAATTTCTTCATTATTGAGGCTGCAAACATCGCAAATTTTTTTGGAAGCGTATCCTGTTTTACCTACAGGAAGGTAACATATGGTCCAAGGCAAAGAAGAATAGTCATTACAAATGTGAATAGATGGAGTGCCAGAAATGTACGTCTTGTGTGAATAAAGTAACAAATAGATAGAAAATTGCAACAGAGTCCATCTCAGGATGAATGTCGACGTTAATTCGCTTAGCGTTTATGCAATGATCTAGCAACACGTCATGTGGTCGTCAGGGCCTGTTTACGCTCGAGCCGCCCATCGCCGCAAGCCGCACCGCACGCGTGCGGTCGCGCAGAAAATTGCACATATCGAACACTTGCGCACAGCTTTTCGTTTACACTATGTGCACAGTGTAAACCGTACACATTGTAGACTGAAATTTGTGCAGGAGTGTTCCATATGTGCAATTTTTTCGCACGACCGCACGCGTGCGGTGCGGCTTGCGGCGATGGGCGGCTCGAGCGTAAAAACGGGCCCTCACCAAAGCACGTCCTGCACGAGACGTGTGTGCAGCCGCGTTCATGTCTCGGGCTTCCACTGCGGTGCCACGGAATTCGCACGTGGCGCCTGTGTGAACATATATTCAGTGTCAATGCAATATATGTCGCGTGTTTGATCAAGCCCAGCAGCGTAGCAACTTACAACATTCTCTTTTCTTTTGTCGTTGAAGAGCAGCACATACCTATATTTGCTCGTTGACCCAAAGTTGGTAGGGACGGTTCCTTTCGAGCCCTATTCCCTCAGCACAGCGGCCGGATGCTGCACCCATCAGAACATGGAATTCATATACGGCGTGATAATTATTTTAATTACATGTGGTAGATAGAATATTTTTGTCTTTGAGACAAGAAATGACACGAGACAAGAAAAACACCAAGACGAGAGGCGGAAAGTATTAGCTCGAGAAATCGAAACACCATATTCAACTAATTAACAATACTTCACTACTTAAACACGTAATTAATTAATAAATAAAAAGTTACACATACACCCAAACGTAGCTAAGTGCTGCAAAAGAAACCCATATGGTTACCTCGAAAAGAAAAGCTTCGCAGTTGAAGAAAAATTCGTCCTGGTCCTGGACTCGAACCAGGGACCACCATACTCGAATCCCATTAGTCATGTAGCTAAATGCTTTCTAGCCCTTAGCTACGTTTGAGTGGATGTCTCATTTTCCCTTTATTCATTACTTCTCTCCACCTTGCGGATTCCCGCAGAACTATTACGTCGAACCCTTGCTTTTGCTTCGAGTTGTTGATAAATTCGACTTCACTCTGCCACGTGCAAGGCGCCTGATTAGCTCAGATGGTAGAGAGGCTGCCTCGGAAAGGCGGTGCTCCCGGGCTCGAGTCCCGGACCAAGACGAATTTTTCTTCAAGTGTGAGGCTTTTCTCTCGAAGAACCCGTATGGGCTTCCTTTGCGGCACTTGGCTACGTTTGGGTGGACGTCTCATTTTCCCGTTATTAACTACGTCTCTACACCTTGCGTGTTTCTGCAGAACTATTGCGTCATACGTAATCAATTGTTTTCTGCAGCACATATTGCAATTTACTCATTGTAGCCGGTGAGTTTGCAAAGCGTATGCAGTTGAAATGAATTTCCAGGTTGACGCCAGTTTCGAGATATCATTTTCCCAAAGTGTGAAACGATCGATATACGCGGGCGTTCTGTTACTTTTGTGCATAAGCGAACGCTTTCTTTTTATTTGTAGAACAGAGCATTTTTTACGGAGAGTTTAGTGACGCATATATCTCCAACCTGCTGGTATTCTCGATATTCATTCCAAGTGAACACGCCTCGCAAACTCACTGGCTACAATTCGTAAATTGCTGTATGTGCCGCAAAGTAATTAATTAAGAAGTTGTGATTTTTCTTTAATTAGTTGGATATGTGTTTCGATTTCTTGCGCGAGTAATGACCGTCTCTCTCAATAATCCAGATCAAGCACTAGAATCATGTTATCTGCAACAGGCCATTTTTCAACATTCCTTGAAACTTCATATTGATCACCCCGTACACGCAGTGAACCAAGATGGCGGGAAAACGGCTAGCGATCCAGCCCGACATTTATTAGACCGACAGATCGTCCCCTAAAAGTGCGTGTATTTTCCAAAGTTTTCCAATCACATTTATACTCAGTCCATTACTCCGACACTAGTTCATTGTATTGGCGGCGTTTCTTTTAATTTTGGACAAGCGTACACCTTGTACTTACCTGCCGTTAGCATGGTAGGATCGTACTTTACTCGTCGGCACATAGCTAGCCGAGCTTAAGTTTAGAGGTACGTCATTTATGTAGATTAGGAATGGGAGAGGACCAAGAATATGGCCGTTCGGTACATCTATATTGTTATTTTAGGCAATGAGCAAGTGACAGATATGTATAGAGATTGTTTTCAATCGCGTAAGTAACTGCGGAGGTTAAAGCTGGGCCAATTACTAAAATCAATTCTAGTTTCTGAAACATTGTCCTGTGAAAAATGGCATCGAATACTTTGAAAAGGAACAAGTCTATTGGCAGCTAATGCAGCTTTTATGTTGCTTAAATTATGGAAATTTACGTGCCAAAACCACTTTCTGATTATGAGGCAGGCCGTAGTGGAGGACTCCGGAAATTTCGACCACCTGGGGTTCTTTAACGTGCCCCCATCGCCCCCATCGAAATGCGGCCGCCGTGGCCGGGATTCGATCCCGCGACCTCGTGCTCAGCAGCCCAACAACATAGCCACTGAGCAACCACGGCGGGTATTTAAGTTGCCTGTTAAAGATGTTAATGCTAGCTCGGCAGAATACCTTGGCAAAAACCTAAACTGAACTTTATACAGAACGGTAAATTGTAGTAAATATTTAGTTTAATGAGTAACCATTCTTTTTTTCAATATTTTGCTAAAGGCTGGATTAGTTTGGTGCGTTTTAAGGCGGCCGGGGAGGTGCCTGTTACAATTATGAGGTTGATGCATGAAAACATCTCACAGAAGAAATGTGCCATAAATTTTATGTGAGCATAGTGAAAGCCGTCTTGTCCTACGGTCGTGTCCCATGTTATTGACGACAGTTCCTGTTTGTTCTTGTGGAACAGGGTAAACAGGGAAGGTGTTAGGCAAACGGAACTGAACGGCTCAAGAGTCGACCTGCACAGACAAAGAAATTTTTAATGAATTTACACAGTCCGGCGGCTTATCGTATGTGTGAACTGAGAGACTGTTGTGCGTTATGGTATTAGACGAAGTTCTACCCAGGAAGGGATTTATTTCATTCTACTGCTGTTTCATGCTATTGTCAGCGTTCTTATTCTTGTTCTCATAAGTCTTTTCTTGGCGTCTTTGATAATTCTTAGTAAAATATTACAATAGGGCTTCTAGCAATTGCATAAGTTAAAGTTGAATTTTGCCTTTATTTCTTTTTTTTTCTTAGAACGCAGCTTTTAGGCGCCCGTTCCTGCAGCGAGCGTCGGAGTTTTCGCCGTAACCGAACGAACGAACACAGCGAAAGATGAGAGCGTAATGTATTTGTTGGCAGTGAGGGTGTTAATTATAATATCAGAAAACCACCGATATTTTTTTTTTTTGTCGCTACGCCTGTCACGTCCTTCCTATTTTGTTTTTCTTCGTTCATTTATTATCTTCCATGCTCTCATCTTTTTTGTTTCCCCTAGCGCTCGTATGTTCCTATCCGGTGTGGTGACTTAAAGCCTCTGTGTTCTGCTGCTCAGCACAAGGTTTCGGGTTCGATTATCGGCTGCATTCAGATGCGGCAGTCATGAATGACAGGACGCTTCCGTACCGAGCCTTAGGTCGACAGCGCGAATAGTACCAACATTTAGGAAAAAAAAACTATTAATTGTAATAATATTACAATGATACTAGTGATAATGAACAGTAAATAATCAGTTAACCAACATTTATTACCACCTTTCTGTACTGCAGTAACAAATGCACATAAAAAACTTGATATTCGATGCCACGTGCTTGCTTTGGTGCTTTCCAGCACAGCTGGCTGTCGCTTGACTTTCACATTTATTCAAAAAAAAAAAAGCCTAACCTTACTGCCTTGGTTTTGTCGTCATCGTTGGTTATTACCTTTTTATTTTAATTTTTGCCCATCAGCCCATACTCAATGGCAAATGCATAGGCCAATTTCTATTACAGCCGTATCGTATTGAAGGCGTATCGTGAGGTACCATGAAGCCAAGCGCCAATATTCCGCGGCCTCGAGGGATGGATGGCCGCTCCCTTGCGGTAGCGATCGCTGAACACCTGTGATGCCAAGGCCCACAAGTGTAGCAGATAATCCTCGGTTTCGAATGAATGCAGGGACCGAATTGCGAGGGCCGGTTCGAAGAAATTGGTCCGTGCGCGGCTGTTGGGGCCAAGAGTATATACGAGGCCGCAGGAGTAAGTGGCGCCCCCACGCGTAGCCTCGGCAACACCACATCGTCCTGACCGCGATGGTCCTGGCGGTTTGAACCACGCGGCGCGGAAGGGAGTCCGCTTGCGTCCTGAGCATCGGAGTTCTCGCCGTAAGTTGGCCTAGTCAACCCACTAGGCCAACTTAGCACACTTACCAAGCCCCGAGGGTTCTTCACGAGTGCCGTTCCATGTTATCTTTTCTTAACTGGATTGTGCTTGCACGACTATACTTCACGTTCAGCACCGTTTTGCTGTGCGGAATGTGCGTGTTGTCGCGGAAGCGGCTACCGAAACGCACCGAACAACTTGGAACGCTAAAAAAACACGGTTGCGGTTGACACTCACGAAAATGTTAGTAAAAAAAAATTCCAACAATAGCGGCCGCAAGAACGACTGCGTTTACTACGACAAATTGTTTTGGAATTGCTTCTGTGGTTGCCGAATGAGAACGTTTGTCGCTTCGCGTAAATTTCAGCAGGGAAGTCTGAGTGGGCTCTAAGCCAAAGCTTATCGATAGCATTGCTTTTACTCAACGTGAGAGCATAACTTCAAAAGGCAACAGAAAACCCGCTACCAGGCTGTGCATTTTCTGCACCGGTATTGCATAGTAGTACATGGAGCTTTTTGTTAACGTTACTACAGGAAATTCCTGACCGGCAATTGTCAACATACTAAGTAATTATGAGTAGTACATAAACTTGTCGATGATTTGGCGTGGAAACTTCTGAGAAATCTTGTTGCAACTTCTTTTATTCTCAAATGCGGTTTATTTACCATGCGACAAGGTATATTTAGAGCAAATAGACGTTTTGAATTCACAACTATTTCATATGATTGCGTACTTCCCTACAGTCATTTGCATTCTTTTCTCTTTAGGTCCGTTTCCCCATGATCCCTTGTAGGGGAATAAACGGACCTTCTTTTGGTTAGCACCCCTGCCTTTCCGTGCGCGTCGCAAAATCTGGATTATACACGGTGAGTAACATACCACCATGCTTTATCGGTATCTGAATTATAAGCATTTATATTTAGTTGGTATGTTCGCAAGAAAACTCGGAAATGGCAGAAATTAGGCTGTAAATCAACCTACGTGTCTAACCAATTTAATCGCAGAGGAGCAGTGCCTTCTTTAAAAAGGTAGTAATCCAGTTAGTCGTTTGAAGGCACAAGGATGACGTTTAGGCAAACCAGTTAACTTCCCATCATTCTCACGCTGGACGAACAGCCCATAGTGGCATCTCGCGCAGATACTGGCGTCATATTTACTTCTAGAGTTCTTAGTGTGAAGTTCCACGGCTTAGCAGACGTCGCGGACGTAAAAATGCGGCATTATAAATTCTGCGGAACTTGGTTGCAACGCAGTCGATAAGCTTTGTCGCAATGGTCGAGAACAACGAAATGTCGAGGTGGAAGACTTCAAAGCGGTCAATCATCCGCGGTAGACTGTCCGTCGACGCGCTGATATCTTAGTACACCACCGTAGCTTTGACCTGCCTGGAAATAGCCCTCGAGTACTTCGACTATTATCGCAAAAAAAATGAGAGAAGAAAAGAAGCGGCAGTTCTTTAAGAAGCTGCGGGAAGCGTAAGTGGGGTACGCGCGCATAGTTGCAGAGTCAAGTCGGCGCATACGTGTACGTCACTGGAAATGGCAATGCCCTCCATGTTGTCACGTTCGGCTCCCAAGTACGGCCGTCGAGACGCTGACTTCATTACAAGATCTGCACTGCGTGCACTTGCGAAATCCACTGTAATTCCGAATATGGCCTTCTATCGTCGATATCGGTAGCTTCGGGGCCGTAGCCACAAACCTGCCCTCTTTGCTGCTGCAAGTTGCCAAGGCCTCGTGTGACCTCAAGAATGTTGTGTACTTAGACTTAGGGAGTGGAGCTGGCACTCCAAAAGTGAAGCAGTGAATCCGCGGTCACTGCCATCTTGCTATAGGCAAAAAACCAGAGTAGCCGCCATAGCACAGCGTGGCAAGTGCATTCGTCCTGCTTACTGATTGTGCGCAGTCACAGCAGTGTTTATCTCACTGTGGCATGCTCTCCGAGGGCATCTCTGTAGGTCGTCGCTGCAGCAGTCACGTAAAGCAGACGCCCCCTGGTATAACCTCCCCCTTGTAACGTAAGCTGTCGTTGTTTGCATTCTCACCATACGGCACCTTGTGACATTCCAGATTACTTCTCAATGCGCGTTAGCATCGTCGTCGACGACTTGAAGGCGTCGCACAAACATCTTAGCAACAATTCGTTCAGCCACCGACTCTTGCTGCCGCAAGTCACTCTGCGACTCCAGGTCGTGATGACGTCCGACCGTCCGTCGAATCTGATTTCGTTCAGAATACGCATACAAGCTATCGCTACGATAGACACACTAGTGCGGGGAATACGCGAAGAAAACACCATGACTGAAAATACCCATTGCAACTTTGTAAGATTAATAGTATAGCGTTGATTTTCGGCGTCATTGTTCTGAAGAAAATATGGTGGTATTTAAATGATGACGTTGTGAGTCACAGGGGTACATCTGAAGTTAGGTGAGGTACGCCATAGGGGAGAGCTCATCATTAATTTTGACCACCTGAGGTTTGTTACCATGATTATACGTGTTCCTTCACATTCCATCTCCGTTAAAAGGCGGCCGTCGTCGCCTGGATTCGAACGCGTGACCTTCTATACTTTGCGGCAAGACTGAAGTTTCGGAGCCACGGCAACGGGCTAGAAAGAATGCGCTAACAACGCCGAGGCAGTTAAGCTGCGTACTCTCCACCTGGCGTGGAGTGCGCGTTCTTCGTGGCGGGCCTGTCAGTCGCGCCACGACCGTGACATTCGGAGGTGACGGCCAAAAAACGTGTCCCGAAATAAACGCCCCCGCGTTCTTTGACGAGGGAACCCGTGCCATTTCCTCATCTCCTATATTTATCTATTTACAAACACTGTCGCCTTTCGCTCCGTGTATTGCAGGAATCGACGAAGAGACCCGAAAGCAAGAGCTTCGAGGGCAGCGGTTTCCTTGGAATCGTGCCTTGGAACGGCGTCCCCCCTTCCATTCCAGGGTTCGCGCGCAACTGGCTGGGGAAACACACCGCGTGCCGCGAGAAGGGAACGTGCCAGCATCCGACGCTGAGTTTCTTCGTTTACTGAATTTGCGTAACAATGACGTCTCGACAGTCGCCCGTTTGCTGCTGCACGTCACAAGGTTAGAAGGGTAGGGCGTGCCACTGCATCGGTCGCGTCTCTTTGTCGATTGCAGCGCCGCGCTTCTCGTGGGCAAACAGCGGAGCGTGACAACTCTAAGACGCAGCTACGCTACCGTATGTAGTTGTAGTACATGGGCGAATTGTGCGTGGTCGTGCACACAGTACGACGTGCACAATCCAGTTGGCGGAGCTTGCTAAGGCAAACTGATTTAGTTTTGTGTACTTGCAAGTCCGGAAGGTGCCTGTTTGCCGGCTTTCCTGCACGCCTGCACCGCCTGCCTGGGCCACCTGCCTGCCTTCGTTACTTCGTTTTTGTTTGTTTGTTTGTTTGTTTGTTTGTTTGTTTGTTAACCCCAATGGAGGCTCATTGTAGTAGAGGAAATGCAGCAGTATTAAAGGGGGCATCACACGGTCATCCAACAATTTGCGGTTTTCCGCGAGAAATTGAACTACAGGGTCTATTGAGCCTATACATGTGTAAAAAGTGGGCAGTAAAAGCAGATTTCTGTCCATAATATGAGCTAGAACTCGCCGGCTCTAAGCCCCGCTCTCCGGTGCCGACCGCCATATTGTCATGCCATGTGTGACGTCATGTGCTGCATGGAACCGAGCCATCGTCTGCTACAAAATCAGCCACGGCACCACGTGAGGTAAGAACATAGCTGCTGTATGTTGCCGTATTTGCTCCAGATATCGCGTGCCACGTCTTCGACACCGCCAACGTCGCGTGAAGAAGCAAGCGACAAATCTTTGAGCAGCAAAAGCGATCGCGTCGTATAGGCTGCGTATTTTGGTTTTCACCCCATCGCAACAGACCAAGTGGCGAAACATGCATCGTAGTGAACGTGGTCAACGTAGATGGCAACATTGGTGTTGCGCGAAATGCGGCTGATGACGTTCCGCGCTGTTGAGTACTATAGCTTTGTTTCATCATATTTCATGCGCGCAGCGCTGCTTAGCTAGCAACGCCACCCTGTGAGTGGAGTCAGCGCTTGTTGGCTTCTTATGATATGACTAATAAATACCGGGCCCCTCTGTTAACCCCCTTTCTTCTCGTTTATTACATAACAAGGGCCTCGAATCCGGCAACGTTGATGTCTGCAGGTAGCACGTGCGGATTTATCGACCGGTTGCCTTCACCCAAAAAGATGACGTTCTTGTGACGCCTGCGGTAGAAAGGATGTTCCACGTCCGCCGCCAAGGTCTGTGAGTGGTAGTGCTGGCTAACACTCCCAGGGTTCTACTAGGACACACAAATACCCAAGAAAGCGGAGGTTGTAGGTTTGGTTCCCACCTGCGGCAAGTTGTTTTTCATCAACCTTAATTTCCATTAATTTATCGTTTGTTTATTTCATTTATTAAGCACAAGTAATTTCCCCTGTGTTGTCCTTGGTGTCAGTGTTTGTTGCTATCTTATGATATCTATTTCGTGAAGTGTTTCGAAAACAAAATAAAAGCTTCAGATGAGCGCCAGTCCTTCCTGCTCACATTCATCTCCCAAGCCTTCCGCTTTACGGTCTCCTGGGGAACCTCGAAAACGATACGGAGCACGCCTTGCTCCGTTCGGTCTGGCACTCCACAGCGCTACATAGGCGCCACGGTGTCATTGTTTCAGCCGCTGGAAGTTCAATAGTTCCAATGGCAAGCTGAACAAAGCTGAAGTTTCCTGCATACGCGCACAGCTGGGACACGCATTCTTCACCGCAATATGCATGCTCGTTCGGCAAGCATGCAGCTTGTGACGTCACGGCTCGCGAAAGTGCCAGTCTTACTCGAATGTTATGCCGCTCGAGTGTAATATAAAAAAAAACCAGTTACAAATTACGTGCTGGCTCAAATGCGTTAAACTTTTGCCAACGTGTTCTTGAACGCACAATGATTACCTCACACAATATAGATTATGCTGGTAAATTGGTTGTTATGCCTCTTTTAACAAACGACAATGATTTCTTGTGCATCATTTCATAGCTAACAACAGGTTGCATTGAGGACGCTTCACAGTTGATATAAACGAACGCCAAACAAAACAATCCGCAAGCACTGCTCAGCGTAAGGGAACGAATAACTGAAAACACAGTTTTGCCAGAGTAAAGAAATTAGCAATGTAATAATATTTGGGGTTTTACGTGCCAAAACCACTTTCTGATTATGAGGCACGCCGTAGTGGAGGACTCCGGAAATTTTGACCACCTGGGGTTCTTTAACGTGCACCTAAATCTAAGTACACGGGTGTTTTCGCATTTCGCCCCCATCGAAATGCGGCCGCCGTGGCCGGGATTCGATCCCGCGACCTCGTGCTCAGCAGCCCAACACCATAGCCACTGAGCAACCACGGCGGGTAGTAAAGAAATTAGCAATGTATTAAGAGAAGAGGAGCTAACTAAAACAATCGGGGAAAATGCTGCGTTCTCTAGTTGCTCTTGGGAAGAAAAACTATACTTTTCCGAAAAAGCATCATTTCGTGTCATGTGCAATACACATGCTTTCCGATTCCGGAAGCGCTCATTCGGAAACAAATGGAATAACTCAGATCCGTTAATTTTACATTCATTATAAATAACGGGAGCAGAAAATAAAATTTTTTATCTGGACAAAGATTATATTTAATTCTAAAGCAGGAAAGTCTGCGAGTCGACCCAGTTCAGTCGTCGCCATAGTCGCTAAACTTTCTCTAAGCTATGGAGATTTGCAAACAGCTTTACAACTGAGCAAACAAACGACCACAGAGAGAGAGAGAGAGAGAGAGAGCACACAAGGACAGGGGCAGTCCTTGTGTGCTCTCTGTGGTCCTTTGTTTGCGCAGTTGTAAAACTGCTTGCTAATATGCACCAACTCGCCCAACAAGAAGTTCTTCGAAGCTACCTATCGAGATTTCTTGAGGTGTGATGAACCCTAACGGCTACATTAGCGTATTTCGATATAGCTCTTATAAGGGTCTTAGATGTCAAACATTTTATTTCAGGGGTTGCACTGCGCAACCTGCGCCTCAGGCTGTATCGAGCTCTGTTTTCGATCTTGCGTGCAGTACCTACGCACACCACCTATACGAAAGTGTGTGTAGTGACTTTTGAAGGAGACGAAGAGAGAAGTGCAGTGCCGTAACTGTCTCTCAGAGGAACACACCTCAACAGCACTGCACAGGGAAAGGGGAGTGGGGAGAAAAAGATCAGGGAGAGAAGGGAAAGAAGGCGGAAAAAAAATAACAAGAAGGTTGAAGCAATGCGGGGCTTACAGCCGCGCTCTCAGCTGCGTGTCACAGCAAAAGTCAAGTAGGGCAGGAAGCACTCTCTTGACAATGGAAGGGTGGGCTGCCGGAAAGAGAAGTGCTCCCTCCGAGTCACAGGGCAGTCCCACACGACGGTATGATGCAAAGAGCGCAGTGCGCTCAACATCTATACGAAAGAACAATTGCCTAGCGCTCCGCGTCGGCTGTTTACGGCGTCGCAACGACGAGGAAAGGCCCGACAGCTGCCAAAGCCAGCAGTCGGCGGCCAGAAGAAGCACGAGCGTCAAGATATGGCCTCCGAGATTTACCCGCCCCCGCGCGTGAAACGCGCGCGCCGCGGTAGATCTCGGAGGCCATGGCCAAGACACTGCTACACTGGAGTAAAGACAGCTCAAGGCGGCCCCTGTAGTCTTCGCTCGCATTTGTCAAGTTTGTCACAGTTTGCTCGCTAACGGCACGATCAGCCGCCGCTGTTGATTACACGCCACGCGCTCGTGTGCTCAGATTCTAAAAGGTGCGGTGCGTACAGTCTTCATCAATAAGGAAAGACACTAGCGAACTTAAAAAAGAAAGCGGCGATGACTCGTGATGCATGGGTTGAAATCTAGGAACTCCGCACATAACGATAGGTTTTTCCTGTGGATGTTTTTAGTCTCATTGTACACTTTCATGAAGGGCATGTGTGTTTAGCCCTTTACGGGCATTTGGACAAACTTAGATGTCCCATTTTGTGTTGATGACGACTGTAGGTGCGTGTTCCACAAGGTCTTAAGTGAAAACTAAACCGAAGTATTTAGATTCCCCTACGTCTTAAAATTCAGTAAAACCAATACTGTAATTGTAGCCATGAACGACTCTCCGTCTAGGCACCGTCATAGGAAATGATTTTGGTCGGCTGGGCATCATTTGTCTTTTTAGAGCGCAGCTCTAAATGGCCCGTTCCTACGGCGAGCGTCGGCGGCAGCACCGTAACCGAGCGAACGAGCACAACAGCAAAAGATAAAAGAACGAACGAGGAGCGGCAGATGAAAGACTTGAGCCACGAACGGCGGAGGCCAATGAGAGCGGCCCCTGCAGTCACGTGCACTCGGGAAACTGGTTTCATGCGGACCCGCCCGACCACTCGATGCGTACTCGTATCTCAGCCGGACCGCTCGTTTCGTACTATCGTCTGCTCGCGTCAGCACTCGCTCGCGCTTGTTTGGTTTGGTCTCGTCCGCGCTTGTTTCGAGTGCCATGGTTTGCGATTGCTTTGTTATCTTATTGTATGCGTGACGCAAATTGTTTCTGGAAGCCAAGCGACACCAGCGATTACACTGGAACCTTCGACGTACGAGTCTTGCATAAAAGCCGACGCGATTGACCCGCAGATCAGATTTTTGACCATTCCCGACTCTGCTACACGACTCTCTCAGATTCTTTGCCTCAATATATCGCGAAATGAAAGTACGCAAAAAGCTGTGCTCAAATTTCGCATTGGGGAGTATCGTAATCGCCGGTGAATTTGTTCTATGTTTTTTATAAGTTAGCCTACGAACCCCACGGATCATAGAAATATTCTATCTTAAAATTTGAGGAACAATCGTTCGCGAATTATCACAACAAAATATTGATACAATTCAATAAATTTTAATGAATGTGAGGAATAAGAGAGGCCCTAGTTCACTACCCATGGCCACCCGAGATTATTCTGTCAAGACATTACATTTAGACCCGCTGATATAACGTATCATTCACGATATTGAAGGTATGAAGTGAATCACTTGATTATATTGTCATTTCTAAAGATAGTGTTAAGTTGGAAAAACAGCTTTGGGTGGGAACTGAAATCCCTTGGGGAAGTCTAAAATAATGAGATCCACCTGTCGACAATTATTGGTTTTCTCCGAAAGGTTATGGACAACTTGAACGAGCTGCATTACAGTAAGAAGCTCCTTAAGGAAACCATGTTGAGTTGAAAATAATAAATTATGCGTTTCGTGGTTATTCGTGAGGTGCTTAGTAATAACACCCTTCAGTATTTTGGAGCCGGCACACGCGTTGAGGCATGGGCATGTGGTTAGCTAGCAATATTTGATATGCTACCACCTTTGTAAATGGGTATCAATATAAGCCAGTTTCCAACTTCTAGAAAAGGTACACGTAATAATTTCACAGAAGCATCGACTGATTAGATGGATAGCGCCATCTCGCGGAGCCCAGCATGCGCAGAGCAACAGCATGCGCACAGCTAGGGCATGCTCTCGCCTAAGCATCGTGTGCTAGGCTATTCCGCTGAGCTCCATGTAGCCCCTGTTGCTCATCTGCTTTGCAACGCCAAAAGAAATGTGCCCATATGCGCTCCTGCTCACACAACTGGCACACCTGGGCTGATTTCTCGAGGCGCAGGCGTTTTACCCATACGCTCCAGCGCAGATCTTGGATCGCAGTGTGTCCAATAAGGCTGGTTGGTTCATCTTTAGAACAAAAACAGGAACAGCGCAACACAGGACGAGCGAGTAAACAGGACAGAGCGCTGACTAGCAACCAAATGCTTTATTTGCAGAAGCAGCATATAAGGACATCATGAATATGACAAAGAACATAAAAAGGAGGATAAGAAGGATAAGCGTCAGCGAAGAAGATAATCAAGATCTTTTGTTGAAAGCGTGAGGGACGCAGGACTAACGCACGCGTCGCCACTTTTGAATGTGCAAAATGCTTCGAAGATTTCCCGCGCACGCTTTTCACTATATCTGCCAATTATTTCGCACTTCTTAAAGATCGCGGTGCAACCACACGTGTTACAGTGGGCAGCTAGATGACTGTGCGGGTTTCCTTTTAGTGAAGCCGCATGCTCGCGCAGGCGATCATTAATGCACTTCCCCGTTTGTCCGATATAGCAACGTTTACAATCGAGCGGCATTGTATAGACGACCTGCGTTGTACAGTCAATAAAGCCGCGAACATGATTCTTACGGCAGCTTTTGCGCCGACAGTATCCTCCCTATTGACTATTTTGCACAACCCGCTCAGTTTATTAGGGGCACTGCACACCACCCTCACTCCTGCCTTGGTCGCACTTTTCATAATGGTATGGGAGACAGACAGTATCGCAACAGTATCCTCCCTATAGTCAATAGGGAGGATACAAATAAACTCACAACTCACAAATAAAGACCGACAAGCGGGTCCTTGAAGAGCTCACGTTCTTATGCTCACGTTCTTATGCTCACGTTCTTATGTCGTATGAGTCTGAACTGACGGCGTGAATGTCAGGTTTTCCACAACTTTTTTTCCCAACAGCACTAGACGGCATGCGTGATGCACTTACAGGTTGCGGAATTAATACCTGTCAGTTCTCACGGTGCGTTAATTTATCGTAATTCACGGCGATTACATAAGCTATTCCATATGCGAATAACTGTCGTATGACGTACGCTCTTAAAGAAACCTTCAATTCAACCGCAGAGCAATGCGCAGATCATTAGCCTAGCGTGCTCAATTGAACGTTTGCGCGGAGGCACCAAGCCGCCATGTTAGGGTGCTCTGTCCATTTAAGTTAGATATACATTATAGGGACGGTACAACTTTCAGTGCGCGTTCAAACAGTGTGTTCAGAGTCGGCGCAATGGCGTGTACAAGCACCTCCCCGAGAGCTGGGGAAGCTCCACAAAGAACCTAACGACCAAAAATGCTAATTAAGCAGTTAGGTTCAGCTAAAACGCCAGCCAATTACTTCAGTACAGCAAAATGAGCTGTTCCGTGTCTTGCGCGCCCGCCGCTCCGACTGTGCGTTGCTTTGTTTGAAGGACTCCGAAGCACGGCAAGAAGCGCTGGAACTGCGCCCAAAGCTGTCTCTGTTAAATAACGCCTGTTAACCCGCCGTTCGCGGATAAACACTGAACGGCGGCGACAGGAACACGCAGCGCCGGCTTATTAGCAAGAGACACACGCGTCAGATGACGCCGCGTCTTTAAAACATAAAAGCAAAGAAGATTGCTCATTAGCAAGTTCGACCAAAAGCGGAACGAAGGTTGCAGCGTGCTTTTCGCGCAGGTAGTGAGTGAGAAGTGCTTAGCCTTTTGTCTTTCGTGTCTTTTGGCGCTCTAGCTGCAATGCCATCAGCGTCTGGAGATGGCGAACCGCGCGCAAAACTGTACAGGCGGCAGTGATTTCGCGCATTGTGAAAGGCCCGTCACTCCGGGATATGCTCAGCGATGCCGCTATACGTGGGCAGCCATTGGTGTTGCAGGCCCAGCTGAAGAAGGCGTGGCAGCTTTTGAGTGAAAGTTTTCAGCTAGATCTACTTTTCCTGCTCCGCAATGTAAAGACGCACGCATATACATACAAAAAAATAACAGCTTAACCTTGAGTCTCAGAAAGCTGCGTTAGATGTGCGCTTGAGTTTTTGCGTTGGCCTACACGCTCGAATAACGGCATCCGGTGACTGATTTGACTCCTTAGTGCGTCTCTGTGCCTTTTCTTACTCATGTTAAGCAGCTTTAATGTCATCCGGTTGTGCAACTATTACCCTCAACGTGCTAAGGTAATCGTATTATGTGTCAGCTGCAGTCTCTGAAAGAGTAAGGACATTGACACAAGCCGCGCTGGCTCCTTGTATAGCAGTCGAGATGTCCTTTTATGCGCGTTTATTCCACTACTGTGCTCTTCCAGCTGAGACACAAAAGGCTCCCAGTTAATAAAATGGACAAAACGGACAAAAAAAAAACAAGCGAAAATACACGAGACCAGATGAAGAGGACTCAGTTTACACTTGCCGCCTCGCGCTTTTTGCCGAGGAGCACATAAGTTATGCGGTATAGGGCACTGTAATCTGGCGAGTTGTGTGTGCTCTGCCATCACCTTCATGGCAGCGGTACCCGTTCCGCGCATTAAGCTCTACATCTAACTCGCATGCAAGGTCGTCAAGGTATCCGAACACTTCTGCTTACACCTTGCAGGATGCGCGTCAGCCCTGCTGCCCCAACACACCGATGTACGCTTCCAACTGCAGACGGCAGCCTTGACGCGCCATTCGCCCCTCATGAACTCCAAAATGGAGTGGTCTCTCCGTCCACGCGCACGAGCTCACCCGGATCTTATATGGCGTCCCTTAATCGATCCTTTCCCATCTCGGACCAACAGGGTTTAAACAGAGAGAGAGTTGTTTTGGACAAACAGCTGCAAACTCAAAGCTTCAAGAATCTCTGTAAACATTTGAACTAAAGTTATTCCATCTAGATGGGGAGAGTCTGAGAGAATTAAAGTATGCGCAAGCATTTCGCGCTTCATAGAAAGCATTCCTATTCAAAAGAAAGGAACATTCGTACCTCAGACGCTCCTGTAGCGCACAATGAAATTACTAAATTCTTTTACTTAGAGAGAAGGGTTTTCCCGCCGCCTCACTCTAACCTAAGCAGGCCGCAGGCGGTCACACTCATACTCCTACCCAAATCCTGCGTCCCTTAACAGCATATATCCCGAGATTTATCCGAATTGTTCTCGCGTGGCCTGTGGTGAGGTTGCCACTTTGCCTCATATGCTCTGGGAGTGCGGGTCGCTGGGCCCGAAGTTCACCAAGGAAGAGTGGGACGCGCTCCTGCGAAGTCCCGTCTTTGAGGACCAAATCCTGGCCGCCCAGCGCGCCCGCGATCGGGCCGGCAAAATAGCTCTGTCAGCCCCGTCGTGGGATTAGCCGGGTGCGCGTTTTATCGAGTTTTGCTGGACCAAATAAAAGTTTATTCACTCACTCACTCACTCACTCATTCATGGAATGGCGAGCGACATTCCAAGGTTGCTTTGCATTTCTGTAATTTCTTATATTTGGGCTACCCCACTCTTGGGACCCTGGGGATGTGCCACTGCACGGTCATGTGCCCATGGTTGGCAAATTTTCTTGAATGACCATGTGGCACAGTGACGCAAGTAGCTTAGAAGCCTCAAATGTATTTAAATAATGTTTCGAGCTTCTCTGTGCATACACCTATCCTTGTCATTCTGCACTCGACAAGCATCAAACATCGCTGCTTCGGCGCTTCACAGTGTGAATTCGCCTGAGGGCGCGTCCGCATTTTGGCGTGGCTTGTGACCGGTGTAATGCATACGCGGAAGCATTGCACGAAATTAATCTTCTAACCACTGTGATGGATAAACATAAACATTCCTTGAGGTTGCACATAGCATAAGATAAATACAATCACAGTTGTGCGCATTGTATTTACATAAATGTAATTTAATTAACAATTTCACTAAAGCTTCGGTTCACCTAAATTAGAGAATGTTCGCTGGAATGGCATAACGTTCTGATTAGTTCTGTCTGTTTTACCTACCTGCCTCTTCAACAAAAATGAGAGCAAGGTAATGCGCAGTACGTGTGGATAAAAGGAGCCCTGGCATGATTCTTAGCAGGTTCTTTGCAACAGTTAATGCTGTGGATGAGCTGGACAATTTCACTGGCAGTATTGCGGGGTCGTACCTACTTCGAATTCTTATTAAGTAAAATAGCGGAAAAATAAGCAGGGACAAGACTGAACAACACCAGCGCTCATTGTGCGCATGTGTTGTTCAGTCTTGTCAATGTCTTATTTTGCACTCTTTTATTTTACTGTATACCGTGAACAAACTAGCCCTGCAGCAGACCTTGTTAAGCTGCCTAGACATCTTCTTGGGCATTATTCGCTGGAGCTCTGTAGCTGTACAATATCATAAATAAAATCTGATTCTGCTTGTATTCGAATGTTGAATGCAACTTTCCTCCTCCGTGCATCGAGTACAGGTACAGCATTGAAGACCAAGATGGGCAGATATACAGGAAGTTTCCATGACAACATAACGTTTCCCCACAAAAATAAATGGCAACCTCGACGCGAAAAATTATCCACTGAATAAAGCCGGTGAAAATCCATTAGGAATAATCTATTCACGGAAGGTCACCATGTATTAGGGTGAAAATGGAAGTTGAAAAAAAAAAGAGAATTTCTGACAATTAAAAACGGGAAACATAGAACCCTGACTGTACTCAACAGCTCTGACTTATTGGATTTTCCTCGGGATGGGGGTGAACCCAATTATTCAATTAAAAAGCAAGTAAGTAAAAACAAGAAGGCGGTCTTCGCTGGGAAAGAATGCTGCTGTCTCAGTAAGTTAATTCAGGGCAGAGCAAATCACAGTAGTGCGATCTTTTGGATATACCAACGACAAATTCAAGGATTTTTAGTTCGTTCCCGAGAACGACTGTTGTATTATGGAAGTCATGCTATTTGTAGCAGCGGTAACTACGTTTCTAGAGGCCATTGTGGGGTAATGACGCTTGCTTTGTTGGCATCGATACGGAAGTTGTCAGACTCCGGCAATCCCGATTTTGTGAATGAAAGCAAGGACTACAAAGGAAGTACATGGAAGAAGACGATGGAACGAGTTCGGTATAAACGTAAGCAATTATTTTACGATCGCATAAATATTTTGGCGAGATTTGTGAATCAATTTCCCCGAAGAAAGAATGATACAACTTAGGTAAATATGATCGTCCTCGAAGAGCTATCTTTTCGCGAACGCCCTGCGAATACTTTGAAATATTTGGAATCAGAATATGGGGCCCTATAAGGTAAAACTATTCCAATATGTTTTTATTTCAATCTCCTGACGTCAGATTTGCGTAACCACCGATGCAAGCACTGGGCGGTCATCTGCAGGGTCGTCTGAACAGACCAATGAAACGCTCTCCTCGTTCATAGCAGGTCACTTTTGTTTGCTCGAAAAATGAATAACATTGCCTACGCTGAGTGGCTTGTCGTATCTAATTGGCTGACAAGAGGCGAGGAGAACGCTCAAGTGGAGAGGGATTCGATGGAGCAGAGCCAGTGCAGTGAAAATCGAGAACCAGATGAAGAGGGTGGTGCCGGCGTCTGCGATTGGTCCGTTTCCCCTTACTTAGCTTACGGTGGCTGGTCGAACATCGCGGCGGCATGCAACGGAAGCTTAAGAAGGACGCTACAACGGATCCTCAGCAAAGAAGAGTTGGCAGAATGAGGTCGTAAATGTGCTGAAAGTGCTCGTAAACGTTACACGGCCACGAAAGAAGTTTTATTATACGCAAATAAACCCATGCTCTCCGGCAGGTGCCAGTAGCCAGCACCTGAGCGATGGACGGCAGCCTGCGGCTATTCAGAAGAAAATTGAGTTTTGTTCGGCATATTAATGCATCTTTAATGCGTACACGTCACTTTGACGCGGTGAGTTTTCGTGGTTTTGTGACGTCGCGCGACAGGCAGGTGAAGTGGGTACACCCCGAAAATTTTTGACCAATAGCCGAAGGCTAATGATGAAAAGGCGTCGAACCAGAAATAACTGCTTATCTTTTTTCGGTCATATCATGCATAATCAGTGTGTACACATCATATCAGATAGGGAGGTATCACAGTTTTCGTGACGTCGCGTGACAGACAGGTGAAGTGGGGGTGGTCCAAAAAAGTTTTTGGCCAATCGCGGAGGCTGACAGCAGAATTGGAATAGAAAAGTTTGGAATAGTTTTACGTTATAGCGCCCATGCTTTAGATCGCAAAGATCTTTAGATCTTTAGATCGCAAAGCAAGAACTTCAAGTGACAGTCATTGATATATAGGAAACTTGAAAGAGGAGCTATGTTATTTCATCTCCTATCAGTCGCCTCATGATAAGGCACTGTTAACTTAGGCATACGCGTACCCCACCCATATACTACGACGGATCACTGCTGTCTGCTACACCTCGGCTCAAGAGGCGTGGTATGATCAGGCTGATGGCTGGGAAAATAGACCACCGTCTATCTCGATGACACATAAGCGCGACAACAAATATTTAGAATAGTGGCTTTGTTTGAGGCAAACGTTAATCCAGACAGTTTAATATAATTCACGTTAACTCGTTTTCAGTTCATATGAATGATAACGAAAATCTGATCAGGTGCATCATTTACCAGTAAATATGCAGGGTGTCCCAATTATCATGCGCCAAGATTTGAATATAACCAAATACCACGTAACTGGAGAGAACCAGCGTAATGTAGTTTGCCGTCGTTTGGAGGTACTTGGATTCTTTTTTGCATTCCGCCTAACTATATCATTAGCCTTAATCAATTAATGGACTCATCGAATGTTATAAAATGATATATGTCAATGAAAAAATCGTAGAGTAACATGAAAAACTCGAGATACAGATTCTGTCACTCAACACATGGTACATAAAAGTGTTTTTCCGAGCGTGAAAGAAAACCGCGAATACTCGCAAAATTGGGCGTTAGAGGCACTTTGCGTGTATTCGCGTGATGTGAAACAGAACTCAACCTGAACGCACGTTTCGAACAGCGATCTCTGATCGCGCCCCAGGTTTGAGGACAAACGGAAGGCTAGAATGTCACCCGTCTCTTAATAATTAGCTGTAGCAGTTGTAAGACTGATGACACGAGCCACGAACTGATCACAACAGCAAGAAGCTCCACCAGCGCACGTTAAAATGGTTATCACCTCCCATTTTAGAGCCAGCTCTTCGGCGCCCATTCATGTGTCTCGCGTCGCCGCTGAGCCTCGCCGTCATCAAGGTTATCATCCGCGTGTTGCTCTAGCTGCGCTTAAGCTGCGCATGCTCCTGCTGCCATCTCTCGCGCGCGGCGCGAGTCCTGCTCTCCCCTTGTCCTCCAAAGCCGGATCACATGTTCTCGCCCATTCTCTCGTCCCCTTCCTCCGCGCAGCCAAGGCCTGAGTGCTCGGCGAGTGACGTCACGAAGAGGCCATCGGCACTCTCGGGGATACGGGTTGAATGAAGGGATCGCGGCTTGGTTCACTTAGCAGCCGAATGCTTTTACTGACCACTCCACACTTTTTCTTCAGTCTAAACTGTGGAATGAGCAGCACGCACCTTACAAAGCATTTATTTAGAGGCACAGATACAAAACAGCTTTGTAAAACATGTGCAGGTATTGATTCCAGCAGCTTTTTACAGCGTCGCGCTTTGTCGTCCTTGTAATGTGCGTTGTTTGTGCATTATAACAATTATTATTATTTATTATAACCCACACTTCATACCTATTACTCCAAATAGATTGAATCCATAGAAACTTTTGCTTCCGTATTTTTGTACCTATGGTTTTTATGGCGCGGCAATGATGAAAGTAACGCACTCTATTGGATTCACAATTGCGTATGAACAATTTTATTGGGGACACATGTACTTATTGCAATCTAGATTATACTTAAGTGAATAATTTCGCTGTCGACGCACTAATTACCACAGTGCGCTAATTTACAACTAAAATAAGTATAGAAACGGAATATAAAACATTTGTGCAGCTATTTACAAGGAAACAGCTGCCTTATTGCGCAGAGTTTCAGCTTTTCTCTTCCTTGCCTTAGCATTGGCATCCAATATTTTGTCATTCATCTTGCAGCAGTAGTTCCTCAATGAAATATTCGTGCTACACCACAAAAGGTGCCTTAACACAAATTGACATTTGTGTCCATCCTCGCAAGCGTCGAACTCTGAGGAATCATCACTGACGAGCAGTTCAAGCGTGAGGTCGGTGACTAAAAGACGTTGGTTTGGCAAATTAGTAAATTCCTCTTCCTGAACGTAGACATATTGCTTGTTTTAAATTGCATCAGGTCTTCTAGGTTCAAAATCTTATCCGCTTCCTTCTCCTTCCGGAATGCTTCAGCAGACGCTTCACACGCTTTCTTCAAAGCAGTAGCTTCAAGACGCATGCGCTTGGAATCAGAATCCTCCCTCGAAGTGCTTGGCTTCGAAAGATGAGGTGGACATTGAGGAAACTTTGATGGGACTGCGCCTGGGCGAAGACGCTGGCGTGAGAGTGGTGCAGTGACGGTGTGCCTTTTAAGGTCGTCGAGGTGAGAGAACTCCCGCAGGTTGTCGGCCTCAATGAAGTGAAGTTCAGAAACCTAGAAGGAAGTTAAAAGTTGTTCTAAATATTATTCTAATATTCCTGATTTAAAGGAACTTTCTGTAATTGAGCAATTAACCTTCCCATATTTTTCAAAAGTAACTATTTAAAGAAGTGCTGAGCATCTTACCCTGGAGTGCGGTGATAAAATGAAATCTGCACGTGGTATCGCCCTAATCCAGGCACTCTGGGGTTCTTCATCTTGCGGAAACTTGAAGACGTGATTTTTCTCTTCCGATTTGTAATTGCTCCGGCAATTGGGCACGCAGCACTTATTAGGCATATCTTGGCATGGCACTCCACATTCCGGGGCAATGAAGACTCGCGGTATACACACAATCGCAAGCACAGCACAAGTGTTGAGACTGCATGCGCTGGTCACGTTTAGAAAAAAAAAAATGTCCATTCGGAAGCATGCGGTAGCATGGCCGAGCATGCCGGGACTTGTTTAACCGCGAAGCTATTCGAGGAGCGGCACGGCTCCTGGAACTAATCGAATTGTTGTCGCCGCCGTTGTCGCCTCGGTCTTCTCCGAATAGCCGGGCTTAACTATTGTATACTTTCCGCGCTTCATTTTCAACACAGGTACGCCGCTAGTAGCTTCGCAGCGCGCTGCACCGAACTTCTATGTTGGTCTCTTCTGCGTGACGTAGCTCAAAGGGAGAGGGTGAGCCAGGAGGCCTTAAGTTATCCTAGAGTGTGTTGGCGCAGCGCCCTTGCGGTGACTCTCGCCGCTACCGCCCACTCCGCCCTCGCCGTCCCTTCTCCCGCTGTCGCAGCACTGCCGCGGTGCCACCCGCGGGCGCATTTTACCGCCTCGAGCGTGATCCACGGCTCTCCCCTCCTCCGTCTCCGCGTCGCATGGCTGTACGGCTCTCAGCCGTACCTCTCGCTTCCCCGTTTTCCGGAGCGTGTTCCTCAGTGGCGTTTGTCGCCTCTTGGCAGTGCTTGCGCCTGGCTGTCCGTCTCCCGCCTCCACTCTTGCCCTACACCTCCCCTTACCTGGCGCAGTGCCGTTGCCGTGACTCTAAAGACAGTTATATCGTTTCGTCTCCTTACTTCTACTTCCAACCCCAGCCTTGTGCGGCCACTTTGAGTGAATGAGGGTGTGACCTCTACTCACTACCCCTGTTCTCCACTCGTTTCCTCATCCCACCTCAGAAAAAACATTAAATAATAATTGCTAATCTCCCCACCCCTCCACCTTCGCAGCGGTGACCCACTATAAGATGGCGCGATGGCGCTTCGTTGGAGCGCGGGCTCGATAGCGGCGGATCGCGGTGTGTGCTGCCCAATCCGAAACGCAGAACCGCCTCCGTTCGGCACTGCTTGCTCTGTATGCGGTTGCCTGTTGTTGAAATAAGGCAGCAGCTGAGCTCAAAGATCGTATTCCCTAGAAGCGTAATCGTCGGCCAATTTTTTCAGAAAAGCACAAAACGGATACCTGTGTTCGGGAAATGTACTTATGTTTCTTCAGCATTATTTTTTTTTCATACCTTTAGTACTATTAAATGGCTGGTTTCAGACACAATAGGGTCGGTGTGTTTTGAACGATAGCGACTCTGAATATCTTTATATGCGTTTTTTGAAAACATGAACAGGATTTTTAGAACACCTCTGGCACGTAGCACAATTCGACTTCTTGAGCTTCATTACTCTTAGAGGTGGACATGTTTTTTTTACAGAAAAATTCCTAAAGAATATATGATAAACGAACGATTTCTATATATACATATATATATATATATATATATATATATATATATATATATATATATATATATATATATATATATATATATATATATATATATATATATAAATTACTTTATGACACATATTTCAATCTATAAACTGTATGTAGCCCGTGGCTTCGAAATTGATATCCACTTGGAACAAATTGGGAGGACACCATTTCTAAGGTATGCATTCCCCAAGTTTCCGACTAAATGCCTTGGTGTTCAAGTAAATGTTTAGCTTCAAGGTATAGAATACTTAAAAACTCCCTTTCATAAAGAAGTAAGAAGAGCAGCACATGTTTACCGCAAGTTGGGCAGGACTTCTCTCAAATCTGGTATTATAGTTTGAAAACTCGTTCTAAGTGAATGTGCCTTGTGAAATCACGGGCTTTAATTCGTTGCAATACGCGAGCTAAAGTATTTAGTTAGAAAAATGAGTAGGCATATTTGGTCAGGTATACAATTATGCATTTTGATTTACACTGTAATAATGGCAGCCGTTTTGAAGTAATCCAGCTCCATGAGTAGTCCTGTGCTATATATGTCATAGGCTGCTATTAAAAATTCTGTTAACACGAAAAGAACGAAACGGCCGGTATAATACCACGAGTAAGCCACAAATCCTGATTCAAACGCGAAGCTCATTACAAACAAGCACAGCGAAAAGCCACAAAGTAAGCAGGTAGTGACGTTTTCTCACTCTACGATGCGTTTGCTAAGCCGCGGGCGTTATCTACAAATATAGCATGCTGAGTTCGAGGCGTGCATGCTTTCATTCCGCAGCTGGCACTGCGCGGCAAAAAAAGAAAAAAAGCTGAGTAAAGCATATTTGAACAGCCTTGCAGGATTACAACGAAAATTCCAGTGCCACTGTTTCTTTCTATATTTTCTTTAAATTCTGCGATAAATTACGCATATTATATTTCGCCCGCACATGACCCTTAGCACATCTCTCTTTTTGTGCATATTTAAACTTACTGCCACATTTCGCTGTTCAAGAATAGTGGCAAAACATGTGTATAACGCTCGTATAGTGGTTTCCAGCAGCAGCATAAGTAATTCACAGCAAACGCTGCAATTAAAGGGACCCTGAAACGCTTTTGACGATTTTCTACAAACGTACTGAGTCGTTAGAGTAGGTCCTTCTGATCATTAATTGACACATCTAAGTGCTCTGCGTAAAGCGTGTAATTTATTATAAGGTTTTAAAAATGCACATCGCTGCCGATCGCAGCGCACTACTCGGCGGAATTTTAAGCCACCCCTACCCATATGACCGAAATCACCCATATGACGTCAGTGGGGCGAGCTATCCGATTGGCTGACCAGGGCGCGTGATCGATAATTTTTCCAACTTTATGGTAAACAAATGATCTTCGTAATAGTTGGAATGTTAGTTAATTTGTTTTTATAAAAAGAAAGTAGCATAAAGAGAATGCGCAAGAACAATTTTTCAGTACACTTAAGCACTTCCGGAACACAGCAAGTGTCGTCTGCTTGTGTTACAACGTACTCCATTTTGACGAGAGCTCTGCGGTCAGAGTTGGTCTCAGCCTTTTCGCGAGCACTATTCGACTTTGTTGCCTTGTGGACTCCAAACGTAGCGACTGGCAATATGTCAAGCTGCGACATCGTGTCCCTCTGCAAGGCAGCGTACGAGCGAACTGGCTGCTGCGCATCGGACTGCCGCTATCCGATCGGCGCCAGGATTTGCGCGTTTGTGGCCGTCACTTTACACCGGAAGATTACTAACGCAATAGCGTCTCGCGAGTCCCGTATTAGGGCAAACGTAAGCGCAAGGAGACAGGGTCTGGCCGCTTGACTGTGCCGTAACGGGACGAGCCGAGATGAGCAGAAGCGCAAATGTGAATGGTCTGCACGGTGCAGCCACCTGGTGGCATAGAGCTCAACCATACACAGTAGCAGCAACGAAGCGTATTCTTCTTTGCTGCTGGTGCGTATTTTTCGCAGGAGTGTAATCATCAACACGTTGTTTTTATAAATGTTTAGGATGTTTTACACTTGGTTAGAGCAATATTAGCGCTTTGTTTGGCTGGTTAAGCGCTGCGCCAACAAGTGTCTGGACCGTGCAGACCGATCAGGCCGCTCACGTACGTCTACGCCAAAGTTCCTTCATCAGCTTGAGTTTATGCCTCCAGTCATTTGCCGAAATGACCAGCTTGCCTGTGGTTAACGGGATACCAGACACGTTCGGCGCTACGACAGAATGCTCGCAACGCACGCTGCTTCGATAGCTCTCGCTTGGGGTCGACAGCCAAGCGGCTAGCGGAGAGGTTTCGCGCGGGCGGGGGCGGGCTCCAAAACCACCGGAAATGGGCGATGTGACGTCGCATCGTGACGCAGGACCAGTGAAGAAACTTCTAATCGCTTGTAGCTCCATTAATAGGTAACGCTTCACTTAAATTGTGGTACGAATGTTCTACTTAAGCTGTACCCTACGCGTCTACAAAATTTGTCCGAACCGTTTCAAGGGCCCTTTAATGGAGAATACCTTAGTAACTTGCGATTCGCTGATGATATTGCCTTGCTTAGTAACTCAGGGGACCAATTGCAATGATTTTTCACTGACATGGAGAGGCAAAGCAGGAGGGTGGGTCTAAAGATTAATCTGCAGAAAACTAAAGTAATGTTTAACAGTCTCGGAAGAGAACAGCAATTTACAATAGGTAACGAGGCACTGGAAGTGGTAAGGGAATACATCTAGTTAGGGCAGGTAGTGACGGCGGATCCGGATCATGAGACGGAAATAATCATAAGAATAAGAATGGGCTGGGGTGCGTTTGGCAGGCATTCTCAGATCATGAACAGCAGGTTGCCATTATCCCTCACAAGAAAAGTGTATAATAGCTGTGTCTTACCAGTACTCACCTACGGGGCAGAAACCTGGAGGCTTACGAAAAGGGTTCTACTGAAACTGAGAACGACGCAACGAGCTATGGAAAGAGGAATGATGTGTGTAACGTTAAGGGATAAGAAAAGAGCAGATTGGGTGAGGGAACAAACGCGAGTTAATGACATCATAGTTGAAATCAAGAAAAAGAAACGGGCATGGGCAGGACATGTAATGAGGAGGGAAGATAACCGATGGTCATTAAGGGTTACGAACTGGATTCCAAGGGAAGGGAAGCCTAGCAGGGGGCGGCAGAAAGTTAGGTGGGTGGATGATATTAAGAAGTTTGCCGGGACAACATGGCCACGATTAGTATGCGACCGAGGTAGTTGGAGAAGTATGGGAGAGGCCTTTGCCCTGCAGGGGGCGTAACCAGGCTACTGCTGCTGCTGATGATGATATAGATGGCGCTGCGTATCCAGAAAGAAGAGGAGAGTGTTGAGGTATCTGTACAGGAAAAACATTGATTCACAGTGGAGGAAAAGAACTAGGAAGCTTACCAGCAAATATTCGGCCTGTAGGGTGGGCAGCACAGCGACAAAGAACGTCAAGCGGAAAGTCACGAGGCTGAAATAATCTCATGGGTGGCGGCAATGGAAAAGAAACCTGCCATGAGTAACTACTTAAAGGGACACTAAAGGGAAACAATAAATCAGTTTAGACTGATGGAGCATTGTTTGAGAACCCTGCAGACAGTCATTTCGAAAAAATAGTTTGATTATTAGATGAGAAAATGAAGGTCCAAGTATCGGTATTTGAATTCCGCGCCGAAATTCCAACGCCGGTACGTCAGTGTGACGTCAGGGATTCCAAAGTATGTTTTCGCATTTGGGCCGCGTTGGCTGAATAAAGGTTCCCGAAACTGGCCATGTTTAATATTTCATCCTTTAGAACACAATGTAGTCAATCTGTACCGCTATATATAATTAGTAGGCCCTAGAAGATGCCATCAAAATCCATGACGTCACAGCCCCCAGGTGCGGGAACTCAAGTAGGCGTCGCCACCCGTATTTCGTTCTTGCGCTATTTCTGGCTTACCAAACGTCTTATCGTTGTAAGAGTGGTGTTTTTGGTGTTGTAGAACGGTAATTTACTGATGCAAAAGAAATCACTTTTCACTTTAGTGTCCCTTTAAGAGGAAAAAGCGAAATCAGGAAAGAAAGAATTTATGATAACTCAAAGGGAAGCTGATTACTTTTCGTAGCGATAACGGGATGGCTTAGAACACGCACCTATAAAGCGATATATAAGGAAGAAGCATGTTCTTGCTGCGGTAAAGCTAGGGAAACGATTGCAGACTCTCTAGCCATGGCATCGATAAGTGGCCCGATACTCCCTTGCTGCCCTTTGACTGCTTATGTTACTGCTGCTAGATTTCGCAGGAGTGCCATTATACAGACAGTATCATGGCTCTGCAATTACTAACTCTGTGGATTACGGACATCTCCTACACCCTTGGAACAGAGATTTTTGTCGAACACGGAAAATTTAAGTGTCCCTCACTAGGCTGCGCTGCCGTATTTCTGCATTGAACTTCTACCTCCACAGGTCTGGTCTGGTCCCCTCACCATTATGCTCATTCTGTGGCGAAGCGAAGACAATAGACCATTTCTTGTTGTCTTGCATACGTTTTTCTATTATAAGAAAACGACTACTCGAAATCCCGCTTCGCTCTATTGGTCTAACTTTATCAGTGCCTGTGATTCTATCTTTTGGAGCCTCCATTATTGGGTTCAGCCACAGAAATGTTTGCTTGGCAATCCAAAATTACCTCATCGAAACCAATCGATTTTCATGTTAGATTGACCGTTCTCCCTCCAAATCATTGCTTTCTTTTATTTCCTATCTATTATTATCATTTTACACCCGGTTTTCATCTGATTATTTCCTTTTTTCTCCAAACACAAAATGTTAACTTTTAAACTCCAACGCTCAAATTGTTAACTCTCTTGTTATCATTATTATTTTTATGCACCTAATTGAACCACCCGATTCTTGGCCAATCACCCACTGTGGGCATGTGCCACGGCCACTCAGGACAACAACAACAACGATGGAGCATGTTTTATTAGAATGCGAAAACATCTGCCCAGCGGTTGATTTAGGCACCACTGGCCTCCTTGAAGCCCTTGGGTTCAGCGAGAGCAGGCCAAAAGTAAACATGTCCGCAATAGAGATTAGCAAGAGGCGATTGGAAGATTGGTGGAAGAAAAGCAGGGAAACGACTGAAAACGGAGACATACAAAAGCAAAGTTCGCCGTAGGTGGTCAGAAAATTTGGTTGCGGGAGTTCATCGTGTTTTTTTTTTGTCGTTGTTCTTCTCTTTTAACCTAGGTAAGACATTAGGCAGTATATTAGCAAGAGCTTGGTGACGCAACCCACCGCGCAGTTCCACAGGGGACCCTCATAACATCCATCCATCCAAGCGGGATAGAGGCGCCCGGGTGTAATCCACGCCTTATACATTACGTGTTTCAGCTATTCGCGTACTTAGCGATGCATCATAAATGAGTTCTGCCCAATTTGTTTCTTTTTATTTTCTCCAGGCGTGTCGAATGCGCACTTGGGCCCAGTCGTGTACCTGCTCCATTCTTATTCCATTTATTAAACTGGCCCGAACTGCTAAACGCAAGGCCATTCCACATTCATGCAAACTTCGACGCACAATTTGTCGCAAAATGGACGCGCGTTTTCTTTTTTTCTGACAGACAAAACAGATGGACACTATATTTTCCCCTCCAAAATAGCGCAACAGTTTATTGAAAGACAAACACACTGTATCAGGCCTTAGAAGTGGTGGCGGACGCTGCACCCCTATCCAGCTTGTTTCCCAGGTAATCCATGCCGTTCAGCAGCTGCTTGGTGTGCAGGCCTTTGACCAGCAGCTTGCCCGTTTCCTTGTTGCGGATGTCCACGGTGAGGAAGGCTGTGCTGCCGCCCAGTTTTGTGGTTGTTGCCTCCACCGTCACCGTGTCCCCGAGCACCGCCTTATCCACGTAGCTGCACACGCATAAAGACGAAGTGGATAAAAAGATTAGAGAAAGAAATTGAATATTAACAAGAGAGACCCCGGGCCGACGCTTGGCCAGCGTCACGACGCGTTAAACCGTCGTTTGCCGGCACATTATTAAAGTTATCACTATCCTATCCAGACGGTCTTGTGGTCGTCGCTGCTCTCTCATTATAGATTACTACCATTATTATCACCAACTGTTCCACATTAAATCCCTAAAGTTAATAATAACAGAGTTTAGAAAATTAAGCTCCTTTACTACGATATTAATGCGAACAGGAATCTTAGCTTCTTTTCTTCCCGACTATCTGGCCATGCAACCACAAACTTGGATCACTGGTTATGTGGCACTGAGTATGTGGGGCTCTCCAGTGAACCCCTTTGACGACAACTTGTGTCAATGTATGTCTGCCACTGGATTTGTTGCTCTTCATAATACTAATCATAACATTAAAAAAAATTGGAGGACGCTTAAGCTTCGCCTTCAAGAGTGGAACGCGACAGCGTTCCCGTCGACCCGCCAAGGGGTGTGAGACAATGGGCTACGGCGCAGCGACTACGCGCCCCGCATCGGACGCGGTGAGCGTCGAGCAACGCAGCGTTCGGCGCGGCGACGCTCGGAGGCGTTCCGTGAGGTCGGACGTGCGACGCATCGGCTCCGTCGATTTTAGACTGGAACCGCGGGCCAACACACGGCACGCCGAAATTCTTGGTCTTATCCTACGCCGAACATCGCAAGGATCCTGCAGACACCGACCTGAGGCAGGTGGACCAATTTTCAGCGCTCTTACGTCAATCTGAAGATCGCATCATGCCACGGTTGAGCTGACCCTAACGAGAGCTAAGCTCGGCGCAGCCAGCGTCGGAGGTTCTCCGGACATGACGACGCAGAAGATCACCGGGTACGACCCAACATCCAAGAATTGGACCGCAATCGAGCACAAACCCCGAGATGAGGACATCCTGCCCACTGAAAGTGAGTGTCTTCAAGCACTTGTACGCCTGCGGCAACGCAAGCAACAAGCGAACATGGCTACCAAAAGCTGCGTTGGCGCGGCGTCGCCGACGTCAACGGCAGCGGGGAATTCCCTCCGCGCTGGGAATACGGACGGTGCTCGCGCTGCGCCACTGCTGCAAATGAAGACGGCTCGCAACTGGCGCCCGAAACAGACGCCCAGACTCCGTTCCGAGGACCTAATCGTGGTGCTGAAGCCCCAAGGCACCCTGGACCTGAAGATGGCCTTCAAGCATGGTGACGTGGGATCGGCGGTGGCCCAATACGTGGGTGAAGTAGCCGCCGAGGATCTCAATGTGTGGCCCGTATGGGAACAGAACGTTATCGTGTGCGGAACCCCGACAACACCGATAGCTGACAAGCTGATCAAAGATTTCGACCTGCAGGTAGGGGAACGCTCCTATCCCTTCCGCGGTCATCTCAAGCTGAGTGGAGAGGTATGCAAGGGGGTGATCAACGTCCGCGAGGATGAAACCTCCGCCTCTCTCAAGCCCAAGCTTTACTGGAGGGAGGGCGAGATCGCCTTTGTCCGAAAATTGGGAACTACTTACGTGGCGGTGGTAACCTTTGAAGGCCGAAGACTCCCCCGTTACATACAATACAATTATGAATGCGTTCCGGTAAGGGAGTATAAGAAGACCATACCCGCGTGCTACAGATGCGGCACGGTGGGCCACTATGTGCATAACTGCCCCCACCCAGAGGAAGGAAGATGCGGCTTCTGTGGCAAACAAGCCGGCTCCACAACGGACGGACTTGCAGAACACGAGTGCGCACCATCCTGCATGATCTGCGGAGGAGCCCACCTCACTGGATCCGCAGAGTGTGTAGAAAAATTCCGGAAACATAAGCAGCCGGGATCAACGACCCCAGCAAGAGGAGCGGCAACGCCATCAACGCGGCAGCAACGGGGAGGACTACAAGAACCACCACAACAAAAGAAGACAGGCAAGTCCGGACAAGCACCACTGGGACAGAAGGAGCAGAAGACGCAAAATGCTGTACAATCCGAGACCGGGACGCAGCCGCCTTCCTTCAAAGCAGGGGATTTTCCCCCTCTTGGTAACTCTTCAAAACAGGTGAGCAACTGGGCGGGAGTCGCCTCTCATTCCTCCTCTCCCTCCTCCCAATCTTCCGCAATGGAACTCGAGATGCGGAAAGAGCTAGAAGCTCTCAGGAGACAAAACGCGCAGCTAGCTTGCAAAATTCATGCACTGCAAAATGCCAGGACGAACAGTCCCATTCCGGGAGGACCCATGGATGACGATGGGGGTTCTGCACCTGTGTGCTCGGGCAGCACTGTAAAGTCGGCAAGCGCGTCGCCTACTAACAACATAGAAGTCCGGGTTACCACCCTGGAGCAGCAAATGAAGGCCTTAACGGGGCAAGTGGCTCAACTCCCAAACCTAATCAGTGAGCCAGTCCAGTCTGCCATTCAACTGCAAACACAGCAAATAGCCACAATAGTCACGCAGCAGGTGACTCAAAACATCAAAACATGGATCCAAAGTAACCCAAGACTCTTCCGCCGCACCGGTCCCATTAGAGAGGCCGGGCGTCCGAGCAAATTCCTCCGCGTAACGGAGGACGAGGAACATGAAGAATTTGCTGATTCACTGGATACCATACAGAGTGCCGGCACGGTTATTCATAGCCAGCCAGAATCTACTAATGCTAATCATGGCGCAGGGATCTAGAAAAAGGCAAGCTAAATCAAGACAGGAACCACTGTCAATCGTACAATGGAATTGTAGGGGCTTCAAGAATCGGACTAAACGCGCTCATTTTCGTCTCTACTTAGAAACATTGCAACCTCTAGCAGCCATCGTGGCTCTACAGGAACCAGGGGCCTCAGCTAAAATTTCAGGGTAAAATGCATTTCAGCGAGATCCATCTACTTGCATCCTTGTACACAAAGCGTACACCGCACAAGAGGTAGACCTCGACCTACAGACAACTTATTCGTACACCATGGTCACAGTGTTACCTCTGCGACGCTCTGACCCACAAGTACACATCCTTAACATATATTGTCCGCCCAAGCTAAAACATATCACTTTTGCAGACATCTTCACCCGGGCACTGAAGGTAGCTGGTCGGGACCCCTTACTTATTTTGGGCGACTTCAATGCTCCAAGTAAGGTGTGGGGTTACAGGAAGGAGGAGGTGCGCGGTAGGAAGCTAGCGGAGCTCATCTCCACGTTAGGCATAACCCTTCAGACCGACCCAGCACAACCAACACGTGTTGGAAATTCCGTGACTCGGGACACTTGTCCCGATCTCACGCTTTCCAAACATATACAACACGTTGAGTGGTACAACACCGAAGACACGCTAGGAAGCGATCACTGCATCCTTAACACTTTAATTCATACCCGGCCCCTAAAAAGGCAAATAACTCAAGCGAAATTGCCGGACTGGACTGCTTTCCGTAAGTCCCTGCCGCAGGCCAGTCTTCTCGAGGAAGGGTACAGCTCGTGGGCTCAAAATCTTATGACAACACTCAAGAAACATGTGAAAAGCATACAGATTGCGGAGGACTGTCCAGCGGTGGATAATCATTTACTCCATCTCTGGGAAGCTCGCCGCAGTCTCACGAAAAGATGGAAGCGACAAAAACACAACAAAAGACTGAAAATACGTATAACAGACCTGACCCAGCGGGCTGCCGAGTATGCCTCTCAATTAGCTGATTCCAACTGGGTTGATCGCTGCAACACGGCAGCCGGACAAATGTCAGGGAAGAATACATGGAAGCTCTTCCGCAGCTTGATTGATCCCGCTCAATCTCGAGGAGAAACACAGAAACACCTACAACGTGCTTTACACAATTTCCAGGGCACAACAGCACAACTGGCAGAAACTTTAAGGGACAAGTATCTCTGCACCAAGCAGGACCCTCGAGGTCAGGAATATCTCTATGCAGGCCGAGATAATCCAGAGATGGATCAGTCGTTCGAACTCTACGACCTCAAGGCAGCCTTAGCCAAAATGAAGAGAGGCACTGCGCCCGGTCGGGACAAGGTCACAGTGAAGCTGCTGGCCAACCTCCCTGATCGCGCGTATGAAGCCCTTCTTGACTACATTAATGCCATATGGAAAGGGGAGACTCCCATACCACTCGATTGGAAAACATCCCTTGTCACCTTCATTCCTAAAGCAGGAAAGGAAATTAATACGGACAACCTGAGACCTATCTCGCTCACATCGTGTGTGGGCAAACTAATGGAGACGATGGTGCGAGATAGGCTCTCCGAATATTTGGAAAAGCGTAACACTTTTGCAGACACCATGTTCGGCTTCCGCCCACACAAGTCGGCACAAGACATATTATTACAACTCAATCACGACATATTACAGCCCACGGAGCACCCTCACAACGACAAAGTTGTCCTGGCCTTAGATCTAAAGGGAGCTTTCGACAACGTTAAACACAGCATTATCTTAGAACACCTCCGTGAGACCCACTGTGGCAAAAACACATTTAATTATATCAAGGATTTCTTGACGGATCGAGCCGCACTCGTCAAAATCCAAGACACTGAATATGGACCCTACGAAATGGGCACCAGGGGGACGCCACAAGGCGCTGTGCTTTCCCCGCTGCTATTTAACCTTGCGATGGTGCATCTCCCGGCCCAGCTAAACGGTATTGAAGGCGTACGGTATGCGCTGTACGCCGACGATATCACCATCTGGGCCACAGAGGGAAACATAGGGCATATAGAAGAAAACCTGCAAGCAGCCGCCCACGTAGTGGATCGCTACGCAGAGCGCTGTGGACTTCAGTGTGCACCAAACAAATCAGAATTTGTGCACCTTAGACCAACACCTAAGGACACTACACAAATACATCTCTTTTTGGCTAGTGGTCCCATACACGAGGCCAAGGAGCTCAGAATTCTCGGACTCTTTATCCACAATCAAAGAAGAGTCGACACAACACTAGAAAAGCTCCGCAAGGTTGGGGACCAAGTGGGCCGAATGGTCCGGCGTGTGTCCAACAAGAGAGGGGGATTACGAAGCAGGGACGCTGTGCGGCTAGCTCATGCTTTCGTAACAAGCCGAATTCTATATTCGGTCCCGTATCTCTATCTGCGGAAACATGATGAAGCCAAACTCGAAGTCATCCTCCGCAAAGTGATGAAGAGGGCCCTTGACCTCCCTGTCACAACTTCGAACGCGAGACTTCTCGCTTTGGTAGTGGTGAACACCTTTCAGGAGCTCAAGGAAGCCCACCTTACCAGCCAGTACACACGCCTAGCTCAGACAAACTCGGGACGGCATTTGTTGGACCGGCTCCACTTGAATCACACCTTTCACATTCAGGAGCGGGTCCGAGTGCCCGAACTCTGGAGACGCGCCATCAGAGTTCGACCCCTCCCCACAAAAATGGATAGGGAAGACCACAGTGGTCGTCGCCAGGCGAGGGCGGACGCCTTGCAACGCCACTACGGCAACAAACGCGGAGTCTTCTACGTGGATGTGGCCGGTCCACGCCGCGGGGGGTGGTATACGGCAGCGGTCATTCACGAGGAAAAGCAAGTAGATGGGCTCACTTTCAAAGCCTCGGGCTCAACACATGCAGAAGAGGTAGCTATTGCCCTGGCTGCCTCTGACCCCCGGTCTCAATTTATCATAACCGACTCGCGCGGGGCTTGTCGAAATTATGAAGCTGGCTGGATCACCCCACTAGCCGAACGAATATTGGCGAACTACAGCAACGGGGGAATTGATCCTACTCCCCATTGTCTGGTCTGGACTCCGAGCCACCAGGGCCTAGCAGGGAATGAAGCCGCGAACACGGCGGCCCGAGCACTCATATACCGGGCGTCCCAGTTAGACCTTGAGTACCTGGAATCCGAAGGCATTTATCTTGTAACATTCAAAGATATCACGACATTTTACAAAGATAGGCATCGCCAATACCCAACTCCTGCAAAAGGGCTTGGCAAGGCTAATGAACGGATCTTGATTCGACTTTTCACTAACACTTTACTGTGCCCGGCAATCTTGAAACATTTCGATTGTTCCTTCTCTGGCAAGTGCCAATACTGTGGGGAGGTGGCTGACACCTACCACATGGTTTGGGCTTGTCAGCAAAACTCAGCTCTTCCCCTCAACCCTAACCCAACCCGAGAGGAGTGGGAGGCGACGCTGCTCGGTTGCTCGGACCTTCAGGCCCAAAAGGCCTTGGTCCAGAGGGCTAAGCTGGCGGCTCGTACCAATGGGGTCCCGGAATAGAGACTCCACCCACTGCGGAGCCCCATAAGGACTCTACCTCTCTTCCTGTTTTGAATAAAAGCTTTCAATCAATCATTCGGCGCGGCAACGAAATGTGCGCCTGAGCAAGCGACGCACGCATGAGCCTTAGAAACAGCTCGTTTCTAAGGCAACACCGCGTTCACTAGAGGCGCTTTTGTACCGCTTTGAAATATCGAACTCGTGGCTGATTGATACCAAAATCTGACGATCCTGTAAAGCGCTTGTCTGTTGCATCGTACCGCCCCATTAGCCTTGCGAACACTGACTATAAAATTTTTATGAAAATACTGGCGAAAAGGTTACAGAGCGTAATAAAAATTTTAGTTGGAACCCACCAAACGTGTGGGATTAAAGGGCGCACAATAACTACCAATGTACACGTCGCCAGGAGCATTCTAGAATGCGTCGATGCTTTCGAGGGTAAAGTTGCAATGTTGCAGCTAGACCTGGAGAAGGCATTTGACCGTGTGGCTCATGATATTCTCTTCGAGATTTTAGAATACACGAACATAGGATCAGTGATTATTGATGGCTTAAAAATGGTGTACACAGATTGCAGCACACGGCTAATTATTAACAAGAGTCTCACGAGAAGCGTCAATGTCTGCTCATCTCTGAAACAGGGGTGCCCAATTTCGTCATTGCTTTTCGCAATATACCTGGAGCCTTTTTGCTTAGCCATTAAAGAGAACGAGAAAATAAGAGGTTTCAAATTACAGCAAAGTGAGGTGAAAGTGCTTTCCTATGCAGACGATCTAGCAGTGTTTTGCGATGACTATGACAGTGTCAGCGAAGTGGTAACTCTGGCGAAAACTTATTGTGAAGAAACAGGTAGTGCCATAAACTGGGATAAGTGCATCGGGTTTTGGCATGGCGCGTGGCAAAGCAAACCACGCAGTTTCGCAAACATACAGTGGGTGACCACGCCTGTGAGATATCTCGGCGTGCCGCTTGGGCATTACAGGGACAGTAAGCAGTTCTGGGAACAGGAAACACAGACGGCGAAGGAACAAGCGCTGGCATGGCAAGGGCGCAATCTCTCAATGTTCGCGCGCTCCACTGTGTGCAACATTTTTCTGGTTGCAAAAATATGGTACATACTACAAGCGCTATTCATGTCGCGAGTGAATGTACAAAAACTGCATCGAGTGTTTGCTGTGTTCATTTGGAACTCAACCTGGGAACGCTGCAGCCGCTCTAATCTGTTCAGATCAGTTCGCAGCGGTGGTCTTGGACTATCACACCTATTTGTACGCCAGATTGTATCGCGGTTTATGTTCTTGCGGAACCACAGTGATCCATTTTTGCGCACCATGACACAAGTGCGATTAGGTAATCTGCTACCTGACTTCCTTGTTTCGTGTTCGACTGTTCACTCCCCTCCAGTGAAAGGTTTCCTTCAGGAAGTAGTGCTATCTTTCCGTATGCTTAGTGTTCGATTCTCGCTAGAATATTTAAGTTCCGTCAAAAGAAAGAAATTGTACCATGATATGACAGACTCATTAATGCCAGTTCCAATGTATAGGTTAGCATACTATGGAGGTTCAGGCGATGATGTCCTCAAAAGGGTCAAAAGAATGCCTGTGAAACCATCGGTAAAATCATTCTTCTTCAAACTCCACACAAATACTTTGCCTGTAAAGACTTGGCTGGCCGACAAGGGAATATATGTGCCGTGGACCACCGATTGTATAAAGTGTAAAAAACCAGAGACTGTCGATCACGTCTTCATTGATTGTTGGGATCCCTTTTTTCATTGGGACATCTTACAACGAACATTAAAGAAAGCATTACCAATAACCCCACGTGGTATCGGATACTTAGACACAGGCAATAACGATATTCCATATGACCTTATTATGCTGCTGAGCCTCCATAGTATATGGTCCACAAGAATGTCGGTATGTCATGCTGATCTGAATGCCCATTCTGTGCGAGAAAACTTTATTGAAAGTGTCGTCTACATGCGTGAAGTGTACAAAGCCCAGAAAGAACAGCCCGATTGGTTGCCGCTGTTCGATGAGTTGGCGAAATTCAAGCGATATTAATTTCAGAGAGTCAGCATAAGCTAAGCTGATTCTCTTTTAAATATGTATTCGCATGGCATTTCTGTGACGAGGAAATAAAGAAAAAAAAAACTCGTGGCTGAGTGGTAGAGTCTTTGTCTCACACTCCGGAGACCCTGGTTCGATTCCCACCCAGCCCATCTTGCAAGTTGTTTTTTATTCATGAAGTGCCTGCTCGAATTTATCGCTCACGGCCAACGCCGCGGACGCCGACACCGACGACACCGGCTTTTCTGCGACACGAGCTCCTTAACGCTGTCGCGTTAAAAACATCATATAGATCTCCGACAGCGCTAACCCAGAGGCATAACGCTCGTGCCGGGCGACTTCAACGCCCGACACTAGGAATGGCGCTACAAGAAGGTAAACGCTAGGGGCCTTCGAGTTTGGGAAGCGACCGATGCAGCTCGGTTAACACTCACCAACGATATAACTACCCGACGCGCATGAGCCTTCGACCAGCGGGTACGAGTGAGTGAGTGAAACAACTTTGTTTGGTCCACAATAGACGCGAGCAAACTCAACGTCACCTGGCTAGGCCCACTCGGGGTCCATCAGGTGAAACCTGACGGCCCTCTCGCGAGCCCTCTGGACTGCCAGGATTTGAGAGGTCTGGTCCTGGGCCCTAATGAGCTTTAAAATTTCCTCTTGGGTGAGAGGGGGACCGGCAGAGACGCATCCCCACAGGACATGTTCGAAGTCCGCATAATCACCACACAGAGGAAGTTCCGGACTTGTGTTCGGGGTGCATTGTGTGCAGCGCCGCGGGGCTCCGGTAAGTGCTTGTTTGTAGACGTCCGAGAGTGACTGCCTGGGCCCTGCACAGTGAGGAGTGCGGCAAAGGCAGAAGTCTTCTTGACAGATAATTATGTTTGAAAATCCCGCTGTACGAGCAGAGAGGCTTGGGTCGCCCAGGAGAGGTCGCGTTACCTAGCGCACGGTCAGTCAAACTTTGTGCAGCTGAGTGCGCCTCCTCGTTGGAGTTGATCGAGGCACCCTCAATGGTTCCAAGGAGCGCAGAAAACCAGGCCAAAGAGTGGTTTGATGTCTTTAGCACTTTGGATAATACGTAGGGCCTGGGGAGCTACTATTCCCATCTGAAAGGCCCTGACAGCGGCCTTGGAATCTGAATAAATCGTTTCATGTACACTGTCCGTCAATGCAAGAGCAATAGCAACCTGCTCTGCAACGCTGGAACTAGAAGTGCGAATGGTAGCGCAGCTAAGGACTTTAGAATCACATTCGATGACCACTGAGGAGAAGGCTTCTTCTTTAACGTGCGAAGCAGCGTCTATACGAAGCATGTTAGGTCCTTGTTCAAGCGGGCACTGGCGAGCAGAGCTTTACCCTGGCTCGTCTTCGTCCTTCGTAGTAGGTGGGATGCATATTGCGTGGCATCAGGTGTATGTTAAACTTGGATCTTACGTCGTTGGGCAGCTTCACAGCGTCGGGACTGATCACCGTGGGGCTACGTCCCAGCTTGCCAAGTATGGCTCGGCCCGCTGGGGTACCGGAGAGTCTGACAAACTGGGAAAACTGTTGAGCGTCATCGATTTCTTCGAACGTGTTGTGAATTCCCAAATTGAGGAGGTCTTTTGTGTGCGTTCGAACGGGAAGGCCGAGGGCAAGCTTGAAAACTCTTCTGATTAGGGCATTGATCTTGTTGCGCTCCAACACGAGCCAGTTGTGCATAGGCCCTGAATAAGCGAAGTGGCACAGCACGAAGGCGTGTATAATCCGGATCAGATTGTCCTCCCTGATTCCGCGGTACCTATTGCGATTCTTCGGATCAGGCCGAGGGCGCTTTCGGTCTTAGAACAAGTGCGTTTGAGGGCGGCTCCATTGGCCCCATTCGACTCGAAGCGGGTACGAGGAAAAAAACGCGAGGATGAACCGAGAAGAATGGTGGCTTGAGGCACGGTGTCTCCTGGGCGCCCAGCGTTGGAGGTCACGTGATCAAGCGCGTTACGGAAAGAAATCGCGCGTCTCCTCCTCTAGCACGGTCGTGGCTGTCAGCATGGCTGCACACGCCTACCTTGGAGGTAGTCTGCGGCGGGCGTGAAAGCCAAGAGCGAGCCGAGGTGGCTGCACGATGGCTTCATGCGCGTTGTAGGTCGCATGATCTCAAGCTTCGGAGACGCGATGAAGCGAGAGACGACACGAAGCCTCCCCCTGCTTCTTCACGCCAGCGTTGCGGCAGCGTCTGTTCGCCGTCATCCAGTGAGATATGTTCATGTTCGCCTGCACACGCGTGACACTGTTTCTTAAGTTAATTAGTCGGCAGATGCTTACTGCAATCTATACGGCCGTTAAAACTACTAATCTTAGTAGACGTAACTGTCTAATACTTTACTGTCGCTATTAGTGCTTCAATCGATCGTCTTCGGACGAAACTATGACCTTGCTTTCTTGCCACTTACCCGCCGTGGTTGCTCAGTGGCTATGGTGTTGGGCTGCTGAGCACGAGGTCGCGGGATCGAATCCCGGCCACGGCGGCCGCATTTCGATGGGGGCGAAATGCGAAAACACCCGTGTGCTTAGATTTAGGTGCACGTTAAAGAACCCCAGGTGGTCAAAATTTCCGGAGTCCTCCACTACGGCGTGCCTCATAATCAGAAAGTGGTTTTGGCACGTAAAACCCCAAATATTATTATTATTATTATTATTCTTGCCACTTTAACATGTTCACAAAAATTGGAGGACGCTTAAGCTTCGCCTTCAAGAGTGGAACGGGACAGCGTTCCCGTCGACCCGCCAAGGGGTGTAAGACAATGCGCTACGGCGCAGCGATCACTTACGAGGCGCCCCGCATCGGACTTTGCGCCCACCTATCACGCGGTGGGCGTTGAGCAACGCAGCGTTCGGCGCGGCAACGAAACGTGCGCCTGAGCAAACGGAACGAACGAAAGAACTCGGTGTCTCAGAGGGGGAAACGATCTACGCCAGCCAAACGTCGTGATCGGCACGGGCAGAGAGATAGATAGAAAGTAATCTAAAGAAAGGAACGGCGCCGATTCTGTAAAAAAGCGTTCTGCGAAGCGTCGCCAGGGGAGAGGGACTCGGGGCCGCGACGCGCCTGGCTCCAGTCCCCGCACAGCCCCAATGCGCGCGTGGCGCGCCACCTGTCGGGGCAGCGCCGTACATTGAGAGGAGGAGGTCTGTGTTTGCCGCAAGATGGCTCTGCGTGTACGGTAAGCGCAGAAGAAATATAGCGGAAACGTACTTCGCTACACGTGTAACTGCGACTTCTGTAAGTTACATGCTCATAATTACCGATATACACTGCAGTATAACTTTCTACGGCACGTTTCTAAGGCAACACCGCATTCACTAGGAGCGCTTTTGTACCGCTTTCAAGCATCGAACTCGTGGCTGAGTGGTAGCGTCTCCGTCTCAAACTCCGGAGATCCTGGTTCGATTCCCACCCAGCCCATCTTGGAAGTTGCTTTTTATTTATGAAGTGCCTGCCGTGATTTATCGCTCACGGTTAACGCCGCGGACGCCGACGCCGACACCGGCTTTTCTGCGACACGAACTCCTTAACGCTATCGCGTTAATATACTTGAACTAGGGATATACTTGAAAGGTTTCTTTCATTCATCTTGGCCACGGTACATGGCCAAGATTTTTAATTTTAATTAAATGGGGTTTAATGGCGCAAAAGCAGCTAAGGCTATGCTGCGCCAAACACGAGGTGTTCTAAAATACAGTTTGTAAAGTGAAAGACTGTGTTAATAATCTATATTTTATGTGTAATGTAATTTTAAGTGTAATGAACCCTCCTTACAGCACCGCAGAGCACTCCTCACTTTTTCCTACGTACTAAGAATTCAGTCATCACCACAACACATATGCTACAACATCCTCACACAATGCAACTCACGCCTACATTATACAAATAAACCGAATATGATCAAACCGCTTGTCCTGCGATATGAGGAATATGTCCGGGATTATGACATTCCCTGCGAAGTCCTCGAGGTTGCCAGAAAGCCACAGCGTTTGCCCCCATGGTACAATTTTAAACCGTTATGTGACTGGACATTGACACATTTAAAGAAGAAAGACACCCCACGCGAACACATTACACAAGAATTCCGTGAACTTCAGGAGAAATATAAAAATAACGTGCAATATTACACTGATGGCTCCAAAACGAAAGAACACGTGGGTGTGGGGGTCATAACGGAAAATTGGGAAAAAAGTATTCGATTGCCACATGGCCAAGATGAATGAAAGAAACCTTTCCTGGAGTGTGTACGTGTATATTGCCACGTGCTACTGGCGTTAAAGCACACAGTAGCAATACTGTGAAAGACCAAACTAGCTTTTATTGGGCGAACCTGTGCCCACAGACAGGCTACACTTAAAGCACAACGATAGCAGCGAACACAGTCAGCGATCGTCGAAAATCTGATCAGCGCCTCGGCTTTTGTGCATCAAACGTCGAATGTTCCAGAGTAATCGCTGGGACCCGCTTGCCTTCCACAAAGTTCTACATTATTCGCGTCGCGCACACATGCAATCACATTACACAAGGTTCGGTCACAGACAGCGGATGGAAGCATCGATAACATGCCAGAAACTTCCGATGCATGCTGGCGCATCCTGCGCTGTGCGATAACATTTGTTAGGCAGTGAAACGTGTCGCCCGATAAAGACAAACAAGTACATGTGTCAATATATATATATATATATATGCGTATGTGTATGTGCGTGTCTGTCTAGTGGCAGGATTTCCGTGAAATGTAGCGGGAGCGCGTCGTTTTGATGTCATTGTGCACCTGTGCAGTCGATAGCCGTGTATATAAACAGCTCCAAACCAAAGTAAATGTATAAATGAAAAAATGTTATTCTCTCTCTCTTTCTAAAAAAGCGTCCATTTAAAAACAATGAGCCAGACGAGAAAAGCTTTTTTTTCCAAACCAACCACCTTGCCTTCTTCGCCACGCGATCCACGCTTCGTTCAGTTGCCGAGAGGCGGTGAAACCAATCCAATATCAGCCCCATGAGCTGCAGCTACAGCTGCTCTAGTGGCGAGGGGCGCCGGCAAAAAAACTTCGCGTATTTTAATGACACTCGGGGCTGCCGTTCTGCCATGGGTCTGACTGCGCCTGTGCCGCCGAGTCCGCTCTGTATACCTGCGCAGTGGGCTGAAAGCCACATGCAATCAATCTCCTGCGGGTGCCATGGGGCGAAGGGTGGGCACGCGAGGGCGAGCCGAAAAGCGCGGTGCCTTCATGCGCGTTGTCTTCCCGCCCGCCCAGCAGTGTGCAAGGAAGTGCGCGCATTGTGCGTGCATGTGAAATATCGGTGTTCTAATTTCTTGTTTCTTAAACAAACAAAAATCGTGGGGCCGCTACATTCATATGGGGACGCACTACCAGCTAAGTTGATTAGACTGCACACATGAGCTGCATACGTAATCAAATCACACATTTTTTTTTTTAAATAGTGCACCGCACTCTGTCAACACAAACGCCGCCGCAGTCACCGCACCTCCCATGCATCTGCCGCAACGGGTGCTGAAGCCTACGCCAGCACTTCCGACGCGCGTGGCGACCACAGAAGCCCAGGTCACGTGCACAGGCGCCGTCGCCACTCTTTCCCCTCTCACTGTTCGTCAAACAGGATTTGAAACAAATAATGCGCATGAACGCCGACTTGCTAATGGTGTCAACCTGAGAATTCGTTCCAAATCGAGTCGCCTTGCGAACTTCCCAACTAGAATTTGCAAATTGCAATACGTACGTACTATGAGGTAATTCGTTAAAAGTTTAATCAGTGAATTCTTGTTAATTAGTCAATTATGCGTTTGAATTTTTTGTGCCAGTAATGCCCGGCTCTTCGAGAAGACCAGCTTGTGGACTAGAATTGTGCTTTCTGCCACAGGCAATCATAAAAAAAATTTTGTTTAAGTGTTCGCTGAAACATCCTGTATAGTGTTTCTCTTACAACGCCGAATTTATGCGGTTTTATTTGGACCCCCGAAGGTATTAAACTTATTTTAGGAAGTTCAGATATTTCAGGCCTCAAAATAAGCTACATTTCTGTACGGCACTCCGAGATGCTTTACTACACTGCTTGTGTACGAATTGCACGAGCCCGTGAGAGGCTATGCTGAAAACTCTTATGAAATGCTCAGCTAAGTAGTACATATACCTTCACTGAAAAAAGTACTAGTTAATTCCTTTATTTGTACACTCATTCACTCATTCAAGTTGACATCTCGTTGCCATGTGATTGCCGTTTGAACTCCGTGACCGGTGCCCTTGTCCCGTTGTTTGTGTTCCCCTACATTTTACCTCGAAGGCGTTAACCACAGAGGACGCTTTTGACTAGCGCCCTATAAGGGATGTCTAAAAATGGGAAAGCCCATAATTCCGCCCACAACAAAATGAAACATCGCGACGGACAGGAATAAAAGAAAAAAGTTACGAGGCCCAGCTGGATGCGTCGTTGCCGCAGGCGCACTGACCTACAAATCCGTCACATATCCGCTTGAGGTTACAAAAGGACGCATCTGATGGGCTAGCTGCTGGTACGATCACACTCTGCGCAATATAGCCCAACCTGAACTCACGCGTGATAAACAGGAAAGAACGGTGACACAATCAAACAACTGGACGTTTAAATCAATCGCATGTGATAGGCCACCAGTTGTTATCAGCTCAATGTCAGCCTTTCCTGTCGTTTCCCGTGTTCTTTATAGTTGAAAGTGCGAGCAAAGATTACGGACATTTTTCATCGGTACATCAGGGACATTTTCATCATCCTGAGCCGGCGCGTGCGCGACGCTGCTTGAATGTGTTGCCGTCGCGTAGTGCAGAACGATCGTTCTCCGGTGAAATTCGTGTGATGACAGTTCATAAAGAGTCGTCAAAGAACCGCTGCGTATAGCCTGCCTTTCGGTGCGGTAACTACAGTATGCGGAAACTTCTCCCGGCTGCATGTGCGACACGCATCACCAGTCGCGGTGTGTGTAAACGTGTTGTAAACCATTTTGGCTGTATCGGTTTTCACTCGACAAAGAGTATCGCTGTTTGTGACTTGCCAGCGTGAAGAGGAAAATCTTTTATCTCATCGCTTGGCGTAAGAACTGAAACATATATATGAGAGCGCTCGTGTACGGCCAAGCTGTTGCAACCCCGTGGAGACATCTAAGCTCCAGTCGTTACAAAATATTTGCGTCAGCCACCGCCATCGTTCCCACGCATTTTAATCCTAGTGAACCTGAAGTCATTATGTTATGTGTGCTTCAGGCTCCTGTATAAAGCGGCGTTGCAACACAGCGATCACTGTGCTTGCATGGTAAATTAAGCGTGACACATATAAGCTTTGTGCTTCGGAATCGCTCTTTAGCACCGAGAAGCAGTAATATCCAAAGGGTATCGCATAAAAAGAGTCCGACGGCTATTTGCGATGATACAATGTTAGCAAAAACGGGTGAGTACGTCGAATACAGAGGGCGGGACGAACAAAACCGAAAAAAAGAAAATCGGTATCATGTGTACTTTCGCTGAAAAGAAAAGAGAAAGAGAAAGAACGACTGGCTAACGCCGCAATAAGACCTAGCATAACTATGCCACATGACTGGACTATGCGATATATAGAACAAAATATCTATCACCTATATCGTCTATATCACTCCTTCGGACGCTCGCGCAGTCCGCAGCCGGCCGCTGAAGAAATGTGAGAAGTGTGATTCACGCTGTATGTATTACTTGGGCCGCAACCTTGTTCGACAAACGAGGTAATCGCACATTGTATCCACACATAAAGATTTTAAGGCTTATCAAATTAAACAGCACATGTTATTCGGCAACATAACGGCACTCATATTGTTAGTATCGTCACATGTTTTGCGACTACTCATTGCTGCGAAACTATAGCTTAGAACTACAGTGGTAATGCTGCAGTACGGTCACATTCGGGAAATGCATTTTCAGAAATACACAACTGATCTCCGAGGCTGATCGTAGACTCACACACGCGCGCGCACATCGCTTTGGGTGCTCCGTCCGCCTCCAATGCCAGCAGAAACTCCGGCCACGCCGGCTTAGACCACATAAACCAGTATACGTCTCACGGAACCGTTCCGTACTTAGAATACGCCACGTCATGCTAACAGACCGTGCGAGTGCGGAAGCCACCGCAAACTGCCGCTGAGCACATTATACCTGGCAAACTACACCGAGCGCTCGCCCAAGCCAGTATGCCGACTGATCATAGATGCAGTGGTGGAACAGCCGCTGCATCTATGAGTTTCTCACTATATATTGAGAAACTCTTTGTATGGGCCTGTACGTTCTTTTATGATGAGGATGATAGCGTGCTACTAGTTTTGATTTCAGTTCTGCTAGCTGCGAAGCATCAACGGAAGGAGGGTTTCGCTCTTATACATGCTTTGGTGCAGGCTCGGTGCAATTTTCCGCTAAAATGCCGTTTTGGCGCAGGATGGTGCCAACAAGGTTGGCAACGTGTTGAAAGGCATAGCTGACGACGCCTTCAACATACTCATGTGTAAGCACTGCAGCACTGTTGATTCCATCATAACCGAATGTCATGGGTTTGAACAAGCAAAAAGCAGGCGCATTACTCACCGCTTTACCAGACTCCCGGACACGGCTGCGACATCCTCATGCGAAGATACCGTGACGCCCCCTCCGTTCTCGACGCCTAATAACCTAACCAGGATTGTTCGCCAGGAGCTCGAAGCCATGGCTCGAGCCGCTTATCAGGCAGCTGCTCAAGACCATTTGGCGACAATATCTCTCATTCAAGCCATCGTCCGTCAAGAGTTTGCGAATGTGCATGGACATTCCACAAGCCGCCTGTCATGCACCCCAGCCCATGCGCGCTTCCGGTCCTCAGATTGAACGCTACACCGCCCCTCTTGTTGCTGCTACCGCTTCCGCTTTCCGGTTCACACCCCACTACAGAAACCCATCTGAGTCGAGGACACCAAACGACCGACCAATGTGTTTTTCTTGCTCTCGCGTCGGCCACATTTCACGCCACTGCCGCAATGGTCGGTATTACCGACCAAGCTTCCTCGGTGACCGCCGCCAAGATCGTGGCTCCTCTTCTAGCGCATCTCTTCTCGACGACCACATTCCGGCCCGTGAACCTCACCGCCTATCTTCACGCTCTGCACTGATGTACGCCGATATTGCCGCACCAAGGCAACTGGTCTAGCCGATCGCCGTCACCTCAGAGTCGCCAGTCGCGCTCCCCTCAACGCCGTCGATCGCTCTCCCTCCCCCGCTTACTCCGTGCATCAACCGGGAAACTAACCAGTGCAGCTCCGGGAGGTCAGGGTGCATTGACGACAAGGACGGAAAACCCTCTATTGACCCCTACTCCAAGACGCAATTTTCTCCGTGTTCTCGTCGACGACATGGCCGTTGTTACTGTTCTCATCGATACAGGCGCCGACATATCTGCTACGAGTTCTACGCTCCAACGCCGCCTACGAAAAGTGCTGACACCTGCCGTCTCTCCTACTGTGCGAGTAGCTGACGGCACCCGAACACCGGTTCTTGGCATGCGCACTGCCCGCGTTACAGTTGCCGGCCACCACATTTCAGTTCTCTTCGCTGCTCCCGACGCCTCCGCACATGTCATTCTTGGTATTGACTGTTCTGATCTGATCCACTAGAGCAACATCGCACTTCCTCACACCATAGTTGCCAACAACAGAACGAAGCCTCCAGTCCTCAACTTTTCTACTTCGACCCGTATTCTTCCTCAAAGAACTTCAATAGCCGAACTGTCACCGCTGGAAGAATGTAGTTTCCGCATTCGCTGCTCACACTGAGGCCGTGCGCCATCCTGTCGTACCGGCACCAACCAAGGCACTTCTGAACAGTATATCCCCCGATATCTTACCTTCCCAAAGTGAAGCACTCCGTGTTGTCCTGTTTTTTTACCTTGACGTTTTTGATGTTGAGAACAGTCCACTAGGCCGTAAACATGTCGTGGCCCACCGTATAGACATTAGAGATGCCAGCGCCCTTCACAAGCACCCTTACCGAGTGCCTCACTCTGAGCACCAGATCATCCAAAAGGAGATAGTAAAAATGCTTGACAAAGACGGGACAGAGCCTTCCTTTAGCCCTGGGGCATCCTCTGTGGTACTTGTGAAAAAGAAGGACAACAGCTGGCGGTTTTGTGTCGATAAATCACCATCTCATTCGGGAAGCGAAGAATGTGTATCCTCTCCCTCGAATTGATGATGCGCTCGACTGCCTCCATGGTGCCAGATATTTCTCATAGCCAGATCTCCGCTTGGGATACTGGCAAATTGCCGTCGATGACCGCGACCGAGAGAAGACTGCTTTCATCACATCTGATGGCCTCTGCCAATTTAAGGTCATGCCTTTTGGGTTGTGTGACGCACCTGCAACTTTCGAACGCATGATGGACACTCTTCAACGCGGTCCTAAGTGGTCGACCTGTCTTTGTTATCAGGACGACGTCATCGTTTTCTCGCCCAGCTTTGAAAGCCACCGCCCTCGTCTGTCGGCCATTCTCGACATATTTCGCCGGGCTGGCCTCCAGCTCAATTCCTCTAAGTGCACCTTTGGGCGCCGCCAGGTCAAATTACTTGGACCCCTTGTTGATGCTACTGGTGTCCAACCAGACCCTGACAAAGTCTGCGCCATCCGCGACTTCCCGGTTCCGCGGTCCACGCAAGAAGTACACAGCTTTCTTGGACACTGCTCCTACTTTCACCGCTTTGCTCTCAACTTCGCGGACATTGCTCAGCGCCTCATGGACCTCCCCCAAAAAGATGCGACCTTTTTTGGGGGGCGCGGACCAAGCGACTTCTTTTGCATCGCCGATTTCTGCCCTCACATCACTACCTGTGCCGGCTCATTTTGACCCAGCCGCTAGAACAGAGCTTCGCACCCACGCAAGTGGCCATGGCATAGGTGCTATCCTCGCCCAAACACAGAACGGAGCTAACCGTGTGATATATCGTATGCTAGTCGCCTTGTGTCACAGTGGGAAAAGAATTACACCATTACAGAGCGGGAGCGCCTAGCTGGGTTGTCGCGAAAATCCGTCCGTACCTACATGGACGGCCGTTCGTCGTCATAACAAACCATCATGCGCTCTGTTGGCCCTCTACACTTAAAGACCTCACAGAGAAGCTCGGCCGTTGGGCATTACGATTACAGGAGTACACGTTCTCGTTTGTGTACAAATCCGGCAAGTTATGCACTGACGCCGACTGCCTATCCCGTCATCCCTTTGAACGATCCGACTCCACTGAAAACAGACCCCGATACCTACGTCTTAGCAATCACGGACTTCATCCATGTGGCCGACGAACAACGTACAGACCCATCATATTGCTCTCTTATTGACCGCCTGCAATCCGGCACTCTCGACTCCTCACTCAACATGTTCTTGGCAAATTCTGATGAACGGGACTGACCAAGAAAAGACCGCATTCGCTGCACCGGACCGACTTTATGAACTTAACGTCATGCCTTTTGGCCTTTGTAACGCTGCAGCCACATTTTAGCGCATAATAGACAACGTTCTCCGTGGACTAAACTAATCCTCTGTTATCTGGATGATATTGTCATCTTCACCCGTAAATTCAGCCAACATCTTCAACGATTAAACGAAGTTCTCAAGTGCCTTGCAAATGCTGGTCTCCAGATCAACACAGAAAAAAAATCGCATTAGCAAGCAAGAGTATCAAGTTACCCCAAAAAAATCACTACTCTTATCCAGTTTCCTTGCCCACAGCAGCAGAAAGTATTACATAGTTTCCTCGGCTTGGCGTCCTATTTTCGTCGATTTATCCTCAACGTCACTGCAATAGCAGCTCTTCTACACAAGCTACTGGTTACCGGTAAATTATTTACGTAGTTTCCTCGGCTTGGCATCCTATATTTGTCGATTTAGCCGCAACTTCGCTGCAATAGCGGTTCATCTACACAAGCCACTGGTTACCGGTAAAGGATTTACGTAGTTTCCTCCGCTTGGCGTCCTATTTGCGTCGATTTATCCGCAACGTCTCTGCAATAGCGGCTCCTCTACACAAGCTGCTGGTTACCGGTAAAGGATTTACGTAGTTTACTCGGCTTGGCGTCCTATTTACGTCGATTTATCCGCAACGTCTCTGCAATGGCGGCTCATCTACACAAGCCACTGGTTACCGGTAAAAGATTTACGTAGTTTCCTCGGCTTGGCGCCCTATATGTGTGGATTTATCCGCAACGTCTCTGCAATAGCGGCTTCTCTACACAACCTACCGGCTACCGGGACCTCTTTCATATTGACTGACGACTGCGAGTCGGCTTATCAAGCTCTCAAGCAGAAGCCTGCTTCCGGACTAGTGTTTAATTCGCCACTTCGATGACAGAATCCCCACAATACTCCATACTGACGCAAACGCACAAGGCCGCTATTGGAGCTGTACTTCTGCAACGTAATGCAGTCTCTAAAGAGCAAGTCGTAGCATACGCTACCCGAACACTTTCTCCAGCTGAGCGGAACTGCACCATCACAGAGCAAGAGTGTCTGGCTATTGTTTGGCCGATTCAGAAATTTCGCCCATACCGCAAACGCTCGACATCCCTTCCAGCCTATTTACTACAACCTCTTCCTTGCCCGGACGCACCTTTTAAATTTGTTGTGATTGATTTACATGGCCCCTTGCCTTTGACACCCTCCGGTCGCCGTTGCATATTTGTCACTTCGTTCGACCATTTAAAATGATATGCCGAGATTACAGCTGTTCAACCTGATGCCGCTTCTGAGGTCGCTGCCCATTTCCTCGCACTCCACCAACTTGCACCACGCGGCTCCTCACATCTCCTGAGTGACCGTTCCAAGGAGTTTATTTCCCAAATTCTCGAGGAAGTTCTTCGGGCCACTGATACCGTGCACGAACCTGCTTCTACCTATCGTCAGCAAACCAACGACCTTACCACGGTACGCTGTCTGAGATGATTTCCATGTACGTCCGTCCTGACCACACTGACTGCGATAAAATTCTTCCTTTTGTGACATTCGCATATAATACTGCTATTTAACCAACTACCGGCTACAGCATTTTTTTTCCTTGCGCATGGACGATCTCCTTCCTCCGCATTCGAGAGAATTCTTTTAGCACTTTCTTCGCTTAAAGCGTTCTTTCCAGAATAGTTTGTTGCCCCAGTTGCATACTGCCGTCAAATCACCCGGCGAAGCACGGAAGCTACCCAAGCCGAGAGGAAACGTCACTGCGACAACAAACGCCGCGGCGTCAGTTTTTACGCTGGAGACAAAGTCCTACTTTGGACTCCATTCCGAATTTCAGGCCTTTGTGAGAAGTTCCTGCAACGCCACATTGGCCCATACACCGTTGTGCAACATACTTCTGCAGTGAACTATCTAGACGTTCCAGAACACTACGTCACTGACCGCGGTCGCCGGAATACAGAAATTATTCACGTCTGCCGGATGAAGCCCTTCACTCCCCGTTTAGATGTTCTATAAGCTGCGGCCAAGCTTGCCGCTTCTATGAGAAGGGGAAATTAGTGTAAGTACTATTAACGCACTTCATCGTTTTCATATGTACAAAGCCATAATCATCCCTGATCTTCAGATTCTTCGCTCTTCGCGCATGCGATGGCGCGTTTCCTCTTTAGAATAAAAAGCGCTTGGCGGCTTCGTTCGTCGGTCTCGGTGTTTAATATATATATATATATATATATATATATATATATATATATATATATATATATATATATATATATATATATATATATATATATATACTTTTGTTAGCCACTTTCCCCCGGCCATTTCGTGTTTGGTTTTTGTGATGGCACTAAAGTGATATTGCCGATACCACCTCGTGCCTATGCTACCTCGTGATACGACCAATGCTACGTCGCCTGTTCACTTATTCATGATACGATGGCGATATATAGTGCATGGGCGCAGGTTTGCCTGTGAGTCGGGCGAGATGCGTGTACATAACGTGCGATAAGCTTACTATGACAGGAAACGGCGCTACTCCCTTTGTCACTGTGTAACGAGTGGCACCCACTCGTGCCGATCTTCCGCGCGGTAGAAGTCCTTTCTTTGGAGGTCTGCGATACAACGCCGACGAATTTTTTCTATCATCGGGGAAAGCTGTGTATCTCTAAGGGCCGGCAATACGGGCAGTCCTTAAGTAGCAGCAGTCCACGAATTCATGGTCACACAGATTCACTTCATTTCTTAATACGCCAGTCACTATTTTTTCCAGCCAACTACTGCACACGTATTCACTCAGCTGCTCCACATTTTGTAGTATGAATGGAGCACACTGTGTCAGCGAAAACCTAGTTACATTTCCGACAGCTGATCGCACAGTAGCTGAGCAGAAGCGGTCATGGTTTCGTATTCGCGCGTTTTGCTGAGGCAACGTGCGGCGCACCGCCGGAAGCGCCATCTCGTTTCTCTAAGGCAAACTGCTCCGCGAAAAGGTTCAATGGTTACGGTTACCAACGTTTCGTTTCTGCAATGGGATATGTGCCTGAGGCGCAGAACTCAATTCACGCAAAGCTGTTCGCTCTGATCGAGCTGTCAAAGTGTCATGCAACGTTGACTTTACTTTGGAGTTTCTGACACCCGAGTGTATAATTTTAGAATGCTCACAGCACCTGTTACATGCGTGGCCCGCAGGCTCGATTGACGTCCGACCAAGTTACGTCGCACGAGCGCCACAGTCATGCAGATACGAGACGAGGTCGGTAAACGTTCATGCAGCGGTGGTGCTCTGTGTAGTGTCAAATTCCATATTGTCAAATTAACCCTTTGTCAGCGCTGACTGGCTCAGACGGCAGCTAAGCCTTCACTGATTGGTTCAAAACGCAAACAGTGCGATATTCGGCACTCTCTAGATAGGTCATGTATAAGAGGAAGCTTTAGCCCGGGCCCAACTCCGACGCGGCCTTTTCAAATACATGTAAAACGCAAAAACACTTTTCTGAAATAACCACTGGACCGACATTAATGGAATTTGCCGCATTTGAGAGAGAAAGTTACATTTTAGTGACTGTTGGAAGCGGAATTTCGATTTAGGGCCTGAATTTTGTGAAAAAAAAGAGAAAATTCGGAAGTTTGAAAAAAATAGACGCACGAAGTTTATAAATTAATAGTTCTGCATTTGGAACAGATATCGCGGTTCTGTAAACGGAATCCATTAGATCATTCAAAGCAGACAAATTCGGTATGCCAATTAATATCTTACGTGAATTTGTCACGTTGTCTACAAGGGTTCTGTAAAAGCTATATTTCTATATTACTGATTTTTTTTTAGATTGATGTGTAACATATCATTTTTTTTCGCTTTAGTTGTACTATCAGATGCCATTCACAGAATTGTGGTATCATTTCTCCTTGCTGAGGTAGAGTTGTAAACTTTATAGTTTCGTTTTCTGAAAATTTTCGATTTTTGACAATGTTTAATAAAATATTGACGACCTAAATAGAAAATTCGAAACCAACAGTCACTACATTTTAACTTGTTCTTTTCAATGCTACAAATCTCGTTAAATTTGGTACACCCATGAAAATTGACTTTGCCCAATTCGAAAAGTGAGTTAACCGACGTTCAAAACAGACCTGGCCCACTCCCAAAATTGGATTAAAGTAAATTACGGCAGAGTTTCAATTTAAGATAACTTAGACAAAGTCATAATGCTTTCACATTCAAATTACGTTAGGATATTTAAAGAGCAACTCTGGTGGTTTTTTTTTTAGCCATATTAGGGTAATGTCATTTTCAAATGGCATTGACAGTCCTATCACCAGTAGGCTGGTTCAATTAGCTTAGAAATTCATCAATAATCTTATATAACCTATAAACGAGGCATCGAAACCGAAACGGGTAGCCGCTTCGAGTGACATGTCCGATGAGTTGATGACGTCAGATCCTACACTACCGTAATGTAAACAGACTACCGTAACGTAAACAGCCAGACCGCGTGCTAAATACGCAGTACACGTGGTGCTAACATCAAAAAAAAAGCGAAGCTGACGTCTTCTGACGACACAGGAGCTTTTGCAGCTCTTTCAGACTAGACGGTGATAAATTCAGTGACGCACTGATGCAAAATTTTCATTTTTCCGCGGGGCGACCAGCTTCCCACATCGCACCCATGTGCGTGTCTGTATACCCTGTATATATATTACCTTTGATAACAGTTGCACTTGAAGGAACTTCGTGTGAGCTCCAAGAATTGTACTTTAAAGAATTATCTTATACTTCGCTATCACTAATACTGCATTTCGCCTGAGTGACTACTCTCCGGCGAAGCTGCTTTTCTTTTTTTCTGCGAGCCCGAGTATAAGCGTTGCTGCGCACGAGTGCTATTGATGCTGATTTCGAGTGAACCCGGCTTGATCTCACTTCGGTTATTGGGAGAATTACATGTGTTCATAACCTCTGCGTGCATGTGGCGATGTTTCCATCCCTAATAAATGTTAATTATTAGAAAAGCTGTTTTTTTTTCATGAGTCATTAGCATTGCTTACTCGAAAGAGAAGCAATACTGAGACCCACCCTTCAAGTGCATTTCACACGCCTTTGATACTCTGCCGAAGGGGGTCACTGAAGTCTGCAGGTTCTTTTTGGGTCAAAAAAGAACGCAACACAATTTGAAGTGAACACACATCAAAACATTCATTCTTTAGGCATAGTTTATGATACCATTACGAATAATTGTTAGTTGGCTACCTCTTTCGCTTTAAAAATATAAGAAACTTTGTCATCTGTATATATATATATATATAAATATATTGTGTTTGTGCATGGGGTTTATACTGAAAATAAAAAAAAAACAAATGTTGAAGTGAAAAAATATGTATGAGGTAGCCGCCTCCGATGCTTCTAATGCACTTGTCCTCCTACTGTCAGCATTTGCAGAAATCAGAGGCTACAGTACGAATTAAAAGCTGTGCCCATCCGCACAAACAATGATGCAGCAAGCTTTCAGCCACAATAAAATTTCACCTGAAAAAGTAAAGGCAACTAAAAAAAAAAACTCAAATGATGTGGATAACAGAACTCTATTAATGATACTTTAAGGGGGGGCTCCGGCATCGCAAAAACTTCAGAGAGGTCTCAGGCCCCAGAACCGCAGCCAAAAAGACGTAAACTAGTTGGCATAAAAAGAAAAAAAAATGCAGATCCAATGTACATGTCATAATCCATGGGAAGTGAAGCACTTAAATAACCGCTATACAAATAATGCAAATGCGTACTAACCTGTTTACTTTCGTCATATGCAACATGTAATCTCACATAACATATGTGTTTATCTACCACAAAGGTCACAACTCTAATCACGTACAACTTTTGTGTTAAGGCGCTACTCAGCTCACTAGTTACACTGAAAGGCAAACACCAAAGCAGGCGGATGCGTAGTCTCAGACATACGTCTATGTAGCAATTAATGATGCTTGTCCACGGGAGAATGAACGTGACAGCGAGATGTACATGCACAGTACGACACACGTCTAGCTTCATTTTAGGAATCTGTATTTCTGTCACAGCTGGCACGCACCAATTCTGGAGGACAGGCAAAGAATGAGTACACACCTGTAGTGGCATGCCTAGTGGTACGTACTGAATGGCTATACAAGAGAAAATTAATCAAGGCAAAAGAATGCCTCGAATATAATGTGATATACTATTAAGATGTCAGTATGCTGTAGAGATACCTATGAGCCAACCCTATGGGCATATATGTTCAGGTTTTATATAGGAATTATTTTGTATTATGCAGAGCTGAAGTATGCTTACTTGCACTCCTTAGTCGATAAGCACACAGGGGCTTTATAAGCCCATTTGTTGGTACTTGTCTTTGGCACACACCAAATCTTTGTATACAGATATATCCACAAGTATATGCGCCGAGAAACCAACCGACTGCCCAGCAGCTAGCAGACACGCCAAACTAGGGAGGGTGGGAAAGGAAAGCTTCAGTTTAGTATGCAACTACATGGCCAGTATGTGTACTATCTAGGATTGGCTTAGGTGGGCATTGGGGGATGAAACTTATAATGAGTATGTTATGGAACACAAACAACAAAGGCCCTTTCCTTAAACAAGGGCGCCATAAAGTGTCTCAGTTGCGCATCCACAGACTGCTTATTGTCATTAAAGGGACTTGCGTATGAACATGTCCCAAATGCGTGGTGAAAAAGAACGTCCCCCCGCCCCCAAGTTTGCAATGCAAAGGAAAGACAACTTTCTTCGAATGCAAGCAGCCCAAGGTATGAGTAAACAACAAGAGCCACAAAAAGCAAATGACATTCATTATCAGTGCCTAGCATCACCCATGAACCGCCACAGCTAACAGTAGGCAGTAATGACATAGCTCGGTGCCGTCGTCTCACCCAGAGTGATATTGAACAATCAATGACTGTGCGAACACTGTAAGCATTCAATGCGGTCAATTGTACTGTCTTTTGGCACTGGTGTTAACAACATGCAATTTTTTTCAGCTTCGACTGTTCATGACTTAATTCTCAAATCTAAGCAAGCCTAGAAGTTCCGTAACTCGTGTTTTCAAAGAAAACTATATCGGCCTACATTTGACTGATTGCAGCATGCCCCCACAGGTCGCAGTTAGCAAGCCTAGCTGTGCACCACAAAATTCAACCACACTGCACAAAAAAGAAAGAAAAGGGAAAAAAATGTCCAGGCAAGAAATATAGAAGACAACGAATACAGCCATTTTATATCTGCTGAAGGTATTTTGTCAGCCAAGCATTTATGATTTTATCACTGAGGGAAGTGACTGATCTCTGGAAGTTTATGGCTTTGATCGTGAATAATCCGCCTTATTTCATCTTGTCACAACCATCTTCGCTCTAGCTGATTTGTACACTTGTTAGATGGCAGACATCTCTCTCTCTCTCTCTCTCTCTATATATATATATATATATATATATATATATATATATATATATATATATATGAACAAGAATGAAGGAAACCAAGGGGCCCGATTTTTATTAGTCATATCATAAGACACCAACAAACAAGGCTAGCATAGGGGAAATTATCCGTAGTTCTTAACTGAATTAAAGAAATGATACATAAGTGGAAATAAAAAACGGATTAAAGAACAGCTGGCTGCAGGTGAGATATGAACCCATGTCTTTGCATTACAAGCATGTGTAATGCGGAGACCTGGGTTCGAATCCGTGTTTGCCATCTACTGTTTGATGTCCATGTTTTCTGCACTGTTTGTTCACCTTATGAAACCACACCAACTAGCCCAGCTCCCTGTCGTGATGTGTGTACCGCGTGACAACAAGAATATATATATATGTGCCTGCTGCAGGGCAAAGCGCCGCAAATCAAAAGAACGTCACCTCATGCTCATGTCCACGCTGACATTCCGCACGTCGCGTAGGGTCAGCAGTGCGTATGTGCTAATCACATCCACGAGGCTGGCCGAAAAACTCCCTTGCATAGTTCCAAGGTTGTTCAGGATGTTCTCGTTGACCGTAAGCTCGGCAGTGCATTTTCCATCGCCAGCCGAAACGATATGCACCTGTCAAGGAGATCAAGGGTCCGAAAGTTGCGCTAGCCTACATGCACTACACTTCCGTTTCTGAAAAATAGATCAGCACACACGCGACGCTGTCCCGCAGGTCATTTTCAATCCTCATTAACTATTTCCATAAACTAGAAAAAAAAATCCATTCTTTTTTTAAGGCTTTAGCAGAGAATTTTTACCAAGCATATCATCATGGTTACAATACAGCCCATTTATGGGGTGATCATCTTTAAGTTTTCCAGAATTTTTAAAAATCGCATGTTGCAAATAACATAACTCTAGTCCTTGAGCTGGATCATTCAGAGAGACAGGCAATACTTGCTCGAGAAATCAAAATGCATATTCAACTCAGTAAAACCGCACTAATTAACTGCTTAATTAATTAGTTTATGGCATATATTGTTGTTTATGCATTGTAGCCGGCAAGTCTGTAAGGCATATTCACTTGGAACTAACTTCCAGAATGGCACCAGTTTGGCGACATGCACCAACAAATTTGCCATAAAGATGCGCTGTTGTTCCGCTTACTTTTCTTTTTAACAAAACGCTCTTTTATGCATTGAAGCACAAAAGCAACTCGTATGCCCATGTATTTCATCCAACACTTTGGGAAATAATATCTAGAATCTGGTGTCATTCTGGCGATTCAGTTCAAGTGGATACGTCTTGCAAACTCATCGGCTAGAATTCGTAAATTGCAATATGTGTCGTAAGTAATTAATCCAGAAGTTAATTATTTTTGTTATTTAGTTGGATATATGTTACAATTTCTCCCACTAGTAATGTCTGCCTCTTCAAATAATGAGACTCAAGGACAAGAATCATGCTATCTGCCGCAGGCGAGTTTTAAAAATTCTGGAAAACTTAACGATTGTCACACCATATATTTACAAATGCACTTTCTAATTATATAAATTCCGACAATACACTTTAGTACATATTATGTAATGTGAATTCCACAAAAAAGCGGACTTATAATATAAAAACAATAAACGAAACAATTAATTTGAAATATACTGTTTTCACTTAAGTTTCAAACTTAATGTTTTCAATTTAATTTAGCACGGCGTGAGCTATTTTTTTTTTACTTCTTCTTCTTCTTCCTCCCCCCCCCCTCCATTTTTTTTTTCTTCGGGTAAAACATCACACTCTATTGCGTATGAGGCAGAAAGTCTCCGGCGTATGCTATGGCACAAGAATCGGCCGGTCGGAAAACAAAACTCACCCCTGAGTGGCTGACCATAGCATGGGCTGGTTTTGTGGGGTTTCTCTCGTCCGAATTAAGTTCCCATTCCGACATTATTCTCACACTCACTGGTACTATATAGCAGCGACCAAGAAATAATCTGAAGACGCAGCAGCATCGCGAGGGCGGCGCGGCCTACATATATATCGGCCGAGCGCGGCAGAAAAATTTCAGACCATCGTGTTTCAAGCCTACCCACAAAAACGAAAGGCGTTGTGGATAGCGCCAGGCGGGACACGAACCGACGTCTTCGCATTACGCTATTACGCGCGTATCGCGAAGACGTGGGTTCGTGCCACCTGCGACTAGTTGGTTTTGATACACTTTCACTACCCTTAATTTATCATTTCTTTAATTAAATTAATAAGTACAAGCAATTTCCCCCATGCTGTCCTCGGTGTCTTCGTTTGTTGGCTTCTTATGATATGACTAATAAAAATCAGGCTCTCAGTTTCCTTTCTTCTCATCCAGTAAAGAGAAAAGCATACTAATATACAGGGACCTTCAGTTAGTAAGAGCTAGAGTGCCGGTCGCCTTGAGATTGGGCTTAGTGCGGTCTCCAAGAGACCATGGCAAGGAAATGAAACGCTGCGAAAGAATCAAGGTCGATATGCACAGAATCATTTTAGGGCAGCCGAATCTGAGTGCGGCAATAACGCAGTCATGCTCCAGCGCTTGATCGCGAGTCAAGCACGCTCATAAGTACGTGTGACAACGTACGCTTCATGGTCAATGCACACCTGACCTAGCTCCTTAAAGGCAACAAAAAAGAATAGATATATTGTAAAAGAACGCAAACGTATTCACCGCTTCAAAGTGCTTCGTGAACGTTCCGCTCACTACGACACGTTGCAAGAGCTGGCGCACCCGATCCAGCGTGTACACTGCCATATTGTTTACTGCCGTTGCCATACGGTTGCTGGGATAGAGTGGCTAGAGCTAAAAAAAAAGAAAGAAAAACAAAAGCGTCGTTCAGTTTCGCTTTTGTGATAAGTGCAGAACATATTCCACAGTGCGCTATACAATGCAGCCACGAAACAGCCAACTATTCGTTGTTCTTTGTAAAAAATGCAACTTTACGTTGTTGGAGCATCGCTCTATATATTTCTAAACCAACATGATTTACGCGCTTTTTACGCGTCTTATGAAGTCCAACGGAAGGCCATAGGCTGCTTACGGCGAACGCTTAGACCACGAATATTTAATATTGTATTAAAATATTGAAGTATAACTGGCTCAAAATCAGAAACCAGAAAAATCAACAGATCTTTTGCCGAAAAAAAGAACAAGCTAGTGGTAAGGGGGCGACACGTGGTGGGCTCTTTGCGTAATACACGAGAGCGCGCTGAGCGGGTCAGCCGGCGCAACTCGACGTGAACTGCGTAAGCTGCAGCACGTGTTTTCCAATAAACAATGTCGCCGTGGTGAGCGCTGACGTGAGAATTATTCGTTTTCTGAAGCCCAACTTCCCGGCAGGCTTGAACTGTAGGCTCTGGAGCCTTCGTAATTTTTTTTTCCTGTGCGCGGTGCATGTACGAGTAGGTAAGCGCACTTTGAGCATGTTCTGTCTCTTCGCAGTGCCGCCACACGCGCGCTGCACATGTGCCGTTTTTCGAATACTTTGATGACACAATTGCGGAGCGAAACATCAGCAGCTTATTTGTGCCTGTCTCTAAAGGCGTCTCGTATTGCCACAGCCATGACAACTCATTGAACCAAACACTCATGCCTGCGCTTTCTAGTAGTACCTGTCCCCAAAGCTACGTGCAGTTGACACTTGCACATCGTTTCTTAGACGCATTTCGATAACTGCATGGTTTTACCTTGTATGTGTAGTAAACATAGACGGAGTTTCCCGCTTCAACATAGACAAATAATTTAGATGGTAAATTGCTCATTGACTGAGAACTGTTTACCGTGCGAAGGAGAGGCGACCACGCCAATCTCTCCCGCGCTCAGCTTGGAAAAGTGGGCGTGAGTGGCGTTAAGCACTTCGTGTATATGTGAACTCCCAGCAGCCGTTCACCTAGTACGCCGGTTAAACGATTGCATTAACTTTCGCGCTTCTATATCCATTATGTAATGCGCGAAGCATTAGGCTGGTTTCACCCTTACTGCCGCCTGCAGGTTCGCTGCTTTAAGTTTATACATGAAGGCACATGTTTCCGTGTACAGCGCACCAAAGCCACACTTCCACCAAGCGTGCCTAAGGCGTTTAAATTATGTAACATTTTGAAGCACGGAAGTATCGCTGGTAGAGAGCCTTGCTCCCTACCTTAGCTGTAGTTTCAGTTTTTGTCATTGTCCCTGTGTACGAGCCAACCCTGGCCCGAGGTGTTCTTGTTGATTCAAAGAACTAATTTTTTTCTTCTTCAGATTGCCCTAGTTGCCGTCAGAAAGCAGCGTCACCCACCGCATTGCCATGGAGACCACCCCAAAGCGCAGGTCTGCACAGCTCGTTCTGGAAGATGGGTCTACGTATTCGGGTGTCGCGTTTGGAAATCCTAGGTGCATTTCCGGGGAAGTTGGTGAGTTTGATACCATCACGTTTTTCCTCAAGTCTCGTCTTTCACAGCGAGTGAAGCTGCACACCTTGCTTGCTTGTGGATGCCCTCATATACGCATCGTCAAAAGCTGGGATCTTAACTCGTGTGTTGCGTTGGAACATAAAACCCATTACTTTCAATTTATTCACAAGCTTATTTGATCTGGAAGGGGAACAAAAGTGGGCTTCATTAAGGATAAAGTCTCCCTTGAAAGCAGCAGGTCTTTTCCTAAATTTAATGGTACATTCGGCTGGCCCCCTACTGCCTTCTCCCGCTTGGATTGCAGCAATGTGGAGCCCGCTCTTGATCGGAGCCAAAGAAAGCGGGGACAAGCTGAATGCGCAGCCGCTCCCCAGAATAATTCAAGGCAAGACCAGGATATAAAAGCACTCCTTCTGTTGTAAGCAAACAAGACGCACATGTGCCGAAGTACTGCCACGGCTGGCACCACGCTACGGTGACTATCCTGGCCATGCCATCGCTGGATGCTGCAGAATCTACATGACAAAAACTTTGCCAGATATCAATCATGCACCCAGGTCGAAGGCAACAGTGCTTTTGAGTGCACAGAGCTGGATCATGGCATTCTGGAAGAACCAGCTGAATGTGTGCTGAGCACTTGATTTCAACCAGTCAAATATAACATGCCACCAAAAGCCTCTGGAGTGCTCGAAAACGACCTGTCGAGTGTACTGTAAGTCGTCTGTAAACAGAAGAACTCGTATGCTATCTGTGTCAACAATAGAGAAAGGAAAAAGTTATGAGAGAGCGTTATGTCATGACGCCAGGCCCTTTGCTCACTGTTGGCCGAACACGTGACCTCTTGCGTCGAGATCACGGAGCAAGAATCGAGATTTACCGAGACATTTGGTTCCTGGCAGTTTTTATCGTTTGCACACTTGCTCGGCTGCCCAGCCATGGCTCAGCCTGCAAAGCAGGAGCAATGAAAACCAACTCACACTTTGACATGACGGTCACTTGTTGGGCCGACAGGTTTGGCTTCAATCATGTGTGATGCATCTTCCCAAGTTTTTCCTTCCTCCCTGTGTTTCACAGCCTCAGTGATTGTCAGCAGAGCACAGGGATGCAATCTGTGTCAGGCTAGAGATCTTGGAGGCTATGCTCTGACATGCTTGATGAATAAGTGGGTTTCACAGGGACACACACATCTAGTTAATTAGTGATAAGAGCCTGAAGACAAAAAGTTGCATTGCTGCATTCCGGTGAAAGAAACATCAGTGGGATAGCCTTCTTGTAGTTTTTTCCCCCTATAAAATAAGCAGGACTTGCTTTTTATTGCAGATTCTTGACAAGGAGATGTCATTTTGTCAAAGAGTAACGAAGCCACGAAGTAATTAGGGGCATGGGTGTTGCTTAATCCTGGCTATGCCATGTTGTAACTTGTGCTAAAAAGCTCCGGTGGGTGATGGCAAGGGTTCACTTCCCTCACCTATATGTTGGAGTGCCGCAGATGGCAGGGTGGGTAGACATTGGGGCTCTTCAATTTTCGGAGTTATGGCAGCCAGATGGCAGCTAGCTAGTTCCAGTTCTGATAGCAAGTCACGTGGGCTGGGATCCCAAGTCAACCCGAACCTGCCCGAAGTTTGCAAAATCGAACGCTGGTACAACTGGCCAAATGTAAACAAGCTACCAGCATGGCAGTGCCCGGCGAGGCCGAGGCGCGCTTGGCATAGTCAGCCCATTTATGCGTTGCCAGCTTGAAAATATACAGTTGCATTCAGGGATACGATCACTTTCGCGCGACTCGGCGCAGGACACGCACTGGGCCAACCTCACTTTGCGCAGTGCAACAGATGGCGTCCGACGCGGCGGATGACAAGATGCGAAATCACGCGAAAATAATTATATACCCGAAAGCGATAGCTCGAGGATCCCTGCTCGCAGCGATCACGTCGCCCACTGGTGACATTGATGAGTTGGCGTTGTCATCACAAGACATGAAAAAGCAGGTTATCGGGTACGTCTCATACGTATAAAATTTCGTGCCAACCTGCTTGGGCTTCGATTTCAGAAAGTTTGTTGTGGCTGATGGTGCTTCTCATATTGACCCTAAGGAGCTGGAGACACGGCTGGCGCATGAAAATGCACGCCGTCTGTGACCAGAGAAACGTTTCACACGAAAAACAACATTGGTCGCGATCATGAGAGCAATAAGCCAATGTATGTGTGTCTAATGTACCGAATGCCTATTTCTCAATCAGTGCATTCTTAGATCAACGGCCTGCAGTTTGAGCACATATCACTTTTGAGCTGCCACCTAAGCATACAACGGAGAGACGAAGAGAACACTGGCTAGCTGCAAAGCCTTCGCTAACTGCAGAAAAAGGAGCTAGATATATATGTACGCGAGATACGTGAAAAGGAAAGTCACCAGAGAAAGACGAACTCAAAATGTACCGCAATGTGAATGAGCATCTACAACTTGCATGGAACATAATGCAGATAACATGCACGCATGAGAGTGCGGCACCCTGATCACCGCCGCAAAGAAGCCACAAGGGGACACACACACATACACACACAAAAGCTTCAAACGGTTCACCACGGCTCGTGTCACATCGCTTCGCAATGCAGAACGGATCGTTAGTACCTAAAAAGATAACGATAAAAGTAAGGAAATCCGAAGATGACCGTAGACAGTAGGCTGAGCGAGGTAAATTTAATTCCTCAAGTGGCCGTGTTGCAATCCGTGAAGTCCCCGCAAAGATGGTGGCGAGCGCCCATCGCCTCTTTTAGTCGGTTGCTAGCCAGAGAACTTCCAGAGAGCAGCTAGACCAAAATCATCCTGGCAGGTTCTGGCAGCCCTCAGGTAGCCAGAACCGTCCAGCCCAAGCAAAACGAATGCCCGGCGGAAGTGCGACGCGCAGTGGGCGGAGCAGCCAGAGAAAAACGAGACGCTCTGGCTGGCTCTGGCAGCCCGCGGGTAACCAGAAGTAGAAAATCAAAGAAGCCCATTGTTGAGGCAGCTACGGCCTTGCGAACAATGGCTTTGTTTCTTTTAAAAGGCTGTGTGTCGGCAGGAGTAGGCACCTTACTTCTAAAGCAGTGGGGCCACTCCTTTCTCACATTTGTCTTTTCCGTGGTTGTGGAAATACTGCTTTTGCAGGTGCAGTGCATTCACTCTTCAGGACTGTCATCTTTTAATTTGCTGCTAATTTAACCTGCATATTGGAAAATATTTCTTTAAATGTCATTGCGCTGATTAACAGGTTTTAATTTTTGGCAATGCTAATTTTCCTGTCTCAAACTGCTGCTTCCTCGTTCTTCCCCTCCCCACTATTTGCCATGCAGTGTTCCAGACAGGCATGGTGGGCTATGTGGAATCCCTGACCGATCCCTCGTACTGCCGGCAGATTCTTGTGTTGACATATCCACTGATTGGCAACTATGGTGTTTCCAACACCGAGAAGGACGTGCACGGCATTCCCATCAACTTCGAGTCGCACAAGATTTGGGCGGCTGGCCTGGTTGTGGGCGAGTGTGTGGACAAGTACAGCCACTGGAGTGCCCGTCAGTCCCTCTCTGACTGGCTTCACTCGGCAGCTGTGCCAGGCATCTCGGGTAAGGAAGTTTTCTTTTTGTGGTTCTTTGCTTGGTAGGACACACCCTCCGTACAACTGTTACTTTTGATCAGGGCATCAAACCGGAAGGCAGCCGCAAATTTAAACAAGCCATTATTTTTCTGCAAACCAGAACTGAGCCAGAACATTTTGATATTTTTTCTTTCTATAACGAAACGGAAGAAAAAAGAAATTACGGTAGAATTTGTCTTGGGGTGATTGTCTATGTTAATGTAATAAGCATTGAGGCAAGGTAGCAACAAACCGTATTGCTGAAGATACCTTTATTTACAATTTCAAGTGGGGGAAGCATGCTAAGAATGCTAATCTCATTATTACGCATGTGCCACAGTGCCACGACAGACCATGGTGTGTACTTTTTCAGACATCGCAAAGAAACCTTCACTAAATGCAGCCTTCTAACCACAGCCAGTTTTGTTTCACTGGCAGCTTAAAATTAGAGTTCAGCATATCTGACTTCTGCAACAAATTTGTATAGGCATCTATTTCAAGTGTAACACTTTTCATTTTCTGTTAGAAGAGCAGGTAGTTTCACTTTTGACTCGCATATGCACCTGTGACATGCACTCTCAGCACATTGACAGAGGTCAGCAAAAGATACCATTAAAGGGGTCCTGAACCACTTTTTATTGAAGTTGAGAAATGCATTTGAAATTAAAATTTTCTGTTCCAGAAATACTTCACCGCGAAAAGTACTTCAATGCGTTCAGCAGAAGTGGAGTTACTAGCAGTCAAACATCTTCTACATAGTGCTTCTGCTGCTTCTTCAATGACTTGTACTGCGAAGGCTGCGGCATAGTGGGGCGTGCCTACAACGTTTTGCCTACTGAACGTCACTGTGGGGCGAAGTTCAAATTTGATTTTGGATGTTCACATAGATGCCACTACTCCTTATTTTGGTGACTACGACGTGCCAAACGCAGTTGTCCTTGGCAAGCTGCAGAGCGCGCTCAGCCAGCAGATGCATCGCGGCACCCCACAGTGGCCTTGGTATCTGTGCTGCGTAACAGACCGCAGCTACATGCAACTGCAATGCGTATGTGTAGCGTTAGCTATGTTCACGACAGTGCTTGAGTGTGCGCTCACGCTGATATGCTCCAGTCTGGCCGTACTACGTGGTGAGGACTGTCTTTGTCCTGTACCACCTTGACCAACGGATAGGAACCACATCCAATTTGTGCATTTTTGAAGCAATATCAGTAGTCTGCCAAGGTGTCTAACCAGGAGTGACCAGGAGTGAGAGCACGCTGGCTAACCTTAAATTTCGTGTGGTTGCTGGCTAGTTGAGTGTTCAAAACGAGTCGAAATTAGCGAGACTCGACGGCTACGACACCGTTAAGCAGGGTGGCCAAAGTCTCATTCCTACGCAGGCAGCAGTGGCCAAGTGTGAGCAAACGATAGGCGGCTTCTTCCGGAAGAAGGTAGTTATTATCAAAAGTCAAAAGCTGATTTTCGCTTACTTCAGCCTGTTTATCAAATTGCATCAATAAATATACACAATAACAGTAGGAAGAAGCATGCTGATCCAAACACCATTCTTGATGATTGATGTCAGCTATTGGCCAGTAGCAGCCGCGTATGGGAGTCTGCTATATTATTAAATAAAATGTCCAGAAAAGAGTGAGGAGTAGGCTTCTGCTGAAAAGATAGCACTTGAGAAATAGGTGTCTTCGTACTCTGCTTCCAAGCTTCATGTGCCACGAATGACTGTAAAATTTGGCTGAGATGTTCACAGCAGCGTATGCTATCTGTGGACTGTTTTTCCACCAAGCCCAATAGGTGGTCCAGAGCCCCTTTAATCCTTCTCTCCACAGGGGCATTCGGCAGAACACGCTTGAACATTGGGCTGCTGTGCTTAAGGAACCCATGTTACGCAGGTTTGATTCTGCCCCGCACCATTGAAATTTGCATGGATTTTTCAAAATTGAAGGTCAGGGAAAACAGTTACACAGACATGACTGCTGGAAATCGGCTAAAGGTACCCTAAGAACAACAGTCACGGTAAATTAATAGTTTTCTGTTCAGGTTTGCCACCTTCTCTGGAAAATTTCATCCACGCATTGCCCGTGCTTGTTCAACTGTGCTGCCACATCTGTATATGCATATGGGCTTGCTGCAAGTTTAGATGGGGCTTCACTGTTACTGCGGTTTTCAACTTGGATCGTCAGGAGGCAGGCTTATAAGAGATGCACTCATGAGAATTTTAATTTGGTGACCATCAAACAGTGGTCTAGTGGTGGAAGATCTATATTACTGCAGAAATGAGAAATCTCTTCCTAGCTCAACAGTTGCTTTTCATCACACTAGTAAAACTGAGGTCAGTGTGATGGGGATGATGTGATGCCTGTTAGGTGTTGCGCCTGAAGCGTGCTTCCAAAGTGTCATTGTATTGTAGGCTGGAAAACGCACATGACGATGACAGCGGATTAGTTAGCAGGATGAAATCATAAAATGTGCAGGCGCTAGGTGACGCGCCACGGTGACTGAGTGGCTATGGCATTTTGCTGCTGAGCGTGGGGTCACAAGTTCGATATGCTTCCATGGCAGCCATGTTATGATGAAGGCAAAATACAAGAATGCTCATGTACTTAGATAAGTGCATGTTAACCTGAGGCTGGTCAAAATTTATCTGGAGCCTTCACTATATCTCCCACATAGCCGCTGTGCTGCTTTGGGAAGTGAGAACCCCAATTGATCAATCGGGATTGAATCAGCTGAAGGAGGTGATCGAAGTCCACTGGGAGAGACCTTCTTACTGCAGTGGAACCAAAGAAACTCACATTGTCATTGTGAAAGGCGAAGCAGTGATAGCGATAGAAAAGTATTAGGCAACTACATGTAGCAAGGTTCATAGTTTTATCGGCCATATAAATTGCAGTAAACATTTGCTTACCAATTAAATTAACAAGCATGGTGTCATGCACACACTGACAAACATGAACAGGTCTGACTTGATGACCATGAACACTCGGTGTCACAATGCTGGCCCAATGTAGAATGGCAGCAGTGGCGGGTGAATTACCCTTCGTGCCGCCTCTCAATTCAGTGCAAACTGGATGCGTGATAACAGCGCACTTGAAGGCACTATCTTGGCTCACCTAGCTGTTGCACCCACTGCAGATTACCTCCAAGATAAGGTCCGAGTGGCCACACTCAGCTGCGGCTGTACTAGAAGAGGAGATGCACTCTAACCTGCACCTCTTCCCCCTCCTAATGCATGCTCATCTCCCCACCTCACTTCCTTATGCAAGCGAGAAGACGCTGTGCATCAAGTCAGTCCTCAGCTCACCCTCACTTTCCTTACCTTGCACCTACAGCGTACAATGCGCAGCCGCAATTTTGGACGTTATAACTTAAAACTATTCCAAACTTTTCTATTCCAATTCGGCAATCAGCCCTCCGCGATTGGTCAAAAACTTTTTTGGGCCACCTCCAGTTCACCTGTCTGTCACACAACGTCACGAAAACCGCGATAGCTCCCCATCTGATATGACATGTACACACTGATTATGCATATGTTGACTGAACAAAAGAAAAATAGTTATTTCTCATTCGACACCTTTTTGCCATTAGCCCTCAGCTATTGGTCAAATGTTTTCAGGGTGCGCTCACTTCACCTGCCTCTCACAGGACATCACAAACCTGCAAAAACTCACAGCGTCAAAGTGACATGTACGCATTAAAGATTCATTAATATGCCGAACAAAACTGAATTTTCTTCTGAATAGCCACAGGCTGCTCTGTTCCAAAAGGAATAAAAGATGGCTGCCGCCGATCGCTGAGGCACTGGCTACTCGCACCTGCCGGAGAGCATCGGTTTACTTGTGTGTAATACAACTTTTTGCAGGGCCATGTAATGTTTTGGAGAACTTTCGGCACGTTTACGACCTCGTTCTGTCAGCTCTTCTTTGCTGAGGATCCGTTTTAGCGTCATTCTTAAGCTTCCGTTGCATGCCGACGCAATTGTAAATGAGCCACCGCAAGCTAAGTAAGAGAAAGCGGACCAATCGCAGACGCCGGCACCACCCTCTTCATCCGGTTATCGATATTCACTGTAGTGGCTCGGCCCCATCGAATCCCTTTCCACTTGAGCGTGCTCCTCGCCTCTTGTGAGCCAATTAGATAAGACAAGTCTGCTCAGCGTAGGCAATGTTATTCATTTTTCAAGCTAACAAAAGGGACCTCCTATGAACGAGGAGCGCACTTCATTGGTCTGTTCAGACAACCCTGCAGGTGACTGCCCGATGCTTGCGTCGGCGGTTACACAAATTTGACGCCAGGAGAGTGGAATAAAAACATATTGGAATAGTATTACATTATACGGCTCCTTATCGCGCTTGGACTTTATACGGAACCTTACGGCATTGCCAATGGTAATGACAGCAGCGGAAAATTGCCTGGAGTGTCGATATAAAGTGAAATCTTGATATAACGAACTTCAGGGGACTGTGGCAAATTGTTCATTATTCTGAAACTTTGTGATAGTGAAGACCCCAAAATTAAACATTCTGCCCATCAAACCATCAGTTGTCATCATATGAGCTATCCATGAAAACGTTGCTGTTGGTGCTCGGTCCGCGCTGTAGCTATTTTTCGTAGATACCACTGCCATGCACCACCAAAGTATTGTATAGTAAGAGTGGCGCACGCTAGAGAGGCACTGATGCAGAGAAAACCACCAACAAAGAGGAAAGAGGAAGTTCCATTTTGCCTCCAAGGCACAATTTCCTTTTTTTTTTTTCAATTACCTTGTAGACATCGCAACTGTCTCACTTGGGGTGCCCCGCAGGGGCGTCTGCGCAAGCAGGCGTTTGGTGTGTTGCGACACCACGGACCCGAGCACACGAGGGTTGGACCCTCCCGCGTGTAGCCATGCGCGGCTTAGCCGTGTCTGGGGAAAGGGGGATCCTGGGGGTTGAGCTGAGGCTGGGTGTTTGGACCTTTAAGGCCCCCCGGCAGAGGCAACACACCCCTTTGGCCTCTGCTTCACATAGACGGCACCCCCGGACTGACCCACCCGGGGGAAATCGGTAGTTGCCTTTTCCTGTCTCTCTCTCCCTACAACCTTCGTCTTTTCCTTACTTTCCACCTTTCCTGTCTCCTTCTCATTTCCTTATTACTTCTGACCTTCCTGGCAGCAAGGGTTAACCTGGTGTGCTATGACCTACCTTGGTTATAACATATGTGGTTATAACGACGATGTACAGTTGGCATGGTAGGGTTTGCTTCACCGCATACCCTGCCGTGTCCCCTTGCTGGGCTCGGTGGTGGGTGACTGGCATCGTCGCTGAATACACAACACATTTCATGGGAACTTCCAACCCTTTCTTTACCGATCGTCCCTCTAAAAGGGGGCGCACCGATGCTACGTTTCAGTTTTTTTTAAAAGGCACTCAGACTTTCCCTAAGTTTCACGTTATCCACAGTGACAAACCTGACAAGAAAGCAAGAACAATCTCACCATTCATTGTCGCGAAGCATCTCGCAGAGACCATTGGAGGTGGCTATAAGATCACCAAGCTGGCCAGTGGGGACCTATTACTAGAACTAAAAGACAAAGCACAACACGACAAGCTAACAAAACTTGTACAACTTGGAGACATCCCTGTCAGTGTGACAGCGCACCGAACCATGAATACGGCCAAAGGCGTAATCTCTGACATAGACTTGATGGACTTGACCGATGAAGAACTCCTGGAAGGATGGAGAGATGAAAACGTAATAAGTGTACAAAGAATAAAGATTAGACGCGACAACAAGGAACTGCCAACTAAGCACCTGATTATTACCTTTGGCTCTAGCACACTACCAGACACATTAGAAACTGGATATACCAAACTCAGAGTATGACCATACATCCCAAACCCTCGACGTTGTTTTAAATGCCAGAGGTTTGGTCATGCTTCCCAGAGCTGCCGAGGGCGGCTAACATGTGCAAAATGTGGCATCAATGACCACTCTGCAGATGACTGTAAGGCTGAGCCCCGTTGTAGTAATTGTAATGGTGGTCACCCAGCATATTCCCTCATCATGCGCAGTCTGGAAGAAAGAAAAAGAAATAATTACAATAAAGGTAAAAGAAAACATAACTTTCAGAGAAGCAAGGCAACGCATCTCACAAACATTTACACAGACCGCATCCTTCGCCGAAGTGGTACGTCGGGGGGCAGTACCACAACGGCACTTGGCGGACGCCAGCACCACGCGTAGCGAGCGTGTGGCAATGCCACCCGCCCTCACGGTGGGAGCAGCGAAGGCTGCCCTACCTCTCCCGAATTCGTCCACAGTTCAGGCCTCCGCTAGTGCTGGCACCAGTCAGCCCAGCTCCGAGGTCAAGACTAGCCCACCAACCACCAGAATGGTGGGCTCCAAGGCCTTGTCTTCCGAGACAAGGCTTTCACGGAAAACACACCGCTCGCAAGAGCGGCTGTCCAATGCCTCTCAAGAGGCCATGGACACAACACCGAGTCAGAAGGCGCAGTTGACGCCTAAGGAGCGGCGCGATTTTGCCGATCGCTCCAAAAAAGACAAAACTCCAATTGCAGGGCCCCAAAAGGGCAACATAAGCTAAATCAAGTTCATTCTCTTTGACACATAGCACAACATTTATTTTAATATGGATACACTGATTATTCAGTGGAACATCAGAGGCCTGCTTTGCAACCTCGATGATATCCAAGAACTCCTTAATCAACTAACTCCTAAAGTGCTATGTGTCCAAGAGACTCATTTGAAATCTAAACACAAACACTTCCTACGTCAGTATGTTATTTTTCGGAAGGATCGCGATGATGCCCTCGCATCATCCGGCGGCGTAGCCATCATAGCTGACAAATCTATAGCCTGTCAACACTTACAGCTACAAACACCCCTTGAGGCAGTGGCCATTCGAGCTGTATTGTTAAATAAGCTGATAACCATCTGCTCCCTATATATACCGCCGCAATTTCAGCTCCACAAACAAGAATTCCAAACACTAATAGATCAGTTGCCTGAACCATATCTTGTGCTTGGAGATTTAAATGCGCACAGCAACCTATGGGGCGACTCGCGCTGCGACGCGAGAGGTCGCTTGATTGAACAGTTCCTTTTTTCTTCAGGTGCATGTCTTTTGAATGGGAAGGAGCCCACGTATTATAACATGGCAAACAAAACATACTCCTCAGTAGATCTCAGCATAGCATCTCCTACTCTTCTACCTTACTTTCAATGGAAAGTTATTAAAACCCCATACGGGAGTGATCATTTCCCTGTAGTTCTAAGCACACCTATGGCTAATGAGTGCCTTCCACAATTACCTCGCTGGAGAACTGACTCGGCTGACTGGGAAACGTTCAAAAAGCTTGCTTGTTTATCCTGGGACGACATGTGTGCTTTAAGCATAGACGCTGCGGTTGAATATTTTACGGCTTTTCTCCTTGACACCTCCTCCAAATGTATCCCTGTAACAAGTGGATTGTCCACAAAACGCCGTCTTCCATGGTGGAACGATGAGTGTCGAAAAGTGCGAAAGAAGCAAAACAAGGCATGGGGTTTACTTCGGGATTCTCCGACAGCAGAAAATCTAGTCAATTTCAAGCAGGTCAAATCCCAGGGTCGAAGAACGCGGCGACAAGCTAGAAGAGAGAGTTGGAGAAAATATATATCAGGCATTAACTCCTACACTGACGAAACAAAGGTTTGGAATAGAGTTAATAGAATAAAGGGTCGACAGTCTTACTCTCTGCCTTTAGTGAATACTCAAGGCGACAGCATGGAAGATCAGGCGAACTTTCTTGGCGCACATTTCGAACAGATATCCAGCTCGTCGCACTACTCTGAAACATTCCAAAGGTACAAAAGGCAAATAGAAGCACAACCATTAGAGCAAAAAAGCACAAAATACGAGGCATACAATAGACCCTTTTGCATGGCAGAGCTTCAGGCAGCCCTAAATAGCTGCAACCAATCTGCCCCCGGATCTGACCGCATCCTATATGAAATGCTTAAACACCTGCCGCCTGAAACACAAAAAACCCTTCTTTGTCTCTACAATTCTATATGGTCGTCCGGCTGCGTTCCCTCTGCTTGGAAAGAGGCCATCATAATTCCTATTTTGAAACAGGGTAAGGACCCTTCTTTGGCAAATAGTTATAGGCCTATAGCATTAACGAGCTGCTTATGCAAAGTTTTTGAAAAGATGGTAAACAGTCGCCTGGTACATTATCTAGAAATTAACAAGAAATTAGATCAAAATCAATGTGGCTTTAGAGAAGGTAGATCAACGACAGATCAGCTTGTGCGCATGGAAATGTATATCAGGGAAGCGTTTGTCCACAAACAGCTTGTGTTGTCCGTGTTTCTTGACATGGAGAAGGCGTATGATACCATGTGGCGCTTCGGGATCCTTCGGGATCTTTCTGCAATGGGCATTCGCGGCAACCTGCTGAGAATAATTGAAAGCTATCTCTCTAACAGGACATTTCGTGTTAGAGTTGGCAACGTGCAATCTCGACCATTCATACAGGAGACAGGCGTACCGCAGGGTGGAGTACTGAGCTGTACGTTATTTATTGTTAAAATGAATTCCCTCCACACCGTATTACCTCGCACACTCTTTTATTCCGTCTATGTGGACGACGTACAGATAGGGTTCAGGTCATGCAACCTTAGCATTTGCGAGAGGCAGCTACAACTTGGCTTGAATAGATTCTCAAGGTGGGCGGACGAGAATGGTTTCAAATTGAACCCCCAAAAGAGCACGTGTGTCCTGTTTTCTAACAAGAGAAGTGTACTACCACAACCCGATATTAACCTTAATGGAGAAAGACTAACTGTTAGCCCTGAACACAAATTCTTAGGTGTTATCCTGGACACAAAGCTTAACTTCGTTCCCCACTTAAAATATCTTAAAGAAAAATGCCTCAAGACCATGAATCTCCTCAAGCTGCTCTCTCGAACAACCTGGGGCAGTGATAGGAAGTGTCTGCTGAGCCTGTATAAGAGTCTCGTACAATCAGGCCTCGATTACGGAGCCGTGGTGTACCACTCCGCAACTGGGAGTGCGCTAAAGATTCTCGACCCAGTCCACAACCTTGGTATACGACTGGCAACAGGCGCCTTTAGAACTAGCCCTGTTGAAAGTTTGTACGTCGAGGCCAACGAATGGTCCTTACATCTACGCAGAACATTCTTGAGTTTTTCATACTACACTAAGGTAAAATCAGACACCGAGCATCCATGTCATTCCATTGTTAGCGACCTGTCCGCTGCCAGACTTTACAGTAACCGCCCACGTATTAGAACTCCTTTGAGCCTACGTTTGGAAGCAATGGCAGAAGAAACAAACATCCATCTCCCAGAAAATATCTTAATGCCTCCCACTCGCCTTCCACCGCCTTGGGAATGGCAGACCATGGAGTGCGATATCTCTTTTGTTGCAATAACGAAACATGCACCTGAGGCACATATACTATCACACTTCCTCGAACTCCAAGCGAAGTACTGCTGTGCCGAGTATTATACAGATGCTTCTAAATCATCTGCTGGTGTCGCGTATGCAGCTCTTGGGCCAGTTTTTTCCACCTCCGGTACTTTAAATCCTAACACAAGTATTTTTACGGCTGAAGCGTACGCAGTACTCTCAGCCGTAAAGCACATCAGAAAAACAAATCTGAATAAGGCCATCATTTTCACAGATTCATTAAGCGTAATAAGGGCCTTAATGAGTTTTGGAAAACATAAGAACCCTGTTTTTAATGAACTATACACACAACTATGCCTAGCATTAATGTACAACCAGAACATCATCCTATGTTGGGTACCTGGCCATAGGGGCATAAAAGGCAATGTAGCTGCTGACGAAAGGGCAACGTCAGTCACCTTTAATGAAACGGATATGAATAAACCTATATCAGCAAAAGAACTTAAGCCCTTCTTACGCAACAAACTGAGGAAGTACTGGCAGGACCAATGGGATAATGCAGTATTGAATAAACTACACGTTATCAAGCCAAAATTAGGGAACTGGATAACTGAAAGAACAACAAGACATAAGGAAGTGCTTCTGTGTAGATTAAGAATAGGACATACGTACGCCACTCACTCCTACCTTTTGACGGGAAGCGAACCTCCAACATGTAGCAAATGTGGCAACAGGCTTACAGTTATTCATGTTCTTATCCAATGCACTGAAATAGAGGCAGAGAGAAAAAAGCACTTTCCCTCTGCTTATATCCAACACATACCGTTACATCCAGCATTTTTTCTTAGCAATGAACCCCTTTTTACTTTTCAATCACTATTCAACTTTTTATTTGAAACTGACACTTTAAATGTGATTTGGCCAGGCTACTTGTAGCGCGGCCTCCACCTGGAGGTCGTAGCTGCAATGAAAACATTTTCTAGAGCACCTGCCTCCCAGCCCTTACTTTCAAGGCTCTGCTGAGGCACTAGTGCTACAGATTTTACATAATTTACGGACCATCCCCATCTTGTGAAACATCTATTGTCATCGCAGAAACGATCAATCGCAGTCATTTTTTATTTATGTATATACGTGTATTTTACGCACTTTTGAGCAAATAAATTTTAGGCCCTTTTACAGCCACATCGCACCACATGCATAAACTGCGCTTTTTAACGAATATTTTAGGCCACTATACAGCCGTGTTTCATTACTCCCCGCAATTCACACCCATATATCATTCAGAAGTACAGATCATCGACTTGGCGCTCTTTGGTCACATCTGGCCCTTCCGCCAAAAAACCCTACTAATCAATCAATCAATCAATCACTTGGGGTGGGCACATGTACTATTTCAAAGGGCAAGCTTTGACACCACTTGAAAAGTGAGACTGTGTGGCATCCCCACGAACATAGAGGTTACATTTCTCACAGCGCATAGCTGTTTCTCGTCGCAGAGAGAAGTACGTAAGAAAGAAGAGGCATGTGGAGAAAGAAAAGGGAAAGGAGGAGGAAGTGCACCTCCATTGCTATGTGACACTTGTCTGGGTGGAGCATTCACTAGCTAAAGCTGGTGCATTGTCGCCTCTGCAATAACAAGAAAGAAAAGAAAAAGAATATGTAGTCCCCTTGCGTTTTTTTCCTTCGACGCCGTCTCATGTTTTCCACACCCATGCACCGGGGTATCTGCTTTCTGCACCTTGTCTGCCAGCCTACTGTTCCAGTTGCCATAACAGAAATCAAGAACACCCTGATTTTGGAATATTAATTCGCAGTACTGATGTGTTGTTAGCATGACACAGAAACCGAATACTGGTTGTTACTCTGAAAAGTTTGGTATTCTGCAGTTCATAGTACTGAAATATTTTTACATTGAAACTATAAGCATTCAGCAGGGAATTTCTGAAAAGTTTGTTGCTGTGGTGTTAGTAGTAACGAGGTTTCACTGTAATTGCTATCACAATAAAATATGATATGCCAGGCTGTAACTCACTTAGCAAAGGCGTGTCAGAGACCGAAGGAGTTATCAGCGGGGCCAAAGAGTATAACACTACATTGGCCTGCAGCTCATAGTAGAGGAGTTGCATTGAGATGAGATGCTCGAGTGTATGGCCTTAGAACAGCCATAGCCAAGGTGGCGTGTTGAAATCAAAAATGCCCTCTCAGGAAAGCCAGACACTTTTTTGCAATTCTCATCAGTTTCAGATCTGCCTCTACAAGTTGCACTTATCATCACATGCTGAACAGTATAGAAGTGAACATTCCTGATTACTTCAAATGTTTAGATAGAGGAAAAGTAGTTTCCTTGATGGTTGAAAACCTCCATGTGTCAGTCATCGGGACAGGACAACGGTGGTTAAACAAGGGATGTCTTGAGCTGGAAGCAACATGTCAGTAATGAGGCTTGCCTCCTTCAGGCCAACAACTGCGAATATTGTAAAGGAGAATCTCAGGTGGTCTTGAACATTCCTTTAATTCTGCTAGATGCCATTTTCCATCTCGTACTTTTCGTTCATTTCCTCCTACTGTCTTCCTGCACAGATAATCCCTTTCATAGTCCTCTTCCCAGTTTTTGAGCATATTAATATGAGATGTCTCTGGCTCCAGCCTGAAAAAAAAAATTAAATTATGGGGGTTTTACATGCCAAAACCACTTTCTGATTATGAGGCACGCCATAGTGGAGGACTCCGATAATTTAGACCACCTGGGGTTCTTTAACATGCACCTAAATCTAAGTACACAGGTGTTTTCGCATTTCGCCCCCATCGAAATGCGGCCGCCGTGGCCGGGATTCGATCCTGTGGCCTCGTGCTCAGCAGCCCAAAACCATAGCCACTGAGCAATTGCGGCAGGTGGCTGCAGCCTGAGTCATCCCTTGTTTGTCTTGTTTGGCTGCTTGTAAAACATTGGGAGAAAAGCTGCTTTGCAAAGTAATAGTCATAAACAAAGATTATTTTCTTCTGCATACTATAGGGTTCTGTAGTTTTTTTTTACAAACAAGAGTGTCACAGTGACACTTTTGTTTGAGAATGCCATTGGAATCGTGATGAGTGCAAAAAATTACGCTAGTAGAGCAGTATCTATTTTGCGTGTTGTGATGTGCAACAATGCACCACATGTTCTGTCAACCAAAGCAGACACCACTGTAGTAGCGTAATCACCTGTATTAATGATGACACTAACAGCAGGATGGCTAGATGGGGGTGTATTGGCAAGTACGTGAGCAAGAAAAAATGCATGCTCACTGTGATGTCTCGACACCAGGTGCTTGCTTTATCATGAAGTGCAGAAGTGCAGTTTGGCATGCGCTTACAGATCCTGTAACATTTTGTCCCCACCTGTACATTGAACTGAAAACACTGTCAGCAAGCCTTGGTTGCCAATGTTTTAGTTGTAGGGGTTGCATTTTATTTTTCCATGCACTCGGAGTGTTCTAGCCCACTTAACTATCACAAGCTTATGAGCAGCGTTGTCTTACAGGAATTGACACTCGGGAACTGACCAAGAAGATTCGAGAAAAGGGCACCATGCTTGGAAAGGTCAGGCATACATTCCTTTTCGTAGCCTGCATCGGTGTGCATGTAAGGCTGGGCTATCTTGTCCCAGGCTTAATGTCTGTTTTCATTAAGATAAGCTGCAATCTGTTTCTCAAGATTTTAGAGCTTGCTGAAGAACTACGTATACATATACAGTGCTATTTATTTTCGAGCAAGTGATTCTATGGTTTTATTTTCTTTGTTGACTTCTGGTGTAAGCCAATTTTATTGTTATGTAATACTTATTGCGTATGTATCTTGTGCTTTTTCGAAATCTATCCTGTTGAATCAATAGTAATGCTTTGGAGACATGTGTTCTGAATTTTTCGTTGCTGTGTGCTGTAAAAGATATGTTCGACAAATATGTATGTGAATGATATGTCACGCTGCCTTGAACTGTAGGGGCGCAGAGGCTCTGTCAGGCATTTTGCCTTTACCTCTGCCCCCTACATGGAGAGAATCCGTGAAACAAACAATAAACAAAAAAATATATATAAGTTTGCAGCACATGGCAGAGTCCTTTGTTGGTAAATTATGACGATATACCCACATGTAGACAGATATAATGTGTAACTACTTGTTGCTGGGCCAGTTGGTTCGTACTTCTTGCAGTGGAAAGGTGCAAAATAGTGTGTAAAAGCGACTTGACAGGAAAGAGCGTCCCTCCCAACTGGCTTGAGAGAAGATGCATACACTTTTCAAGAAAGGTGCCAGTATATGCAAACACGTATGCACATCAAGAACAGAACAGAGAGCAATGGAATTGCCAATATGCATGCTTATTCTATCATTCTGGTTATATTTTTACATTTCGCATCTTTTCCACTGTAAGATTTGCACTGAGACTGGAGAGGAGGAGAGGGAGAGAGCAAACGATAAATGAAAGGCAGGGAGGTTAACCAGGACTGAGGCTGGTTGGCTGCCCTACACCAGGGAAAGGGAAAAGGGAGAGAACGGTTAAAAGAAGAAACTGCAGAGGAAAAAAAGGAGAGGCATAAGAGTAGCCAAAGCGGGACATTATGCAGGTTTGTTCGAGAGTAATCGCTAGGTACCGTGTTTACTAGAAAGTAGGTCGAACACGAATATAGGTCGACACGTGTATATTGACCTTGCCAAGAAATAAAAGCTTATAATTTGAATATATGTCGACAGATATCTTTTTAGATAAACGAAGACTTTGAATATGACATACCTTTATTTATCATGAGCTCGGCTACTAAATCTCGCTACTCGATGCCACAAGCTGCATCCTCGTCAGAACTGCCAGACAAGTTGACCTCGTGGGATACTTCACAGGCATCCTGGATGCCCCAAATGAGAACAGGTTAAACAGCGTGAATAAAACAAGGGCACGAGGAAACGGATACCAGAGACAATTGCAGCCTTTTGTGCTGATTGCAGCCTGTGGCATTTGTTTCCTCGTGTCCTTGTTTTATTCACGCTGTTTAACCTTAGTTCTAAATATGAACCAACTAGCCCTCATCAAGATCCTACTAAAGCCCCAAATGACATTGTTCTTGGAGCCAACAAGTGTGTTGGCTAAACAGCATTTCAGGCAACCTGGACATTCTCCAGACTGGCCTTATGGTAGGCACAACAAAAGAACTCCATTAGCTCAGTAATTTTGCTAGCTTTGATAATGAATATAGGTTGGCATTCTTCAGTAACGAATATAGGTTGATAGATCATTTTGAGTATCATTTTTGAAAAAAGGTCAACCTACATTCAAATAAATGCAGTAGGCTATTGCCAGCCATGCCTGTGTAGATAGAAGACAAAAACAAAAATTGGCGGAGTTGGTATGGGCCAACTGTAATTAACTGTGGCGCAGGAAAAGCTGAGGCACTCGTTGAAGGAAACGCTCATAATCGCTTGACTTGCAACTAAATTTTTATTAGGAAGCCATGAGCTCAAATAAAAACCAGAAGCATATGCGCACGCGCAGTACAGCATAAAAAATTTTGCTTTCAGATAATGCAGAGCGCCAACAAATGTTTGAATGTGTGGCTATAAGAGCATAGCTACTTTTTGGAATTCCGCCCATGTTCCCACCGTGCACAGCATTATAGCAGTAGAGATGTGAGCAATTTTTCAATGAAACTGTGTCAGTAGTACACGCCGTGCCGTCGGCCCGTAGCAACAGAGCACGTTGCACCGTGCATTGTTTTATGTTACGAATCGGGTGACAACCGTCGACCACTGTGTGTTATATAATCGTTTGCCGCAGAATAAAGGCATCATTTTCCAACTGTCTATGTACCTTGTCTCTCTCACTTGGCTGTGCCTGTGCTTTGTACAAGCAGTAACAGGGACCACACTACGGAAACCACAGTGTCGTGTCGGCATTGCTACACTTGAACAAGAGAGATAGTGGAGGATTTTATTGGTAAATCATCGGACATTTGTGAGTCTGCCCTCTCAGTACACCTAAAGCCAGCCGAGATTTGTTATCTCGATCACAAATAACATCATTTGCACGTTGATGCTCTGGTTATTGAAGCCTGTGCCTGGCTCCAAGGCCCAAGACTTCCACTCCTGCATTTCTGTGAATCAAAGCACGTATGAGCGTACCAATGCTGGTGTCGAGTTTTGCTTCCAATCAAGAAGCCTTCTGCAGGATAGAGAGAGAGAGATAAGTTTAATGGTACGAAATGCAGGGAAGTCAGGCTAAAGCACATTCCTCTCGGTTGCTACTCTGCACGGGGGGAAGGGGAAGAAGGAAAGAATGAAAGGAGCATGATGGGGGACAGTGACGTGACAAGGAAGATGCAAAGCACGTAACCAACAGTTGGGTCTACTCTAAGCCTAGAGTCCAGAGAGTTGCAAAGCGCCCTGGCAAGCATGCAGTTCGTTTGCGCTCGTCATTGTTCTAAAACCAGTAACCGTTAGCACTTCTCGCACCTGAGCTATCCATATCGTTAGGCAGTATGTACTACTAGCACGGAACACTCGAGCCATCTCTTGGTGTGGCTGCATAACCGCGCTAATGCCTCTTGCCATTGCGCATGGGTCATGTGAAGAAACCAAGATTCAGCAGATGTAAGAGTTGTGAAGGGAAGCATCGGGTTGTGTGAGAGTCCAGCGTCCTTGGAAAATGAAGGCAAAGCTAGTGTTGATGCCAGCCCCTCTTTTTTGGTTTAACTTCTTGAATTTTAGGTTATAGGAGCAGAATACAGCCCCTCATGTCTTCAGCAATGTCAGCTGTATTGAGAACGTGCTTTTCCAACATAGAAATTGTGCAGCATGAATATGGTTTGTCAGTGTGTCTACCAACCGGGAAAACTGGGAATTATCAGGGAATTCAAATTGTCTGGAAATACTCAGGGAAAACTCGAGAGAATTAATTTGTGCTTCTATCAAGGAAAATTAGCTGTAACTTTATTGAAATGGAACGAAAGTCATGCTAATGCTGGCTCCAGTAACAGAGGAATCGCAACAAATCGTCATTGACGCCGTGTCATCGGCGCAAGCTATTGCCAGAGCAGTTAACGACCGATTTTCCAGACGCCCGATTTTTCGAACATGCCTGATAATTCGCACAGCTTTGTGGCACCACCACACACTCCATATAGTCAGTGTATATTGCCTTGACTGCAGGTCTCAAATGGCATTAGTCAAAGCCACCACCGCTGTCATTTTGATTATCTCGCTGCCTCGAACTGGCACTCTCGCACCCAAATCTGCTGGCAGCCATAGCCATCACCGCGGCAACGTTGGGCCTAGCTGCTTCTACGTTCGCTATTAAGCTTTTTGCCATGCAGTGCTGTGTTTTTCATTGAAAGAATTCGCGGTTGTCAGCAATGGCACCGATTCCGCCTTTGAAATCCTCGCCATTGGCTTCGAAATTCGCAGAACACAATGCGTTGCGTAATGCGTTTACGAAAGTTAGCTTTGCCTTTGTACAGCAGTGTTACGCGGTGAAGGATAACAAGCGTGGGAAGGGGCGATTGTGAAGGGACACAGTATCTATTCCTTAATTATACACGCGTGCACCCCATCTCCTGTCACAGTACGAGCCCCGATATGCCTAATCAGTGTAGTGGCAGGGCTTAAGAGCTTTTTCGGGCGTGCCTATGGCAATTTTAGCCCGGCAGTTAAAGACATGCATTAATTTTTTTCGGACTACAAGATTTTTAGGATGTTTTTGCAGCCCCTAGGGACTCCGAAAAATCGGACGTTGACTGTACAACTGACCAAGACGATGCTTCAAATGATTCATGGGGCAGAAGGAGGATGAGAAAAGAAAAAACCAATGCACCGAGGAATTAACGGGAAAGGAAGCGTGCCACCGCCTCTTTGAAGGAGCTTGAGCTCAAAAAACAGTGTTGGCTGACACCAAGATGTAGGTGTCCCTCACTGAAACCAAAATAAACTCTTTAAAGCAGTGAAACCCAACACAGATGTTGTGTACGGGCTGAGAGTATGTCAGGACAGTTGAGGTTGAATTTCCAGCTGCAGAGAGAAAATATTAGTTGTGACAAAGTTCAGGCCTCATATGGATAAGCTTGCTATCAGTGGATAGAAATAGCTCATATTCAAAAATATTTACTTATGTATGCATCTCCTTTTCATTCATATTTGAAAGTGTTCGACACAATTTGGAACGGGTTCTGCCATTTTTTTCGCTATGTCCTCTGTTTTCTTTTTAAATAAAATAGATAATACTCCTCATTATTCAAACTGGATTTAGCCATTTTTTTGTTTCAGCATGCTTCTAGAGAGTGACATCACTGAGCAACTCGGTGTCCAGCTGGCCTTGACATAAAAGAACGTTCTTGCTCATTCAGGGAATTTTGCAAAGGTGCTCAAGGAAAACCTGGTAAACTCAGGGAATTTGGAAATGTCAACTTGGTAGACACCCTGTTTGTGGTTAAGCTTTGGCACATATGACACACATGTGCTTGCCTTTCAGAAGTGTCAGCAGTGACAGCAGGAGCAGTGCAGGGACTGTTTTGTCAGCTGCTGCTGTTGAGTGTGAAGAGGTTTCTCTATGAACGTACTGATGACACACTCGTCTGATCTGGCACTTTGTCTTCTTTTAATATTGCCATATGTTTCAGAGCGCCGAGGTTCAAAAGACATTCGCTGTGAAGTTTTGTAGTCTGGGCTTGTGCTGAAATATTGGGTTTGTCACCGAGCAAGCGTCGGTAATTCCTAACAACAATGTTAGCAATCTAGTGTTGCATGTCTTGTCTCAGCAGTCGAACCATCATGTAGCAACTGAAATTTCGGTCATCAATGCGCAGTGCTCCCCTGGCAAGAGTTCATGTAATTGAGGCAGACTTTTAAAATGTCGACCCAGTCAGCAGCTGTAAATTTTGCTGCAGGCCTAAAAAACCACATCCTATGTATGGCAAATACATCATACAAGGAGCATATAAAACCTGCTTGAGTGTGTAAAGTACTAACTGTGCGGTTCCATACATTTTGAAAAAAAGTGAACATAAGTGCAGTGCTTTTGCTATTTATTTATTGTGGTTTGGGGCAGTTCAGCTTCTTCACTTCCTGCTGACATGTGGCCACAGAGATACTTCATGGCACTTTTGTTCACTAACTGGTCGGTGCTGCTGCTTTGTGGGTGGCGTATTATTTATTACTGTATAAATCCGGTGTTCCTTGTGAGGGAAACACAAAAGGGCTCTGTCTAGTTATGGAATATGTGTCATAAGTGCAGTGGGAATGTGCAGTGCTAATTATCCCAATGTATTGTATTTTTGTTTGTTTCCTCGCCTTTGTTGCCTGTACTTTCACTGCCACCTTTCATTTGAAGGAAGCTGTAGTGGTTCCCCATTTAGAGGCAGCTGCCACAAGCCTCTTTTCATAGGTTTTGTTTTCATTTGAACTTGCTAATAACAACAGTGATAACAAGGAACCCAGTGTCCTCGGTGCCTTTGGTTTCACCAGCACTTTCCTTCTGCTGATTATGACACACGATTGTCTGTAATAAAAAGTGTGCTTTGTTTTCCACTGCCTTATAGTATTTCTAGATGGTTTCATAGCTCTTGGACATGGTTTAAGCTCATGCGTCAAACTGGCATATGAATTTATTGTAAGCTTTTCTTTCTGCCTCTGCTCATTTGCAGATTATAATAGAAGGCACAGAGCACACTTCCCTGCAGTTTGAAAACCCAAATTTGCTGAACCTTGTCAAGGAAGTCTCTCTCAAGGTGAGAAGGGTACTGCATGGTGTAGGAAAACAACTGCTAGTGTTAGCACTTTCATGCTTGCGTGACAAATAACACCGTTTTCAGACATCTTTGATGTCTCGAGCATGCACAACGTGGCTGCACTACCATGCCAGAAACGTAGACAGGAAGAAACCAAATAGAACACCTTTCATACCGGCATCACACGAGCATTTCAAGTCCCCATCCTTCTCGGCTCATCCTTGCACATTTTCCCTCACACCCATAGCAAATGGCACACGAGGTGCAATCTTATCGCACTTTCACTTTATACGGAGCCTAGGAGTCTCCCAATGCATGTCGTTGTGCGTTGTTGAAGAAAAGACTTTCAACACGTGCCCAGTGACAGTTTGGTGTTCCGCGCAATTGATCGGGTGCTATATTTAATGGGGCTCTCCTTAGCTTTATTCGAATAAATTTCTAGTCTCCATGGAGTTCAAATTAAACGAGATTCTACTGTACCAACAAATCCAAAAAAGCAGCACAAACTGCCCAAGGATATTGCTATCACTCTGCAAAAGTAAGAAGCCCAAAGCTGCCTACAATAAGTTTTCTCCCCTTGGCCCATGAACTTTGTGCCATTCGCTACTTTACAAAGGAAAAAGAGGGGCACATCAGTAGAGAGGCCATGTGGTCTTATGCATGATGGGATCTGATGTTTGACTTATTGTACCACTAGTGTCATCTAACAAGTCCTCAAGATGTTGCAACAGTTGTTGCACCTTTCAGAAGTGCAGCACATTGCATCTGATGTCGCGACACAATCTTCTCTCTCCTTCTGAATTCCACTTTGCCCAGTGTATCATATTGACACGCTGAGTTTCATACCTCAAAATGCTGATAATGCGGGAAACAGTGCAAAAATCATGGTAGTATTTTAAACATGCTGAAGTGAAGCTTCAGTTGTGGATTGCACGGCAAACCATTTACCAATTATTACATTAACTTTTAACTAAAATGCCATTTCATCTTGCTTTTGATGCAGGTCTACTCTTCATGGCTAGAAATAAAGGTGATAAATCGTTTTAATTTTCCTGTGTATGGAATGGTGTAGGGGCTTTCTGGTATTAATGGAGTAGGCAAGTGCTTCCTTAGGCATGTATTTCTTGGTCAACTACTTTTGGAGATGTCACTTTAAGTGCGCCTTTATTGGACGCGTCATGCACTAAACGTTATGTGATGCTAGAGTGTAAAATATCCCCGAAAGTGATAGCTCAAGAGTACAGCCCCTGCTTGTAGCTTTGTTAGAGCTGTCTGGGACCTCTCTGGGGTTCACATGTTGCAGGCACCTGTTTTGTACAACAAAGGAGGCAAGCCATCAATCACTGTGGTGGACTGCGGCATGAAGTATAACCAGCTGCGCTGTCTCATATCTCGGGGAGCTCGGGTCACGGTAGTGCCCTGGGACCATCCTGTGGACCCCAAGGGTGAGCTGTCCTCTAAATGCTACCGCAAAGCATGCCTAGAGTGTTAAACGCAATACATTTGAGTGACGCAACAGTTTTACACTGAACAAGGCTTGTTACTTCTGCTGCCTTCTATAGCCACAAATGTACTGCTAGGGACATCAAAGCGTTAGGAAATTGCGATTAACCAGAATGTCTTTTTTTTTATCTGTTCCATTTTCACATTATATCGGCATCACTGCAACTTGTGTGCTTTGTTTGAGGCCTACACCATCTTTGGCAAAATACAAAAAACACTTCAGTGCTTGGATTTAGGTACACATGAAAGAACCACAGGTTATCATAATTAATGCACAGCTCCCATTACAGTGTGCCTCATAATAGATTGTGGTTTGGCATGTGAAACCCCTAATTGCTTGTTTTTTGTTATCGTTATACAGTAAATCCTCATAATGAAATGAAAACGGTGTTGAGAAAATTCCATATACAGTAAAAGCTCGTTAATTCGAACCGCAAGGGGAAGCCGCTTCAGTTCAAATTAACGAAAGTTCGAACTAACGAAAGTGAAGGAGAACAACAGTACACTGCGATTTGGAAGCAGTAGGGCATGTCAGAAAGTGATGGCGTGTGCCGCGGGCACACGCCAGCTTTCACTGTATGCGGTAATTCGACGGAAGCGACTACTCCACAAGAGCAAAAAAAGCTGAGCTGAAATAGCACCACTCCGCGAAAGTCATAATACGGTTGTCACGTGGCACATTTTTCAGTCGTGATCGAGCCAGATCAGGATCGAACTTCTTGGTCGTGATTGACTCAGCGCAAGCTTTGGGAGGGAGCCAATAGAGTAATGTTGGTTAGGGTGGCTTTGGGCACCCAGAAGGCAGAGCAGAGTAACATTTGTCTGTGTCGTTGCACACTACTTCCACAGCACCGCGGTGCCATGATGGCGGTTCCACTCACCACTGATAACGTGTGGATGCAGCATGGAGGAATAGGGTGGGCTGACAGAGAGGGTCTCTTGCTCAATCGGCGCGAATAAGCCCCCAGAATAAAAATAAAGGTAGTGATATTCTTTTACATTAAGTGCAGTCCACTTATAACGATATCAAGAAGAATGAAAAATTCAATTGTTATAACCAATCATCGCTATATCGGGACTGTGGTAAAAAAGAAAAAAAAAAGCTTCCAAACATACCTTCGTAGCTCCAAAACCAAATTTGCTACCTATGATTAAAAAATTGACGTAAAAAGAAGACTGTGAAAAATGAAACATTTATTTATACCTCTAAACAGCTTGTCAAGCGTTTAGCATGCTGAAGTAATCGGAAATCTGCACTTGCTTTCGCTTAAGTTTGTCTCACAACTATGGTATGCATCGCATCCAGCGGCTGCGCGAACACTGGCAGCTATAATTTAGTGTACATGAAATCAATGAGCGACTCTATCAATGACAGTACACGTTACGTGAACATTGGGATCGGCATCAAAGATGGGCCACTGACAATCTCGTCGCCTCCGTCTCACAATGCCGCCATCTTTCGCGACAACGACCACTCTGTTGTAGATTCTTCGCAGAACGAGGCAGCGCTATCTGCACTCAAAAACTTCTCCATTGTAGCACCACCTATTCTATCGCCAGTAGCGACATGCTCCCAGAGTTCACTAATGTCAGCAGCTACTACCTTGTTGGTTTCACACGTGGGGGTTTTGGCCGGGTGCACAAAGCCCGCTGTTTCCGTTTATCAGCATGGTCATTGGTTCTAGCCTTCATGATTGTGGTGCTCACGGTTTTTAGAATCGTCGATATCATCGACTGTGCAAGCTTGTACTTTGAGTCTTGCAAAATTGGCAGCTTCGTCTCAAGCGACACAGCTTTGCACTTTGTCATGGCACCTACCCCTGCTTCCACGATGCATTTCTGCGCTCGCTGAGGAAGAGAGGGAGATTGTAGAAAGGAAGCGCAGGCACGTTTTGCATCTCGCTTTTTACAGTGAAGCTGTTTAGGGCTAGGTTCTGGCGGACCTAGTCTCCGTGGACATCGACCAACAATTCGTACTTCTCTCCACCGCTGACGCCTCTCTTCCAAATTATGTGTACGCCTCACCACGAGTGCCGTCTCTCCCGACATTGCGCAATACCGCGGTAGTGTGCGCTCTTCGGCGACCACCTGTGTGGCGCACTTTAGCTCGCGCTGTGATTGGCGTATCCATGCTATAATAAAACGTCTATTGTCTCTATCCACCAATCGTGTGTGACCGTCTGTGGTTTGCCGGAGACTTGGCCATGATCGGCGATGTGCGGGGTGCGCAACAGTGAAGTGGCCGCAGGTGCGTTGCAGCAGTGCATCTCCTCCAAAGATGTCAAGCAAGAGAGTGTGTGTGTGACCTGTCATGATCGAAACGTTTATGGTGCATGTCTGCAGCCGCTTGCCGTGTACCACAGTGATAACAAGGCGGTTATTGCAATGGTCACGAAATAAATTATGACAGCCGGATCTTTGAGTAAATGTCTCTTTATTAATCCAATACTAAACTCGCAATAGTAGTCAAATTCAACATAACAAATCCCCACCATAGGAAAACTTCAACATAGCAAAACCAACCATAGAGCCAGGTTCGCTGGACTTCTCTCTTCTCAGGGTGGAAGGGCTCTGAATTAAAAAAATTTTTTTCTCTGGACGCTCGCCGGTGATGCATATGCGAAGCAGCTGGTGCCATCTTGTGGCACGCTGTGCCAACTTGCGCTGCTCTCCATGGCTTTCGCAATTGGCGCACTGGCGGGATGCGCTACGAGGTAATGGTGGCAGATACAAACTTGTGTAGGCAAACTTTTCACCCCGTCTCTATTAAGGGAACTTAGCAAAGCAATTTTCTCAATTATCCTTTATGGAAAACGCCGGCCAAGAGGCAGAATTTCTATCGTTATATCCAATATGCTGTGAATAACATATTGTTATATATGTTTTTTTTTTTCTCATAGCCCTAATGCAAAAGTTGATACTCTGAAGTCAACTCATCGTTATAACCGATATATCATTATATGGTGGTATCGTTATAAGTAGATTGCACTGTAGAATCATGTAAGGACCGCACCCTCAACTTGGTAGGCCAAAATTTGGAAAAAACATTTCCGTCGCAGAAGCAATCGCATTCGGTGCTCCAATGCGACGCACGCTCATCGGTGAACTTGTGCACACTGCGAACTTCTGCATGCCCCTACTAGATGGCGAGAGCTGCGCATTGCCCTCTAATGGGATGGTGCATTTGGGGATCTGGAGTGTGGAATGGTTGCCGGCTGCAGGCACCATTTCACAAAAAGGTTTGTTCCTGTGTAAAAGCTGTGCCTCATCGAAATTGTGAAAAAGAGTGCGGCCCTTAACCCTTTGAAGGTTTTTGCCGTACATGTACGGCGGCGGTTTTGTGTCCTGCAAGGTCTTTGCCGTACGGGTACGGTTCCGACCCTCCGTTTGAAATTTCGCGCCATAATGACAATGCGTACTCACCGGGAGGTGCTGCCACCTCTTAGCACTTACAAGATGCGTTTGAAATTGGCGCTACCTTTTTGAGGAGATAAACAGAACTGATTGCTAGCTTCAGCGCGTCGCTTAGACTGCGGCAACGCCCCTTTGGCAGTTTCGGTTTCGCCGCGTGATCGCAACGGAGGTGCGCGAAACGTCATTTTTTGCTTTGTCGGCACTCTCTTGCAGGGGGGTGGAAGTTGATTTCTGTCTTGATTGGCGCTGCTCTTAGCTCATTTATACCCGCCGCTCGCAAGATATTCTCGCTCTCGGCATGAACGCGCTTTCGCGGTTTTGGTTCCTCCGCATGATCCCAACGGAGGCGCGCGAAACGTGGTTTTTCTCTTTGTCGGCACGCTCTCGCAGGGGTGGCGGAAGTTGATTTCTATCTTGATTGGCACTGCTCTTAGCTTGTTTATCACCACCGCTCACGAGGTATTCTCGCTCTCCGCGGCAATGCACTTATGCGAGAGGGTGCCTCAGACCTCTGCCCAAGGCAGCCACACGCAGAGATGTCATCTGTCCGCCAACACAACTCCTCGCTCCAAGAGAACAGACACGCATTTTAGGTGCGCAGACTGCGATAAAACGCTGTGCGTAGACCCGTGTTTCAAGGAGTACCACGCTCGGAAATACTATTGAACATTTTGCAGTTCTGAGTGATGCCGAGACCAAAATACTGTTCTTAATTATTTTTTACTATTGATTCCCTACTTTATACATTTTGTACATTCAAGATCCGCAATAAAGTAATTTGACCACCTGGGAAACTTTTTTTCAAAATAATTCGACCCTCAAAGGATTAAACTAGTCTATGCGGTATCTTCCCGCCCAAGCCAGCAAGCAAGGGCAAGTGAGGCGGTCCGGTGCTTATCTGTGTCTCCCTGTCTGTGGAACAGAGTTGTGTGGTTGCGTATGTGTGGGGCCAGCTGTGCCTTTTTGTATTTACGTTTTTTTTTCTTTTTTTTTAATGTATGCTGGCACCATGCCAGGGCCAGCTGTTCCTTTTTGTATTTATGGTTTTTTTTTCTTTAATGTATGCTGGCACCATGCCAGTGCTCTTATCGTGGCGATCATGGATCTGGCAATCACAATAGACATGCTTGGTAGCTCAGTCACCACGATAAAAAAAAATAACTGAGCTGTGCAGTAAGCAAAGGCATGTGCCGCGAGATGGAGAGGCAAGGAGAGGAGGAGTGTCGTTACCTTTAGTTTATTCACAGGGCTTAAGCACGAAAGGCGCTAAGCACCGCCTCTAGTGCAAACGTGCCCTACGATAATTCGCTCTAAGTGGAGCAATTTATCAGTATGCTTTGAGTAATCCAGTTTAAAATGCCTGAATTTCGGTCGGGACTGGGAGAAATTTTTACTAAAGCAATAATTTGATAAAGCGGCTTCGTTATAACGAGGGTTTGCTGTACATTGAGTCTATAAGTATATCCAAATGATCGGCGTCTAAATTATCGGTCAGCGACTGCAGTCACCTATACAAGCATGCTCCTTTCTTTATTTTTATTTTGCTGATAGGTAGTACAAGCGGGCACATAAAAGAAGGGTTTCAAAATCGGAAATTTGCAGGAGGGCTCCCTGCTGCATAGAGAGGTTTTATTGTAATTATTAGTGACATTCTGCAAGCAGGTTGTTGCCTTGTTTGAAGAATACATGCTGGTGTTGCTGAGGCAGCAAATGAAGCAAATTAGTGTCACTTGTGCCTTTAAGGTTAAAATTTTGCTTACTATTGACACTCTAAGTACTACAAAGAATATTCTAGTGCCCAATTTTCCCAGTTTTATCTACTTTCTGACTTTGATCAGATTATCGTCTCAAGGCTGGCTGGTGGGCACTTCTCTTGTCCTCTTGCACAGATTGTGATGGTCTGTTCGTGAGCAACGGTCCGGGAGACCCGACACAGTGTGCTGCGACAGTCAAGATGCTGCAGACGTTCCTTGAATGCACCGACCCCGCCAAACTGAAGCCTGTCTTTGGCATCTGTCTGGGACACCAGCTGATGTGCCTCGCTATAGGTGCCACCACATACAAGATGAAGTATGTATGCAGCAGCTTGAACTGGCCCTCTGCTTTGAAACACAAACACCAAAGGCAGCTGTTCATTTGAAACGTGTTTTGGTGTTCGTTTGGCAAGGGTTTTATCTCTTATTTCAAAACCTTTGTTACTGTGACTTTGTGGCAAAACATTGTTTTTCGCGCACTTGTTACTGCTAACAGCAGTTGTGAGCTACTAGATTGGCCATTGCTGTTTGTCCATGTTCATTGATTGTGTGACAAAAAAAAATATGCTGAGTGCGTACACACATGATGAGAACCTCTAGGCTTGAATTGTCAAGCTGTGCATTTTATTTGTAGAATTCACTGAAGCCACATCAAACATAACAGCAAACAATCCAGTTTGCAGCCCTAAAGATACGGTAGAATGTTTTGCGCAGCTCTTTTGGTGGAGCAGAGTCACGTGGTAGAACTCGCAATTTTTGGACTATGTTACATATACAGTAGAACCCGACTATATCGAAACCGTTTACATTGAATTATTCTATACATCGAACAGTTTCTGGACACGGTATAGTTACAATGAGTATATAAAGCAAAAGTTATCCTTATATCAAACAAAAATAGCAGTGACTCCCGATATATGGAACGTCAAGCGGCGGTAAAGTGCCCCCAGCAGTTGGCTTTCCCTCGTGGCGGCGGGTAAACCCGTCGGCGTGGCTCCATCCAACCGCTCTCCCTATCGTGACTGCGCTGCCTCAGACGAGCCGTGGACACCCCCCCTGCAAAAAATGATCCTGGCCCACCAGCAGCGCTTGCTCAGACAGCCAATCGGAGGCTATTGTGCCTTCGTCGGGCAAGATGGCGGAAGTGCAAGTTGCCTCGCTGCTTTTCTGGTTCCTTGTGTTTGTGCCTTGTAGGCCTTCTCCCACAGTGTTGCTGTGATGAAGCAGCAGAATTCGCCTTTCGTCGTGAAGCTCGAAATCATAAATAGGGTTGAACGCGGTGAGAAGTCGGATGTCCCTGCAGCGTGCAAGATTCCGAGGAGCACTATCAGCGCGATCTTAAAGAATAAGTTGGAGATTAGGGTTAAAGTGGCCAAACTCGCGACCTGGTGCCTGTGGCGCCCGATGCGTACACGTGGCCGTGTACGAGTGGTTCATCTGAAATTGCTTCAGCTGTGCCGGCTTCCATGTGCTTGGTGATGACTGTTAATTTTGATGAATGCGACGAAGCCGTTGTCGAAGTTTGGAGTAAGCTGTCAGAATTTCCGGAAGCTGTTGACGAATTAACGGCGAACGAGTTTGTGAGTACAAATGATAGTGTCAAGACCACGGGAGAGCCCAAAGACGAAGACTACATTGCCGACAGCGTACCTAGCACAAGTGAAAGTTTGCACCATAAGGAAAGCAATGACGGTTCTTTGCCCACATCCTCCGAAGTGATTGGTGCGCCCACACTAGTCCAGTGCTTCTGCGCGAATGCGGAAGGTTGCAGCCTCAGTTGCTTCGACTCCTTAGACAATGTGGAGAGGTGTGTGCATCGCAGGCAGCGAAATTCTCTAGCAGAAGAAAGCGCAGGACTATTTCATGCGAAGCTAAGCTAGTTTCATCAATAAAGTGATTTTATAAATGGTATGTGCTTTTACGGTATCCACATATTTAGTAAGCTCATATCAAATTAGGCTCTATATTGAACTGATAGGCGTTTTTCTGCGAGTTCGATATAGCTGGGTTCAACTGTATAAATGGTAATACATTTACAGACAAGGTAAAACTCCACAGCAGTATTTGTGGCTTCTTTTTTATAGTCTTGTAATTAGATGGTGAACTGCTAGCTGGTCGGCAAGCAGAGCAGCGACTCTCACCAATTACAAAAGCAAACAAGCAAAAACCTCTGACAGCACAGCGTCTACAGTCAACGTCCAATTTTTTGGACTCCCTAGAGGTTGCAAAAACATTTGAGAAATCGGGCAGTCCGAAAAAAACGAATGCATGCCTCATACTGCCCCCAGCGGCTCAAATAGCCACAGGCACGTCCAAAATAGTTCTGAAGGCCTGTCAGTATACTTATTAGGTGTGTCGATGCTCGTACTGTGACAGGAGTGCTGGTGCACGCATGTATGATAAAGGAGTACCTACTGTGTCCTGGGACAATTGCCCCTTACCACTCTTGATATGCTTCACCGCAATACCTCGTGTATGTTTCAGTTTAACACTGCTGTATTGAGAGGAAGCTGACTTTCGGGAACCAGCATTATTCAACACGTGCTTTTCAAACTTCGAAGCCATTGGCAAGGATTATAAAGGCAGAGTCGGTATCCTAAATAGTATCCTAAGATACCAATGAAAGTATTGTATTGGGTACAATAATTGCAGTAGTGTCTTTTATAGGTATCTCAAATATTTGTTGCCGCAGTATCTTGTATCGTATCATGATACAATTGCTAAGTATCTTTGCCCAGCCTTGATCCATAGCAATGGCAAAACTCCTGGGGAAGGTTCAGCACATTCTCTAGTTCAAAGTGGCATATACACCAAGCAAAGGGTGATAGCAAGGTCTTTTGTTGACAGCACCAGCAAGGACTGGTGCTATGCAGCTGAAGACTAGTACATTCACTACATCGAAAGTCTACAAATCGGCTCTTTAGTTGCTTCCCCTAGAAATCAATCTTTGCTGCTGTGCGTGCATTATCTCAGTGATGTAGGTCTCGGGAGGCATCATCATGGTGGTGATAGCTACACTGTCGAAAAAGCAGGAAAATACGGCATGTGCACTGCAGATAAGCATCCACACTGTTTCAAGGGGACAGAGTTTCTTACAAAATTTACTAAAGGAAACCCTTGGGCTAATGTTTACAAGAGCTGCAAGTGTGAATGTGCAGCCAGCATGGCAGGGATGGTTAGTACATGGATTTGCTAAAACTTCAAACAGTTTCAAGCTGATCACTTTCAACAGAAATGCAAGAATTCACCGTGATTATGCATGCACATAGAAACAACCATATTTATTTGATTAAAAGGTGGTCGCGATTATAAGGCGAGAGTGCTGGTTAGAGGACCCCTCCTCCCCCCCCCCCCAAAAAAAACTTAAGTATGCACACTTATATAAGACGATATAAAGTAGCTGACTGATTATTCAGACTCTGCAGGGATTGCCTGAAATACACAGCCAAACAGCTGCCAAACAGCCAAAACAGCCAAACACAGCCAAAACACAAAATGGCAGCCGTGAAATGTGGGAAAAGGGAGCTCCAACACATGGGGTGTGGGTTATGTGTGAATTTTTGCCTTTAAGTGTTGCTTGAAGGCTGCATGAATTTTGCTGTATAGTGTGGCTATAGTGTATAGCGTGCGCTGCCATAAAGCCACACTATACGGCAAAATTCACGCTTCCCTGAGGCCACACCCAACGGCAAAATTTGCGTATATGGTGGTGGTGGTGGGGGGGGATGACATCGAGGCTAAAGATACCACAAAAAAGAAAGCCTTGAATAAATATTATAATTGTCTTAATGTCTTGCTCTGTTTAAAAAACTATGATTGCTTTGAAATTTACAGTGACAAAGCCTAATAAATAATGTCATAGGAACGTTTCAAACCACAAGCACAAAGTCTAGGCAAGTCCACGTGCTAGCCATCACTCTTATGGTAGCTGAGTAATCTAGTGGTAATTTGTAGCATAGCATGCTGATCGCATGTAAAGTGGTCTACAGCAGAACGAGACCTTTTTGTCCTTGCAGGAACCACAATGTTTTACTGCGACAGCAGTCAAGAGCTCAAAACAAGGTTTTCTGCCATGCTGCCATAATTGACGTCATCATTGTGTCGTTGTTGTGCGAGTGTTATCAAGTCACTGTCATGCCACAGCCATAGTTGCTGTCAAGTAAATATGGTAATCGCTTGGATGCGCTGCCATGGATGGTGCTACTTCTGGTAACATTGAGTATTTGAGAAATGCCATATTTATTTGATTATAAGACGAAGATGCAGTTGGGAGACCCAAGAAAAAGAGCTTAGGTATGTACATTAATATATAAGGCAATATAGAGTAGCTGACGGATTATTCAGACTCTGCGGGGATCACCCCCGAAATAATCAGTGCGAATTATATGCAAATTTGAGCCTGCAAAATTCATGCTGTCGTGAAGTCGCACCTCAAAGCTAATTTGGCATATAATCTGTACCCGGCCGTTGTCCAAATTTTGCAATTCTCGATGCCACTTAGACCGACAAAAATATGGTGCTGGCTCACCTGCCAGGGTTTATTAGTTGCTACAGTATGTGTGGCTGTCTAAAATCTGGATCACTGGAAATGTGGCACTGCTGCTGCCATATTGAAACAGTAACTGAATCGTGTGGGGTCTGATGGGGGATTCTCCTCTGTAGTCTTGGGACAAAGGAACGACAACACAGTAGTGCAAACAATCACAAGGGCATTTATTGCACCTTTCATAGATCAATGCCTGCTAGCCGAGTTGCTATCCACAAAACATGCCGATGGGCGCGCGACAAATCTAGAAGTCCGACTCACCGCGACCGGAAGCGAGCGAATATGTTCGCCCCATGCTGGATCCCAACGCCTGGTCGTTTGCGTGTATAGTCACGCGAATCGTGGCGCGTTTGAAGGCGGCCACGCGAGACGGTCTCGCCGAAGCATCGGTCGGCGCGCGGCACGGCACGTCCGTCCCGCTTGCTTCCCGAACCCCAAAGAGAGCAAGCGCCTTCCTCCCAGTGCCCAAGTAACCTCGCCTGTCGGCGGCGTTAGTAGCGCAACACTCGCGCCATCTCTTGGACTGCGCTTCAACCACATTGACCGCCGCGGACGTCACGCAGGCCACGCGGCGAAGCGGGATTACAGGAGACGCGCCATGCGGGAAAACATCGGGGGACGCGCGAAAGTCGCGCATCCCCACAATCGATCAGTATAGCATATAAGGTGTGGGGTGACATAGAGGTCAAGTATTCTTGGAAAAAGATCCCTCCTTATATTTATATAAATACGGTAATCTGTGATGGCACCATGGCTTGAAGTTAGTCAGTTCTTGCGCTGAAAGTTAGGTGTCCCGGAATCAGTCATGCTTTTTGATGCCAATAATAGGTTCTACAGCTATGTATATTACTGATCAGTCATTCATGTACCTTCAGTGGATAGAGCTGCAATGCTGATTTGCTCCTTAATGGCAGGCTTTAGAATGCAACTCAAGCAGCAGCTGCCCTTCCATTAAGGCTGTCATCACAGCTGGACTTTTTCATCTTACTCCTGTACCATCATTTGGCGTACTGCACTATTTTAATTCCACGTGAAGTGTATTTGTGGCCGATGCACTCTTGCCGTTTTGTGTAACCTTCTCAAACGTTTTCAGATACGGCAACCGTGGCCACAACCAGCCCTGCCTCTTCAGCGATTCTGGTCGCTGCTGCATAACCACACAGAATCATGGCTACGCCGTGGAAGCATCGACACTTCCCTCGGAGTGGTCGGCACTTTTCACCAATGCCAATGACCGCACTAATGAAGGCATTGTCCACAAGAAACTACCATTCTTCAGGTTGGTACTAGAAACTTTCTGCATGTTTCCATCTCTGGAACTGGTATTTTCTTCTCAGTTTGCTTTGCTGTGTTTGTATTCTTGTCTTCTTAAGGGCTGCATTTGTAACTTTGCTTTGGGCGCTCGCTAGTGTAGTGTCGAGGCATATCAATGGGGAAACTTCAGTTCACATAAACATGAATCAGTGTGAAATAAGTTGAGAAAAATTTCGAACAAGCATGAAAAGTTAAATGTTCAGTGAACTTGGATGTTACTTTCAAAAGTATATGCTTATCTTCTAACTTCGCCCTGAGACATGAAGACATGATTAATGCCTTGTAGCGCCCACTCGCACCATTACGCACAAATGGTAAAGGTTGGCACTGCAAAAGATAAAGTTAGGCGGCGTGTGCAGACAGCGCTAGCACATTGCACGCTAGCGTTCATTCTAGAAGCCTACAACACTGGCCTCTGCAGCCACTGCTCTGCTCGCTGCCATCACCCTTCTGTCGAAATAAACGTAAGAATGATGGCACAGCTCATGTGCCGCCGTCATGCAAGATAAAGACATCTTAAGGAGGGCTTGAGTGATTGTAATTTTTCCAAGTCTGCATAAGACGTTTATGCATCAAATTCAGTGCTTAAATAGTACGCGAAGTTTAATGCGTCGCACAAGCTTTCGTTGTCTTCGTCAAAGTCGTTCCTCCGTGCACACTGTGCCTCTCCTTCGTGATGCAGAGTGCAGTTGGCATCTGACATGTCATTGCAACTGTCGTTCAGATCGTTTGAGGAACTATCTTCCTGTTTGAAAAACCCAGCTTGCTTGCAGTAACACCTGATCATATTCTCCTGCACCTGCTTCCAGGCATACACAATTAAACAAATGACACCCAGAAGGTCTGTAGAATAGTTTTCACAGTTGTCGTAGCACTGGAATATTCGTTTTAGCAAATGGTAGCAATAAATCTTCCTTACTTGCAGAATTACTTCTAGATTCATAGGCTGCAACACTGCTGTAACATTCAGCAGTAGGAAGACAAGCCTAACTGCTTTCAAGTTCTGGATGTCAGCATAGGCTGGGCAGTTGTCCACGACAAAAACAGCTTTCCACCCTGCAGCAGCAAACTTGCGGTCAGGATGCCACACATACTTCTCAAATAGCGCAGCTGTCATCCAGGCCTTTTTTGACATTATTGTAGAGCACGTTGTCCTTAAGAGGGAGTCGCGCATTCTTAAAGCACCAAGGAATCTCCACTTTACCAGCGATCAGCAGTGGAAGCTTGTGACTGTCAGACATATTTACACCAAACAGGACAGTTATCCTGTCCTTGGATTGTTTTCTTTTTCCGCTACAACTGCATCCTTTCGGGCAAAGGTCATCATTGGTAGCATTTTGTAAAATAGTGCAGCCTCGTCCAAGTCATAAACATTGTCCTCGGTGTTCTGATCAAGCAGTTAAGCCAGTGTATGCATCTTCCAATGCTTGACAACATTGGTGTCGACACTCCCGCTTTTGCCGAGCACTGCCAAGAATGTGAGGTTGTGGCAGTATATAGGTTGGGATAGCCAGCCATTTAAATTCCTCGTGGCCCAGCCACCGTGCAAGTTCATTGACCTTCTCGCACAGCAGCATGCTATTAACAGGCAGATGTGCTGCGTTTGCATGTGTAGCCAATTTATCTAGGTGTCTTCAATGTAGGAAAACAAATCCTTCTCTGCTTCGTGGAATGGGTTTTTCCGTAGGCTTCAAGGATCTTTGCCTTCATTCTCAGTATTGTCTAAAGGTTTGGCAAAGGCACCTTGTGCTTTTCAGTCAGCTGTGTTTTGGCACTTTTCAGCCTCATTTAGGCCTACCTTCTGGCACAGAGTCAGTTTCATACTTGGGCATCATCTTAACACCGACACTGTGCACATAGTCAGTAATGAAGTCACCTGCACAGTATGAACACGTCCAATCGCAGCACAGAACAGGTAGAAAATGTCAACAAATGATTTGATGGATATCACTGGTGCAGCGATTCTACGACAGAAATGCTGGACAAATAAGCAATGGAAATGGAACCAGAAAGTTGCAAAAACCAGATAGAGAAAATGGTGACCTAGTGGCGCCTGGTTGTTGCTCTGTCAACTAACGCCAGCCTCCTAGACCAGCATTGTGTAAAACGGGGATTGTTGAGGTGCAATGAAGCACCAAGAACAAAAATTCAGAGCCATTCCACTCTGTGAAGGTGGATGACCAGCGGAGCTGTATATAACTATAATGAAAATTAAATAAAACAATATAACACAAGTATGCGCATTGTTATATTTATCTATATTTACGTTTATCTTGTGACCACAGTAATTACGGCTTTCTGGTCGCCATGATAGACGGCCATGGGCTTTGTGACGACACTGGAGATGTTCTTAGTGAATGTTAGATGTATGCACGACCGATGGCGCATTGTGGGGACATTGGTCTCGTTGTAACATTGAAGGCCAAACCTTCCCAAGAAAAACGCCAAGAACCACTTCCGTCGGGACAAGACACATGGACATTAAAGTCACCCACAATGACGATAAGATTGGGGTCCACTGGGAGGATCCACCCAGATGTGTCGATCATAAAATCTTCAAGGTCTCTCTTTGACATTCCTGGAGGAATGTATACAGGATACGGGGGGTGACAACGATTCCGTCCCCAGTCTATACGGGGAATGTGTTGGCACATTCCCCGGCAAGGCTCTCACCCGTTGTCGGTAATGCATAGGGCACAACAGCCGCGCTGTCGTTCTTTGCGTAGATGGCAAGGATTCTAGATCGCACATGACAAGGCTAGTTCAAGGGTGTGTTACAGGTCCCCGAGCCCCCAAGGGTATGTGCCATTGAGCTGGGATCCTTTCTGCACTACCACAAGGATCGTTCCACATGATGATAGTTTTTGCCTACGCACATCATGAAATGCTGGAAACTAGTCTAGGACAGCTCCGCTGTAAAAGTTATGAACTAGTGACACCTGGTTGCCATTCTGCCAGTGAAACCTAGCTTTCATGGCTATCAAACAGCGCCGCGCGTCCTGTAGAGTCCCAAATTTCAGAAGCTACTGTTAAAAACCAGTGAATGGCAGAGGTGTGCCAGCTGTTCAAATTATGCAGTAAAAGTTGCGTGATAAATGTCGGGACCGCTGAAAACCTTCGAATTATGCGGGATTTTGAATAAACTGGAGTTCAAATTTACAAGGTTTTATTGTAAATGTAGCTCTGCACTTGGTGGATTTGGCCCAGTGTGGGTGATTCCCAGTACGTTTTAATCGCTGGACTCTTTTTTTCGGGTGCGTTGTCAAATGCTCTGTGCAAGTTTTCTCCCGATATGCTTGTGCAGCGCCTTGCTTGTTCAGCTTCAATCGCTTAATGTGAACTTTGGTAACTTGCTGCAGTGTGGCAGTTACTTGTTGCATTGTGCCTGACATTTGTTACACTGTACCGGTCGCTTGTTGCAACATCCTGGCTGGCTGTACTGCTAAATTTACGTGGCCACTGCATTCAAACGAGATGTGGGAATATTACAGAATGGTGACATGTCAAAGGGGAACATAACACATTGGTGTCAACGGGATTTAGACCAGGAGCGCAAAACGCAACATAGCAGCCAGGATAATGCAACAGCAAGGAACACATTGACGAGATCCCACTGTACCTGCCACCACACAACAAACGCCACACCCGGAGTCCGTCACTAAAACATGCCGCATAACCAGATTGTGGTTTTGGCACATAAAATGAGAAAATTTATTTTTTATTTATTTATCTTTTTGGTGAGATTTTCTGATTTCTACTGATCTTACAAATAAAATTTTATCTAACTATTGCATTGATCACACATTGCCTACGGGAAACCTACAGTGTGCAGTTTCATCCGGAGCACATGGCTGGTCCGGCTGACCTGGAGTTTCTGTTCGACGTCTTCCTTGACTCCGTGAACGACTCCTTTGCTAGCAAAACTTGGTAAGTACAGCTTGTGCCCTTTGCTGTGAGCCAGAAGAATCTGCCTCTTTCATGAGACCTTGTTGCACACCTACCACATTAGTTGAAAACTGTGGTGTGGGAATCGATGTGGATGGTGCTGAGCAGACATCTTTCTTACTCACAGTATCCGGAAGGTGTAATCAACTAAGCCAAGTTAGAGGGTAAAGGGGCGTGCAGGCAAACACCAGAAATTAATTTCAGAGCGCGTCAAGCCTATTCACTCATGACCATTTTGTTTCCTACCAGTTCAAGCTTGTGAACTACATTTTGCCGAGTGGGTTCTCCGCAGGAGACCAGCATGCATCTTGTGCACCCGCCGGACCGTGTAAGGGTAACCAGGCTGAATAATCGGGTTTCATTATCACGTTGGGGCTATTTAGTCTCGTAATAGAGCTCAGGTTTTGCCTTGCATAGCTTTTGGAACATTGCCCAAGTACTCTGAATAGAATAGTTGAACATGCCATTAAGTTCACATCCAATGTGTAGTGCTGATCACATTGGCCTGAATTCATGGATTTCATTGTACTTTAGCTTACCATATTTACCTGAATTTAGCGCGCACATATTTGTCAAGGAAATGGGTCTAGAAATTGACTGCATGTTACGATAAGGTACGAAACCAAAGCTGCGTTTGCGGCAATGGCAACAGCCTACCGCAAAAGCCATCAGACGCAGCGTCATTGCTATCACAAAATGGTGACAGAGCATGTTTTTGTGCAGGTTGCTGTTGGTTCATTTCGTGCTCGAATACGATCTTGAGCTGTATTTCCAACCAATAACACTTAGCGATACTATCACTCTCGTGAGATTTTGTGAGTCTCAGCAACAAATACGTCAGAGTAATCGGCCCCAGCGTTTCTGGCGCTTTGCCAAACTCACTGTCTGCACACAGGGCCAGGAAAGCTGCTGGACACATTCATCGACAAGTCCCACTGAGTCTTGAGAGAGGGATAGCATTATCTTCTAAAAGTGATCGCTTGAGAATACCCCCCCTGCGTGCTTGCTATCTGTGGCCAATGAAGTATAAATGGCAACGATGGTGCAGTGCTCTCATTATCAAAGCTCATTAAAAAAATTTCCCTCTGTGAATGTAAATTCTGAGAGTCTTATCTTTTTCTGATCATGAATGTGGGAGGGCATGCTATACTTTATTTTAATGAATAAGCAGCGTGTTTTATTCAGGTGCACTTTCATTTTCTTACTTTAAGCTTGTGAAAATTGGGTGCCTGTTAAAATTGGGTAAATACAGTATTTGCACTTTCTTTTCCTTTTTTGTATGCAGCAAAAGTTTCTGAAAAAGTGCCAGGTTTAATTTGTTATGTCAAACATTATTAATCTTGAATGTCACAACTTTACTACCGTATTTACTCGCATAATGATCGCACTTTTTTGTCAGAAAAAATTGACACAAATTCAGGGGTGCGATCATTATGCGAGTAAATACGGTATTCTAATGGTTGCAGTGGTCTCAGACGTAAACCTCGTTTAGTAGCATGTCGGGCACGTTCAAAGCCAGGTCTTGCAATCCAGTCAGGTTTAAGAAATTTTGTGTTATGTATATTTTTAAGTTCCCCCACCAGCTTGACGTCATGTCGTAGATTTTGATGACGTATTTTATGACCTAGTTAATTGTTTACTTTTAAATATGAACCACGTTGTATACTAAAGGAGATAAAGATTGAACTTGGGAAGTTGTGCGAACTTTTACTGAGCCAGTGAGGCCCAAATGCAAGAAAAATACTTAGAAATCTGTGACATTATACTGACATACTGGCTCTGTGGTTCAGTGTGAGATTTTAAAAAATGAAACCTTAAATTTCATTATCTCTTATATAATCAACCTATTACAGTGGAAATCGCAATAACAAAATTCTGCGGCAACGAAATATTTTCGTATCCTCAGCGAACGCCCATAGAGTTCAATGCATTTCATATCTCTCAACAACAAAATTTCACTGAACTGCCAATGCCACATCAGTGAAATTTCCTGAAACGTTACCTCTCATATTGCCTACTCGCACGGAGCTAGCAGACTCAGAAAACTGCTAAAATGCCTTTGCTTCGCCCTTAAATTGCATAACATACCACTACATTAGGCTTGCATGGGTGCCGTCATTTTTTGTTTACAAATATAACCGTACGTCAGAAGTGATCGCGCGTGCCAGGTGTAAATCATGGCTGCCATCTTGTTTGTTCATTGCCCTTTTCAAATGGCAGGACCGTATGTCTCTACCAACATGCGACGACGGTTTTTGCATACCAAGCTTTATAATCTGCAGTTCAGTGAGAAAGGTGCAGCAAAAATAAAGAAATCCCATAACCCACCAATGTGGGCTACAACGGATCCAGACGTGATTGGACGATCGTCCAAGAATATGCATCCCTTGCTGCAAGAACGCTGGTTTTGGGAATACCCAACAGGCATCGCATGCAGATTTGGTGGCACCAGACGTAGATTTGCGCGAAGCAGCCATATTCTCAGTCGATCACTTTCGGGGATACGAGATATAATCACTTTCGCGCTCAGCACTGGATGCGTCGGTGTCTGCTGGTGACAGCATGTACTGGAAGAGCGCTGTTGTATGCATGGAATGCTGCTGCTGTGCATCTGGTACCAGTTTACACGGAACCTCCCGAAAGTGATCGTATTGCCAAAAATGATCTACCAAAAATACCGCTTCATGGCAAGTGGCAGTGCTGCCATCGCTGACTGACACATGGGGTGCTCTTTGTGTTGTTGGCAATGTGCTTATATGTTCTGTGCCTCAAGCTAGGCTTGCCAAAGTAGGCTTAGTGGAATTTTGACAATAAAGTTTCATTTTGCAATGCACTCCTTATCTGTGCTGCGTCACTTTGCAATGACAAAGTTCTTGCGAAAGTTATTTTGCTTGCCCCGCCAATTTCGTTATTGCAGCGTTTAACTGTATCACAAAATTAATGAAAATAGTTTTTAAAGAGTATTTGTCAGTCTAAACTGATTTAGCATTCTTTTAAGCACGGTAGTATGTGCATGTAGACCGACATGAGCGCCCATATAGAAACAAGTCTTCTCTGGCGGGCATATTTGTTGCTGCTCAGGCAAGACGAGATGAAACCGTTTACCCTTCCGAACATCTTTCATCAAAAAGGCAGCTCAGTAATTCTTGAAGCAATAGGCGGCAGGTACTTTTTCTGTTTCTCAAAGGGCACTCATTGCCTCCTTTTTCTCCACCTGTTCCTTTGAGACTGTAAAAAGACGAAGTCTCTCCTCTTTGCAGCAGCCATAATTACAGTGGCGGTAGCTAACGGCACCTCGAGTGTTGCTAGATTGTTTAGCTTTCGCTCTTCCTTCAATGACGATTTCCAGTGACCAAGATCCGGCAGCTAAAGCTCTGCTCACAGAGCCCAGTGCATGTCCGTGGAGCTGTCTTCGACCACAGACATCGTCTTCGTCGGTTTTCTCAAGGGGCACAGGTTGCACCACTGACAGTCACTTGTAAGCGACTGTGCATTGCGTTGCTTAGAATGAACCTGCACATACATGCCGTAGTGTGATGTGTGTGCCTCAATTTCGGCAGCTACCCCATCGAGGAACGCATCTCGGCCAAGTTTGCAGCGCTTGCACCACCCCCCGCCCTTGGCTCCAAGCGACCCCACAAGGTTCTCATTCTCGGATCAGGAGGACTGTCCATTGGCCAGGCTGGAGAGTTTGACTACTCAGGCTCTCAGGTGGGAGTCTAATTCCTAATGCATTAATTGTGTGTATTCTAAAAGCTGTTAGCAACGAAGGCAGTGACAGTACATTGGTATTGCAAACACAAACTGTGTATTGCTCCTTACACACAGCAGACTTCTTTTAATTTGTGTCCAGTTGTTGTTCAGGGGCCAACAGCAATGAAATTTTGGATGCTATAAGAAACCTAATTTCTGGTAGTGCAGATAAGAAGCTTCTATGAATAGCTTTGTATGAACTTCAAGTAGATGCATCACAGAAAGCTACCAAAATTTGCCATTGTTTATAATGAAACAAAAGTTTCTAAGGCATTCCTCATGAATAGTATCTTGCCAGTAAGCACTTATAAAGAAATAGCAAGAAGGCTGGACCATAATACTGTCGAAACCCACGATCACGAAATCCTACAATGACGAAATTCTCGCAACAACAAAACATTTTCGTATCCCCAGCGAACGCCCATAGGATTCAATGCATTTCGTGCCTCCCGGCGACGAAATGTCGCTGTACTGCAATCCCGCATCAACGAAATTTGCCGGAATGTAACTCCGCATATTACCTACTCGCATAAGGCTAGCAGGCTCCAAAATGTGCTCAAATGCGATTGTTTTGCACTAAAATTGCTTAAAATACCAGCTAGTTTATGCATGTGTGGGCACCACCATTTTTGTTCACAAAAACAACCAAGAGCCAGAAGCGATCAGTGCGCTGGAAACACTGCATGGCTGCCATCTTGTTTGTTGATCGCCCATTTGAAGTGGCACACGTTGCTACCGACGTGTGATGACACTTTCTGCACGCCTATTAGGCGAAATCGTAGAAGTTGTTCGAAACACGCGTTCAGTTTGCGTTTCTCGCGGCTAATGACTCAGCGAGGCCTAGGCGAATCACATGAGGCGAAACTGAATGGAAGCCGATCACGCATTTCAAACAACAATCGCCAATCGTGGCAGTGCACTGCGTAATGTGCACCTCAGTGAGAAAAATACAGCAAAAACAAGGAAATCCATGCCCCACTGACATGGAGTTGTTTATGGCGCTTGAGATGGTGGTCGCAGCATATGGAGTGTCACGCGTCGGGCCGTTATTGAGCGATCGTCCGGGAATACGCATCCCTTGCTTCAAGAACGCTGGTTTTGGTGCCACCCGACAGGCATCGCGTGCGCATTTGTCGCCGAACGTAGATTTGCGTGAAAGGGCCGTTATCTTGATCGTTTTCCTTCAGCTACCCGAGATACGATCAGTTTTGCATTCATCACCGGACGAGTCGGCGCCTATACGGGCAATAGCATGCACTGGAGAAATGCTGCTGCATGCGCTGTTGCTCTGCATCTGGTGCCGAGTTACGCAAAATACTGAGGATTTTGAAAAAGAATTGCGTAATTATGTATTCTGGTAATGTTTTCTAGTATTCTGGTGAATTTTGTTAAAAGTACTTGAAACTGTATTTTTTTTTATTATTATTATTCTGTACTCACTCCTGCTATGTCTCAGAAACTGAGACAGCAGTATTTGTAAATAAATAAATGAAATAAATATATCACAAAAGTGATCGCTCCCCCGAAAGCATTTCATCGAGAATACTGCGCCATGGCAGTACTGCCACTGCTGGTCGACGCATGTGGCGCACTTCGTACTGTCAGCAATGTGGTTCTATATCCTCTTGCAAAGCTTGCCAAAGTAGGCTAACAGAATTTTGACAGTAAATTTTTGTTCTGCGATTCATTACCTATCTATGCTGTCTCTTTTCGCAACAACGAAATTCTCGTGAGAGCGAATTTTTTCATGTTCCCCGCTGATTTCATTATTGTGAGGATCCACTGTAGTGTGGTTATGAGTGCCTGCAAGAAAATGCGCGGCTGCACGTGTTCGGAAGTCTCCTAGAATTGCAGAACAAGAATCTAGCAAGCTATCAGTAACATAGGCACATAGAATTCAAGACAGACAGTACGGTCTTCTCTTATTAAAGGGAACCCCAAATTACTATGCCAGCACTGATTACTGCTCAGTTCTGGTATATGAAGGTCTGGAAAATGTTTTTATCAATAGAACTTCTGTTGAATAGAATAAAGTGCCTTTTTTTTTTTCTTTTCTTGAAGCTAATGAATTATTCATGCTCTGTACTTAATACCAACGAGATGCTCAGCTTAACAGTGGGCCTGTGTTTTGCAGCAATAATTTATTTATTGCATAAGAAGTTTTGCTTTCCAGTTTTTCTCCAAAATGCAGAAGGGTTATCCTAATTCTATAGCAGGTGGCTTATCATAAGGCTAATTTGTGCTACAAACAAAAGTATCGCTCATCACTTGACTTGTGTTGCCGGCGTTGACAGTAAAGAGCAGGCGTCATGTCATCCGCTCCATTCCATTGTCAGGTTCGGTGTGATTTGCCACCTGTCAAAGATTCTAGAATCTGCGCGATCACGGCAAGTTTACATGACTCCTCCCCCCCACCTCCCCTTTGCAACCAGGTTATGACACTTTCGCACCCATCTTGTAAATCTAAAGCTAGTTTTTTGGCAGGCTGCTCGAAGCTGCAGAAAAAAATATGCAGATCCCACACGCTGTGAGAATCGATGTAAGTAAAGCTTTCTATGCCGTTTGCTTTGATTGACAATAACTTAGCAGTGATGTGGACAGTGAATGTGTAATTCCTTCAACGTTTAGTCCAATATGAGAGTGGCGAGTTGATGTTAAACGTCGCCTTGAGTGCACCACTGCTGTTTGTTTGCTTGAGGCGTTGTTGTGTGCCATTGTTCATAATCTCTGAGAGGGTTGAGCATCATCATTGCCTCACATAGCACATCGCATCATGGCAGAAGTGTTAAATCTTCTGACTGTATGTGCCAAAACCACGATCAGATCACGAGTCACACCACAGTGGCAGACTCCAGATTAAGTTTGACACCTTGGGGTTTTTTAATGGGCATCCAAATTCAAGTGGGCTAGCTTTTTTTGTACAGTAGAACCTCATTCATATTGTTACGGTTAATGTTAAACCGGCTTTGTTCAAGGGACGAGATGGATGGTAAAGTCAAGATGGCGTCCTGAGGCTGCACCAGCTCACTTCTTCCTCTTCTCCTCGCCCGGCTCATGCCGTAGCAATCCCCGGTTGCCAGGCGAAGCCCGCTGGGCAAGTCCAAATCACTCGGAAAGCGTAGGGTGAAACCGCTTAAGACGGGCAACATGTACTAACTGAGTCCGGCTAGACCGACGACCAGTCGACGTCAAGCGTGCCACTACGTACGTCAAGTCACTCAAGCGATCTACAATGACGAATGGGCCCGTGTACTGGGGTAAAAACTTTTCACATAAGCCACGTTTACGTTGCGGAGTCCACAACCACACAGTCTCCTTTGGCGTACGAGACAGACTGGTGTCGGCTGTCATAGTGCTCTTTCGATCGGTCTTGCGATGCCACAGTACGAAGACGAGCGATATGCCGGGCTTCTTTGGCAAGACAAAGCGTCTTGGCAACAGAGTACTCGCTGTGAAAGTCAAACGGCAGTATAGTGTCAATGCAGCTTAGCGGTGAACGTGCGTAAAGGAGATAAAAAGGACTGTAATCGGTCGTCTCATGCTTTGCAGTATTATACGCATAAGTGATGAAGGGGAGTACGTCATCCCAGTCCTTGTGATCGGAAGATACATACATGGCCAGCATGTTAGTTAGAGTTCTGTTCGTACGTTCTACAAGCCCATTTGTCTGAGGGTGATAAGGCGTTGAATGACGGAACTGCTAACTGCAGAGACGAAGCAGTTCTTCTACGGCGTCCGCAACGAACTGACGACCGCGATCGCTAATGATCACACAGGGGGACCATGTCGAAGAATAATGAATCGAAGCAAAAACGTTGCAACGGACGCAGCTGTTGAAGATGGCACGGCCGCAGTTTCCGCGTAACGGGTCAGATGGTCGACACTTATGATCACCCATCGGTTGTCGTTAGATGATCGGGGAAATGGGCCCAGAAGATCGATACCCACTTGTTCAAATGACAGGCAAGGCGGCGGCAGAGGTTGGAGAAGACCTGGCGGAGCAGTCGTAGGGCGCTTGTAGCGTTGACATTGTTCGCAACTGACGACGTAGTGCTTGACCGTGTCCCGCATTCTGGGCCAGTAAAAACACTCCTGTGTCCGGTTCAAAGTTCTTATGAATCCTAGATGGCCAGAGGTCACATCGTTGTGCATGGCTCTCAGTATGTCCATTCGCAGACTCTGCGGCACCACCAGAAGGAAGCGTGCGCCTTTAACCGAATAATTGGTCTTGTAAAGCAGGCCGTCACGGACACAAAATCGACCGGTGGCTCCAGGACGCGATGCGGCTACAAATATAGGTTCCAAACCAATATCATTTTCCTGCTCTGCTTTGAAAGTCATCGAGTCTGGGAATGTAGAAGAAATGGGAGCAAAACAGTCATCAAAATTGTCTTCGTCACACTCCGTCGTCGTCAGAGGAAGGCGGGAGAGACAGTCCGCATCTGCGTGGCGACGCCCAGACTTGTAGGACATAACGAAGTCGTACTCCTGCAGTCGAAGAGCCCAACATGCCAGTCGTCCACTCGGGTCACGGAGATTCACCAACCAGCACAACGCGTGGTGGTCAGTAATGATAGTGAACGGGCGTCTGTAGATATAAGGTCGAAATTTGTGGACAGCGAAAACAGCTGCCAAGCATTGTTGCTCTGTCACAGTGTAATTGCGTTCCGCCTTAGTCAAAGAGCGACTAGCATAAGCCACAACGTGTTCAGCTCCTTGATGACGTTGCACAAGTACGGCACCGATGCCGATGCCACTGGCATCAGCGTGCACTTCCGTAGGTGCGGATGCATCGAAGTGATGCAATATGGGCCCTGATGTTAGTAGAAATTTTAGCTGACGGAACGCGTCGTCACAAGCAGGTGTCCAGTTGAAAGGGACGGCTTTTGGGAGAAGACATGTTAGGGGGTACACCACGTCGGCGAATCTTGGGACGAAGCGCCGAAAATACGAGCACAGGCCCAAGAAACTCCTCAACTCCCGCACTGACTTCGGTGCTTCGAAGGAGCTGACTGCCTCAATCTTCCGTGGATCTGGCCTCACACTGTTTTTGTCGACCAGATGCCCAAGTACTAACGCCTCGGTTTCTCCAAAACGACATTTCTTGGAATTTAGGATCAAGCCGGCTTGTTTGACACAATCCAGAACAAGATTGAGACGGCTGTTATGTTCACTCAATGTGCTGCCAAAAATCACCACATCATCGAGGTAGCACAAACAAATTTCCCATTTAAGTCCTCGGAGGATAGTATCCATGAATCGTTCGAATGTTGCTGGCGTGTTACAAAGGCCGAACGGCATAACGTTAAATTCATAAAGACCATCTGGTGTCACGAAGGCCGTTTTCTCCTTATCGTCTGGGTGCATGGGTATCTGCCAATACCTTGATCGCAAATCCAGTGATGAAAAGTAGACAGCGGAATGTAGACAGTCGATGACATCATCAATTCTAGGAAGCGGATACACATCCTTTTTGGTGACCGCATTCAGTTTCCTGTAATCAACGCAAAACCACCACGATCCATCCTTCTTCTTTACTAAGATTACTGGTGCTGCCCACGGACTAGAAGACTCTTGGACAACAGTTTTCCGCAGCATGTCTTTCACCTGTTCAGCAATAACTGTGCTCTCTGCTGAAGAAACGCGGTAAGGCTTTTGCCGAATGGGGTGCGCAGATCCGGTGTCAATTCTGTGGCGAGCACGAGAACGCGGGAGTGAACCCTGCTTGTCACCTTGTGTGAAATCGAACACAGAAAGATGTGCCCACAAAACTTGTGCGAGAGCGCGGCGCTCATGTGAGGGCAGTGCCTTGTTGATCATTCGTAGGATCTGCTCTTCAGAAATGCTTCTTTGGGGATCGCTAGTATGAGACTGCTCCTCCTCGCTTAGAACTGTAATGGAGCTGTAAGTAATCTCGTCAAATTCAGCAAGCTTCATATCACGCGGGAGAACGGCAGGGACGCAAGAACAATTGAAAGCCCACAAATTGGAGGCGCCATTCACTACTCTCACGACAGAGCGTGGTACAAGTACATCTTTCTTTGCGCAGCTCGACGTAAGTGGCTGGACTTGCGCGTCAAACGATGAAAGTTCGGCAGCAGTGAAATTGACAGGGATACGTGACAGCAACCAGGGCAGTAGCAGCAAATCGTTCGAAACAACACAATAGTTTTTCACTGGTAAGGATGTGTTGGCAAGGGTGGCGAGAAGTGCGCTATTCAAAGTAATTTCGCCTGTGCCACAGTTAACGGATGCACCACAATCCTGAAGAAAGTCAATCCCGAGAATCACATCGTGAGTGCATCGCGGTAGTACGAGAAATTCTGTTTTAAGATCTTCTCCTCCGAATAAAACACTTGCAACACAAATACCAAGGGGAACTAGGCACTCTCCGCTGACATCACGAAACGTCACACCATCATTCCACGGGAACATAACTTTCCTACCCAGCCTCTCTTTGAAAGTCACACTCATGACGGAAACGGTAGCACCAGTGTCCACTAATGCTGTTGCAGGTATACTATCAATTAACACACGCACTTTGTTCTTCACCATCATAATTGGCAGAGGAGTATTTCGCAGATACACAGACTGTCCGGCGACCTTACCTCCATCGGCCGCGCCGGCTAGTTTCCCGACGGCGGTGGAGACATAGCACGTCGCCGTGGTGACGGTGAACGGCGTTGGCGACTGGTTGGGGGCGTCAGGCTGCGGTCAGAAGCTGGCGAGCCACTCCTTCTACTATACTGACGGAAGGTATTCCGAGGTGGCGCGCCTGTGGTGTTTGCAGGGTCTATCGGCCAACGGTCGTCATAACTATCATGTCCAAAATTAGGCCAAGTTGGTGGTGGGCCATATGTTGTTGTCTGTCGGCGCCGGCGACAAAAACGAGCAATGTGTCCTGAGGCGCCACAGCTGTAACATACAGGAGATGCGCGACCGACGTTGTATGCCTCGGAGTCAACCCTGGGACGCTGCGAATAATAAACGCGATCTTCCGAATTCCGATTCGTGGTGGTAGCTCGACGAGTTCGTTGATCGTGCGTCATGTCGTCGGGAAAGGTACGTCGGTGCTGTCGCAGCTGATCAACTCGACAGTCTGCAACGCCTGGCATGGCAGACAATGCTGACACAGCATATGCATGTTCTTGAGGTTGGTTGGAAGCGCAACCAAGCTGTTCGACATCCGCCCCTTTGGTGTGTCGTTCAAGTTCTTCACGGACAATTTGCCTTATAGTTGCCGCAAGGTCAAATTGAAAGCTGTAGTTGTCGTTTTCGTCAACGCTTGCCACCGTTGTGACATTTGCTATCCTGCCAAACTTTGGCGTGATACGGCGCAGCTTCAAGGCCTCAAATGTGCGGCAATGCTTGATGAGGTCGGCGACCGAGGCGAGACTCTCCTTTCCGATTAAATAATTGTAAACATCCTCGGCTATGCCTTTGAGAAGGTGTCCAACCTTGTCCTCTTCGGACATTCGAGGATTGACAGTCTTGCAAAGCTTCAGGATCGCCTCTATGTACGTAGTACAGGTCTCACCTGGGACTTGAGCGCGCTGAAGCAATGTCTGCTCCGCCCGCTTCCGTTTCGTGGTGGAATCACCAAAGCACTCTGTGAGGTGAGTAACGAAGCTGTCCCACGTTGTGAACGTATCTTCATGGTTCTCGAACCACACTAGCGCCGTGTCTGTGAGGAACAGAACCACATTGTCGAGCTGAGTCGTGGAGTTCCAGCCATTGTACTTGCTCACACGCTTGTAGTGGGTGAGCCATTCCTCCACGTCCTCGCCGAATTTTCCAGAGAAAAGGCGGGGCTCCATCTGATGCATCCAGGCGCCGGTTGTTCGCACTGGAGCAGCCAGAGAAGGCTGTTTGTCGCTGCTGTGGGACATCGGGATATCAAGTGGTGTTGGAGGCAGTCGAGCGAGGCGTCGGCTCCGGCGTGGCACTTGCTGCAGCAGCTCCGTCGTCTTGGTCGAAGTACCCTGCACCTCCACCACAAAACTGTTACGGTTAATGTTAAACCGGCTTTATTCAAGGGACGAGATGGATGGTAAAGTCAAGATGGCGTCCTGAGGCTACACCAGCTCACTTCTTCTTCCTCTTCTCCTCGCCCGGCTCATGCCGTAGCAATATGTTTTAAGGAAAAATGCAAGAAAAAGCATACTAACAGAGAAAACGTACCATCCGACAAACTAAAAAATTGAACAGACTCAACTGTAGCAAACATTTACGTAATGCAAATCGTTGCGCGAATTGTTGCGGCACGAGGCGCCGAAGCGCGTCGAGCTAAGGGGTCTTCGGGTGCCCGAAACGCATTTTGTTTTCTATTGCTTAGTGTTTTAAGATGGTAACAGGAAACTGAAATGGAATCAAGGTGATGGGCGGCACGTGATACTGCCGGAGTGATAGGTGTCTCTCACATTGTGCCACCTTCAGCAAGGAGCAGAGACGTGTTCGGTTTATCACCTACGAAAAGCGTACAGTACACTTCCAACAGCATTATGCACCACATGCTGTAAAACAGATAGGTGAAGGGGCTAATCGCAACAGGGTTGGCAGCAATAGCTGTAAATGCAGCATGTGACGACCCGGGAGAAGATTTGTTGGTACTGGAATTAAAAACTGAGTATGTGCCAGTGTTTTTACGTGAGATAGGCAGGCGAGTATTGCAGTAAAGCTGCCGCTACTGTTGTCGATCGCACGCACCTCCTGCTGTTCTTGTTTACACGGGATATAGCGGCCAGAAAACGTATCATACAATCGCAGTCTGCAGCAGGGAATGGTGGCTTGTTTGCATCATCGCCTATTAAAAGCATGCAGTATACTTCTAGCGGCACCACACGCTTTGAAATAGATAGGCGAAGATGCTTATCGCAATAGAGTTGGCGGTGATAGCTGTGAATATGGCATGCGATGACGTGGAAGGATGTTTGCTGGTACCAGAATAAGGAGCTGAGTGCTCGCTGGCGTTTTCATACGAGACAGGCAGGTATTGCGGTGAAGCTGCCATGGCAGGCAGCTACTGTTCTTGATTGCATGCGCCCCACGCCTCTTGCTTACATGCGATCTAGCAGCCGGAAAACGCTCACGTACTACCGCAGTTTGGCGATGGGCTGAACGTTGGTGCCAAGAGATAGTGTTTTCCAGGAATGTACGAATCATGAACCGGTAAAAACTAAGCATAACTCAATTGGGTCATTTATTGTGTTCTCAATAGCGAATGTTGGCACCAGAAAATTCTGCGTAGCAGGAACGTTTGAACAAGGTTCTACTGTATTTTGTTCCAGTCTAAATGCAGCTGCCACAGTCAGGATTGAACCCACAACTTCAAGCAATGGCCTAGCCATCAAACTACTGCGGCGGGCACAGAAGTGTTGATTTGATGTGCGGCGGCTTCCGTAGTGTCGCCTAGACCGTACAGTGTTTTAATGCGGCTTTGCGTCTTCACGCGCTATGTCAATTTACCTCCTGACAAATTTGCATGTTTTTTTTTTATTTTTTCAGAAATAACAGAAGCATACCGTACCTCCACTTTGCCCACAACCACTGTTTCCTTGCCTTCTCACATTATCTTTTCCCTCTCCTCCCTCCCCCACTGTGTGGAAACTGCAAGACTAGCAAGGCAGCTATTCACTTGTTTAGTGACTGTGTCGGCTGTACCCCTTCTTTGCCTCCTCTTCCCCCTCCTCTCTACAGTTCTATCCACGTCCCCTCTGGACTTGCACGTTAGTATAACAGAGAAAGGTAAATGCTGCAGTTTCTGCAATGCTTTTGCAGGGGGCATGGATAATTACAGCTGTCAAGAGGCTAATATGACGATGCCCAGAGAGTTCCAGAGTGCACAAGCCACATGATGGAAAAGTCCAAGCGAGTTTCTTTCGCTGACTTTCTTCTCTGCCACACTCCTGCCATATATATACATGCTCTGAACCACCACCCCAACGTGGCATGCAAGAGGCAAGGTAGAGGCAAGTCAAAGGAAGAGTCAGAGAAAGCTTCGCTTTAAAAAGAGGCTGATGTGCATTTTTGAATGCCGTCAGTAACGAGAGACCGCCGTTCCATGTGTCGCAAAGATGGCGGCCATGAACGACTTTGTTGCCATTCCGTGCACTCACTTTCATTTGCGACAGGGTTTATCGTCTTTTCGAGTGTTGTGTAGCTGGTGCCAATAGATCTGCGTCGATTCGGCGTCAAGCCGTAACTTAGTCACCAACACCCACTGAAGCAGCATTGATTAGGCCTAATGACCTAGGCATTGTGGCCATGACGAAATTTCGCCGCTGGCCGATATTACAACGGGCCACAAGCCGTCGCAGAGTGCTTGCCGCTCATACATTTCTACAGGCGGCTCATCATGTGATCAGTTGTGAGGTCATTTATAAGGGTTATATTGATGACTGTTGAAGCGATGGGAAGTTCGTCGCTGCGTAACCAATGCAATCTGCATGCCTATCAGCGGGTAATCATCCCGATATTCACACTTTACAAAATACATGCTGCTTATGTTGCCATTCCCTTTGTGCATCGTGATTGTCATGTCAATTGGTCCTGTCGACTTGGATAAACCTTATATTGACAGATGTGGCCTTGGCCAATGCGATACCGTTCTGCGAATTGCGGCATTTGGGGCTATGTCTGCAGTCATTGCATCAGACCAACAACGTAGAGCACTCGCATTGACAAAGTCCACTACCGTGCCAACCGGGGTGGCCCATCCGCGGCGCGCTCGATGGTCCTTTTACGGTGAAAGCAAAGTGAAACGCTAACTTGAGCAGCATGAGCTTAAGAAGCTCCACGACGCATGTAACATGCAGTACTGCGCTCTTCTCTACACCGAATATATCATATTGAACATTCACTATTCAATTCGATTCATTGATATTTGATTCATTGATATTATATATTTGCACAGCCCTAGTTATCACACATTGAAATAAACATCATTTTGGCTGGACTATAGCATCAGTTCAAGTTGCACAGGTTCAATAATGAGATCCCACGGTGTGTACATGATTAGCAAAAATGCTGTGTAAAAGTTTGTTGATGATGACAGAGATTAAGATAATGTGCTGCAAATTGCCATGGTTTTCTTGTGCCTTATTCTTCTTGCAGGCCATCAAGGCATTGAAGGAAGAAAAGATCCAAACGATCCTGATCAACCCCAATATAGCAACAGTGCAGACATCACCAGGGCTTGCGGACAAGGTGTACTTCCTGCCCATCACACCCTACTACGTCGGTGAGGTGATCAAGTCCGAAAGACCCGACGGCATTCTGCTCACATTTGGCGGTCAGACAGCGCTCAACTGCGGTGTGGAGCTACAGAAAAACGGCACACTAGACCGCTATGGGGTGGCCGTGCTGGGCACACCCATCGAGTCCATCATCAACTCTGAGGACCGCAAGCTCTTTGCCGAACTGGTCGAGGAAATCGGCGAGCAGGTCGTGCCCAACTGTGCTGTCTACACTGTGGAGGAGGCAAGTGGTCAGCCAATTTTTCATTGCATTTTTTTTTGGAATGGGACTCGCTATTTCTTCACACTGCTCTGATAGTGCTGGTTAGGGTGCCATAGTTGACATGTGGCGCTCTCTGTCATGTTGGCTGTAACTCAAAGCAGGTGGTTATGCTTGGCAGAGCATGGCCTCTGAGATTGGCAGTGCAGCTACATGCAGGGGAAATTAATTGCTTGGCAATTGGGCAGCCCCTCAAATTACTGTTTATTTGCAGCCAAGTCATCATCCTGCATGATAACGTTACAAGGTTACCTGGAGAGAAATTGGAACAGTCCAGACAAACTTGTTTTGCTATAGTGTCTCTTTTAAGGTATTCCTAGGTTGCTTAGCCTAGTTGGCGTAGTGGCTATGGCATGGTGCTGCTAGGCACGTAATCTTGTACTTGATTCCAGGCCATAGCAACCATATTTTGGTGAGTATTTCATTGGGAGGGAGGAGGGCTGGGCAGCGCAACCATGCCCTGCTTTACCATATGGCAGTACCGTATTTGGCATGTATAACCTGCACTGAAAATTCAAAAAAGTTAGGGACAAAAGTCACCTTCGAGATTTTATTAGAATTTTGCCTTGAGAGGGTGCTTCACAGCATAGAGAATTTTGCCTAGAAGTGCGGCTTCATGGCAGCTGGCTTCATTGTCACTCCCACCAGGAAGCCACACTTCGAGCTTGTCACTCGTGTGTTAACCTGGTGCACATGTGTTGCCTAATGTGGCGCTGGACGTAAGTTGTCCATTCACTGAGCTTCCTTCAATTCAAACTCCATTTAATTTTAACACATCTTGAGACCCCTTCGAGTTGAAATGATTGATATTGGATTGTAATGTTTAGGTAACAATGAAGTGACAAATCTCTTTCGTGTGCCTCTTTATACATAGTTTATGCATGGATAAAATACCATAATTATTTTTTTACACATGTGATAATATTCACGCAACATAGCTTTATTTTTTAAGTAGGTTTAACAGAACTAGAGCTCGCATTTCGACCCATTCCTATTTAAATTTCAAATTTTACCATGTGTCATGCCGAGGGTACAATGCTAGCAAAGACAGTGGCGCAGTGGCTACAATGTTGCATCTAAACCATTGTATGGAAAAGAAGAATGAATAATGAAGTGGATTGTAGAGAATGCAGCCCCAGGACAAACAGCCATAGCAAAAGTTATGCATGCCATGTAACCACCTTCAAGGCAACTCAATTGTGCGGGCCCATCAAAAGAATGAAGCTAGTGAGAAACTTCCAGTAATCACTTGTTTGATTGCTAGACTAGCTTCTATCACTTGTCAGATGCCTTGCAAAAAAAGATGCAATGAAAAGTCGGGGCAGCACCACTGATTTGCCAGCACCCGCCGTAACTAAGTACAGTCAAACCTCGATATAACAAAGTTGTACTTGCACCAAAAACTTTTTTAAATCGTGAATTTCATTATTTCGAGGTTTTAAAGTTTCAGCAGTAAAAATAACTTCACAGATTCCCGGAGGATTCCTGGTGGAAAGTATTTTGTTAGTAAGCACTCTTATAAACAAATTGCAAGAAGGTCGGGCCATAATGGCATGACTGTGAGTGCCAGCGTGCGCTATGCATATCATATCGGGTGCAATGCACTGACATGGCTCACGGCGTCAGAGATTTGCATCATGCTGCAGCGTAAATCTTGGACGCCATGCCTGACCGCGCTTAGTGCTCGTAGCCGGCACCCACAAATTTAACTGCCAACTGCAATGAAATATTCGACAATGTAACAAGGCCAGCTTCAGGTAATTTAGGCATGCAGTAACCTCTGTGCAATATTTTACTCTTGAAATACAGGTCAATACGTCACGAAGAGCTCGTAAAAATCGAGGTTTTTTTTTTTTCATATTGAAACTGAAAAAAATGCTGCTATTATTGCCCGGCGGAAGTGAAGAATGTGGAGAACCAGCCCAACGTTACTAGACTAGCTTCAGTTGTAAAACTCTCCGCCCGCGCGCTTACAGCCGGTGTCGCCACTTCTGTGACAGCCACCAGATGGCAGCGCCGTTCCATCGGGCTCCACTGCAGACGCCTCGCCGCAGCCTTCAGCCCGTGCGGACGGGCAGTTTGCGCGTGTTTCACGCTCGCTGGCGTTCTCCCTTGTCCGAATTAGTGATACCATGAGAAAGCGGTATCCACCTACAGCAATAAGATTTATCGGGCCAGTTGGTTCATACTGTAATAAGGGTAAACTGCACGAAAGAAAGAAACGCATACAGCGAAGCGCGGAAGCTGTGTTTTTTCCTGTCATCTTAACGTTTCGCGCAGTTTAGGCTCAGAAGCCTGAACATTTGGCCAAAGTGTGTGATTGTAGGATGATCTTCATTCCCACCGAGGCTTCTCTCCACGCCAAAGAAGCGCAACAAAAAGAAAGATGAGGTCAGTCTTTGAACGCACAAGCCACACACACACACACAAAAATATCATCTGCTCTTCCACTCCGTGAAGATGGTTAACCAGCGAAGCTGAAACGTGCGGCCCGTGTTTATCACTGGGTTAATCTAGAGGATTCATTAAAGTATTTCTGAATTATGCGGTAACACACACAATCGGCTGCGACGGAGCGAACGACGTCACTGACGATATGCCCGTAGTCCGCCGTTGTCGCTTGCGTTCGATGTCTCGAGTTTGCTCGGAGGCGTGATTAGCTGCCTTCGCCCGATTTGCGATTATTCGAAATTAAGTTTCTTCAGAAATTAAATCTATCCGTTACGTAAGACAATGAGTGGCTCATACTGCCTTAAGCAATGGCCCCTCCCACCGTAAACGCGGCCTCCCTATTACGATGACAGAAGTGAAATTCTACGCTGGAATGATGAACGGCAACGCACACAGCTGTGGAAGACGACGATGAACGTGGGAGCAGTGGCACGAGCGCGTGTGCTGGTCGGCACAAGGAATAGCCGAATTCATGGCCGTGGTGCTAGCATTACGCAAATTAGGACCATCAATTACGTCAGCCGTGATAGTTACCGATTTTTTATCATTGTGCTCATCCCTTACTGCTTCTAGTGATTCTCGCGTGATGAGGACATTTCAATCATTGGTACCTGGTTACTTGAGAAGCGTGTGATTGATTTGGGTGCCCGGCCATAAAGGATTAATCATTAATGAAATTGCAGACTCCCTAGCCAAGGCATCGATAAGTGGCCCGATTCTTCCTTGTTGCCCTTTGACTGCTTATGTAACTGCAGCTAGATTTCGCAGGAGTATCATTATACAGTCAGTATCAGGCTCCGAAATTACTAACTCTGTGGAGTACGGACGTCTCCTGCACCCTTGGAACAGAGATTTTTGCCGAACACGGAAAACTGAAGTGTCCACCATCACGAAGCTGCGCTGCCGTATACCTGCATTGAACTTCTACCTCCACAGGTCTGGTCTGGTCCCCTCACCACTATGCTCATTCTGTGGCGAAGCGGAGACAATCGACCATTTCTTGTTGTCTTGCAGACGTTTTTCTATTATAAGAAAACGACTACTCGAAATCCCGCTTCGCTCTATTGGTCTGACTTTATCAGTGCCTGTGATCCTATCTTTTGGAGCCTCCATTGTTGGGTTCAGCAACAGAAATGTTTGCTTGGCAATCCAAAATTACTTCATTGAAACTAATCGATTTCCATGTTATATTGATCGTTCTCCCTCCCAACCATAGCTTTCTTTTATTTCTCATCTTTTATTAATTATTATTATTATTATTATTATTATTATTATTATTGTTATCTTATACCCGGTTTTCATCTGATTATTTCTTTTTTTCTCCAAACACAGAACGTTTACTTTTTAACTCACACGCCCAAATTGTTAACTCCCTTGTTATCATTATTATTTTAGGCACCTAATTAAACCGCCCGATTCTTGGCCAATCCCCCTCTGTGGGTATGTGCCACGGCCACTCAGAACAACAACAACAACAGAATCGCTCTGTTCCACGCCGAGCGAAGCGTCGCATTGCTGGCGGCACAGAAAAAGCGGCGCGCCGAACTGTCGACATCGTTCCGATAGCCGCCTATGCAGCCAGGTGCGCAGCACGTCGGCATCGTCTGCTTATATTCTCAACAAACTCGGCGAAAGCTACAGTTTCGCGGATTACATGCTTGCTGAAATTCGCCTTCAACAACGAACCACACAATACGCTGCACCGCGCGCTTAGTCCGGCCCGCCCGCGTAGCCGGCTAGTGAGGAAGTGAAGCCGGGCGCGACTGCAGCGCCACGAAGGCGCGGCCGGGTGGTGGTTCCGCGCAACGGCGCCGAGTTTTAAAACTGAAGCTAGTCTAGTAACGTTGAACCAGCCCACATGCTGTCTGCTCTCCGTTCTTGTATTCCATTCTGGTGTATCATCGAACAGATCTCGCACGTCTGCTAGCCACAGAGAATGCAAAGTATTCTCCAAGCACAGCCAATTTTCTTCATCTGGTTCTCTACGTTCAACAGCAGGGCCTCCAGGCAGGTACCTGAGCAGGGCCAGAGAACCTTGATGCATTCTGCCTCTACTCGAAGAAGACCACATTGGGGTGGCCAAGCTAGTGTGGCATACGGCAGACGCAATCCACGAATGGCGCAGTTACGCTGCATTGGCAAAATTCGACACTCTACAGTCTGGTGTGGCTGGTGTGAGAATAGAACATGTCCTATTGCACACCGGAGCAGCTGGAGCACGGTGCATCATGCACTAGCTTGGCTGACCAGCAGCATGCTGTTCCGGTTCACTGAAGTGAGTGTGTTGTGTTTGTGCCTTCGACAAACAAAGGAGCGCTTTTCTCACTGCACACTTGTCTGCTAGTGCTGCGGGTCATGTTTAAAGTGCAGGGTAAAATTGTACCAATCTCAGCGTCTCCGGCTTGACGTATCCGATTTCACCGGCTGCTGCCTGGCACGCTGGAAGCGCCGGACTCGTCGACTGATCAGACAACTATCGCCATCTGTAGTAAAGGATAAGTAGCTGAGGCTTGTCATGACCTGACTAGAGGGGCTCGGCGGTAAGTGTACATAAACTCACAGCCAGACAGGCCGGACTGCGGCCATGACGAAGCTTGGCCCATTTCCTTTTGTTGGCATCTGCCAGTTGGTTCTTTATTCTATGGCATTGCATTCCTGCATGGCTTGCCGCCACATCTACACCATGGCCGCCACGTTGTGTTCTCCTTCGTGCCAAATGCAGTGTTTGGTTCCTGCTCGTTTCTGGCACTGTGTCAGAAAGGCTTTCATTCGTCTACTTCGATGCATCCGATCTAGAAACTTGAAGCTGATGCACTACCGGAAGTGATCGCTTGAGAATATTGACGCTGAATACAACTTACCTTTGGTTTTCGTGAGCCGTCGCGGCTTATAGTACTTATAGTCATACTGAGAAAGAGTTTGCCAAGCAGTAAGTGACTGTGCTGTTGAAAAGTAGCTTGTGCAGGTTCATCAACTGCAGTTTACATGCTTTGTTCCCATTGGCTGGTCCGCATCTCACTTTCCTGCTGCGCCGTGATGCACACTTGCGCTCTGAAGGCTGGGACAGGAAAGATGTGTTTGGCCTTCCTCTACTCAGCACTGTGTACTTTACAGCTATCGCTTGTGTTCGAGTACGTATTCATATACCCAATGGCCACGCAGCGCATAGGCATTCTTGCAACAGCTCAAATTACGAGTGCAACAGGGGGAATGCAGGCCCAGAGAAATTCCCGCCAACTCACAAATTATGTGCGAGCAATGCGCCTGGCTGCCTAGGTGCAACATGGCTCAACTGAGAGATAAACAGTTGCATACAGTTCTTCAATATTCACCACATTTACATTGCTACCGCTTTGACGTCAGGTGCACGCGTCATCTGCATAGGTGCTATTTAATAGCTGCTAATAACAGAATTAGGCAATTACCAGTCTTGTGGCTTTGCCGAGATTACTTTGAGAGTATATGCTAGGCATTTGTAGTCAATTTAGCCCAAGTGAAGTTTCGTTGCAGTTGGCCTTTAAAACAAAAGTGCAGAAAGATATGGATATTATACTTTGTTCCACAATCTGTTTGCAGCGCTGTGGAAGGTAGGGACCGCTTAGCCAATCAGGATGGAGTGCATCAGAAAATTGTGTTCCTGCGCCCCTGTCACCCATGATAATGACAGGTGGCTCCATCAGTGGTGAAAGAAGTGTACTAATATTTAGCTTGCTCATTTTTGTAGCAGGTGGCGCTGGTGTCTTCTTGATTTTTTTTTTTTTTCTTTTTGGACGGCGACGCTCGTTCCAAAGGGACTGACCCCATTTCTTTTTCTGCACACAAGCGGCCAAAATTAATCTGGAGCCCTCCACTAGGGCGTCTGCCATAGCTCATTGGAGACATTCTCGTTCTCATTTTTGCTGCTCTCACTGCGGCAGTACTGAATGATCTCGACTTGTGTGCGCACAAGAAATGAATCAAGTTATCCCGTTAGAGGGGTTCACAATTCATCGTCCTCGTCACAATTGAGATCAGCACCGCTAATTGTTTCATCTTCCATCACGATAACTCTACGTGGTGGTAGTTGTGGAAAAAGTTTCTGTGAGAACCACTTTTCGTAGTGGTCTTCGGTCATTTCGTCGTGGTAGTCACCCGAGCTCTTCTTAGCTCGGAAGACTTCCGCAGTTCCTTCGGCAAAACGGCGTTCGTTGATGCAATGCGTCACAATCGGTCTTCCGCCTTTGCCACTGGGATTCTGAAGGCCAGTCAAGAGTCCGGATCGATGTGCTTCATGCTGTTAAGAATGGCGAGCTGCAAGGCGAAATTGCCACCCAATTACGACTGGGGGACAAGACGCGCATCCCCCACTTTCTGTCGCTGCAGCTAGGAGGCTTTCGAAGAAGCAGGCTTTGTGCTGAAAACCGCCTCCATCCACCAGCCCCATCGCCGTTGTGACGGAACGAGTTCGGTGGGCGAACAATGGTGCCGGAGCTCTCCAGCGCAGACCTGATCTGCTACGCATGAGCAAGCTGCCGCGGGAAAATTGTTTTTTGTTGCTTCCCATGCTCCGACCAGACGCAAGACAACGAGCTAGCCACCATTGGCTCCGATACTTCCCGGAACGGCACCCCTCCGACGCCGGTGCCGGGCATAGGAATGTGTGTGCCTATGTGTACGTAAACTGTTCTGCGGGGCGGCGGCAAGTTGACGATGAGTAAACGAACAGTCGCCACCTTGTATCGCCGGCGGACCGAGTGTATAAAAACTGCTGTTGTGCGGATGCTCGATACACTTCTCTCGTGCAGTCATGTTGGACTGACACTTTTTTTTTTATGTTAGACCGATTTAATTACTGTAAATAAACCCATATTCCTCGTTCTCGATGAGAAGCAGTTCTTCCCTTCATCAACGTCCTCAGCGTGGATAAGTTGGACGACGGCATGGGCCAGCTACCTTCGAATTCATGCCGGACTCCAATCTTGGCAACGGATCTCGAGCAATGGGATTGAGCCCCCAATCCTGACAGTGCGCAGACTGGATAGTACCGTCAATCCACACCCAATTACGCATGTGACTGGCGTTGACCCATGTTTCATCGGTGAAAAGAATTGACCTACCCTGGCATTGCAGCTGCACTATCTGGCGCAGGTACCGGCGGCGACACTGCACGATGTGCGTCGCTTCAATCAGCAGTGCATTCGGAGATCGTTTGTTGTATTGGAAGCCGAGCTTCTTCAGCATCCTTTGCATCGTTGCTGTGGACACAGCCGGTAGCGTGTCCTCCTCCTTGAAATGTTGCACCACCTTGGCGAGAGTCGTAATGTCCCCTCTCTAGAAGCAGTCGTGCACCACCCTTCGCAACACACTCAGGTAAAAACCATCCAGCTTCCTTTGTCCACTCACTGCCTTTTCCACCACAATACTCTGCCCGCCTTCTCCGTCTCTGTCGTCCACAGGTAGAGCTTTGGCTTACTCACCTGGGTGAGTCTTGCAGTCCTTTTGATAAGCAAATTCAAGCTTGAACTGCCTCCGCACTTGACGCAAAGCTTTTCAAGAGCATTTAAAGCTGTCTGCTTCGCCAGCTTGGGGAAACAATGCACATTCGACAGACGGCACACAGGGGACACAACCGAATTGAGCGACACCATGTTGCTGAAAGACTGCGCATCGCCACCTTGTAACAGGCCCCCACGGAGCTGTGTTCATGCGGGTCATTGCTATCAGCTCCCGGACTGACTGAAGGCACTCTCTATACTTTAAAATTGTCACTCCAAACTGTTTTAAATTTTTGTGTTTAATGTTTTAAATCAAGTCCTAAACTGCTCAAATATTTGATGGACTATTTGCTGTGCTCCTGCAGCCCTGATTGGCTAAGAGACCCCTACCTTCCACAGTGCTGCAAACAGCTTGTGTAACAAAGCATAGTCCTGAGCAAAAAAAGAAAGAAAAGATACGTCACAGTTCCGCCAGAAAGGCGGAGCATTGGTGGCATTAGCAAAGAGACAACTACACAAGTTGAGGTTCGTATTTTTGTCGACGTCATGCACACCCAGGCAGTGTCACGGTCTCAGGCGTGCTTAGGCAGCGCTTGTTTAATCACCTTTACCATGCGTTCACTCCCTCACCTTGCACAGAAGGAATCATCAGCTTGTGTTCCTTGGAGTGCTACGAGCTGCTGCATGCCCCATGGCTTCCACAAGTTGTTTACTAATGCAACAAGCAGTGTATCCTGCCTCTCACATCCCAGCACACACACTTTAATGGCCGTTTTGGTGCTCACACTTTTCATGTGAAAGGGCACTTCAAATAACCTTTGCTTCGGCCAACATTTTTATAGTTTTTTTTTTTTGTAGATTTACTAACCATACAGACTCCAAGTAGATGCTCGAAATGGCGGAAAGCCTCAGCAAATCAAAACTATCACGAAATTACTTTGTTAAATCATGAAAAAAATACATGGTTTTTAGTGAAACTAAGATAGGGAAATGAAAATAGTTCTTTACATTGCGAATTTCGTTAAATTGAAGTTTGACTAATTGCACCTGCATAAGAGCCATGCGGGCAAGTATCCGGCGGCCGCGTTTTGGGGGAGAGAAAACGAGATAGAGATCAATTTTTCTGTTGGCCGTAGCTCGAAACAACACACACAAGAGTGCCAATTATAAAATGTTGTACACAAGCACTACACTGTGAACTAGGCAACGTGAGAATGCCCTCAAATTACTGCTGTGGCAGCCACTATAGAACGAACTGAAATATCAGTTTTGCCATTAGGCAGGGGCAGCAATGCCATAAAAATTGTTTCTATAAGTCACGGAAGGTTGCAGAAACCCTGGAGGTATGCTAGGTGGTGCTTTGTTCCAAAAAGACATGTTTTTTCAAATGTTCATTTGCTTCCAAAAATGTACGGCTGTGACCACTTGGAATTTGTTTCCTCTACCATATATTTGTTCCGATGACCCTTAAGGGTTAATGGCACATAAGCATGGTGAAACTAGCCAAATAATGAAATGCCTAAATCAAGACAAGATTCGTAGGCTACGTAAAAGCAAGACATTTGTGTTGCTTGCATCAGTATTTCTTTCCTGAGACTCCATGACTATTCTTGATCTTAATGTGAATTGAAAATAGCAAAGCTAATACCATTTGCGCACCCCAGCGGAAATGCTCCTATGCTGTTCATTGGGTACACGATGAAAACCCCAAGTGGTTGAAATCAATCCAGAGCCCTCTGCTGGGGTGTTTCTCGCAGCCAGCTAGTGGCTTTGGGATATAAAACCCCATAAATTCCAGCGTGGCTTGAGAGGGGACCTCAGGCTGGCATATCGCAATGATTATTTTCACTTGATCCTGTTCTGTTATCATCTACTGCTCATGACCGGCCGATCGCATTGTTGATGTAGGCAGATCTTAAATCTTGAAAAGGAAAAGAATTGGAACACACTGTTTACTAATTGCACCAGACAGGGAACAGACAATACATTAAGCAGAACATGAAGAAAACTGTGTGTGTTGTGCGTCTGTGTGTCCTTGTGTGTTATCCATTTCCTGTATTTAGCAATTAGTAAACCATCCTTAAAAATGAACCTGCTAGCTTCTCCAGCTGTTCTTCTCAATTGGAAAAGAATTGTTACGTTATCCTCGCCATGTTCCCACCTGCTGCTTGACTACAGGCCCTGACGGCAGCTGAGAAGCTAGGCTTTCCAATCCTGGTGCGCGGTGCCTTCTGCCTTGGTGGCCTGGGCTCAGGCTTTGCACACAACCAGGACGAGCTGCGTGCCCTGGTGACTCAAGCACTTGTCCGCTCCAGCCAAGTCCTGCTGGACAGGAGCCTGAAGGGCTGGAAGGAAGTGGAGTATGAGGTGGTCCGAGACGCCTATGACAACTGCATCACCGTGGGTATTTGCCGTCCTCTGCCCTGCACTCTTCCTTGTCCTCTTGTGGAGTTTCTTGTGATTGTACCAAGAGAGAAACCTGGCATTACTGTCTGCACTAGAGGTTGCTTTGGCTGCACAGGAGTGCTGCTATGTGAAAGGTTTGGTGTGTGCTAAGTCTAGCTTGGCCTTTAACGTATAGTCATGGCTACAGAGATAATGCGTTCTTGGAATTAAATCTTTATGCCAAATGTTAGTCTATCTGTAACACATCTTCCTTTTATGCTTACTTGCATATAGTACAGTCAAACTTAACCTCTAATGATCCCAGGTATAACAATTTAATGGTTATAATGGCCACGTTTCACTGCATTTATAATACAGTAAAACCTCGTAAACTGTACCTGCTTACCTTTGGCAGTAGTTTCATTTTAAAAATAGTAAAGTCATATCCCCAACTCAGCGGCCATTGAACATAATACGTTTTGCATCCGCATAAACCGTACCAGCTTATTGCGTACATATCAGTTAACACGTAGTGTTTGCACTTTTCAAAACACAAACGCAAAGGGCGCTTGGAAGTGTGAAGCCATATTAACATCAGCATCATTCCGGCGCCATGCCAGAGTCGAAGTGTTGTGGCCCATGTTGGTGTGTCGTGCAAGCTAGAACGAAAACCGGGTGCTCAGCATAGAAAAAAAATGGACATCGTTCGTGCTGTTGAACGTGGCACGAAGATAACCGTTGCAAGTGGTCGCTTGCAACGGTTTTGCATTTGTCTTAACACAAATTAGAAAAGCAGGAAAATAAATAAAATATAACACTTTGTGGAATATTTTGTCATATTCGGCAGCAACAAATTAAGTCTGTAATGTTTTCAGTGTAAACAGACACCGATGAGAATGTGGGACTCTATTCAGGAAAGCTCTTACTTGCATGCACTTTGCCCCTGTAGCCTTGCTTTCATTGCCCCGAGAGGTTGTCTGTGAGCACAGAGGGAGACCTGCTCCACCTACGTCCACTGACCATTATGGTGGTTCAGCCAGGATGGGATGATGTACAGTATGGGATTTGCCTAAACTTCATGTGCTCTGAACAACTTTGTGGATTCCCACTGTTCCTTTCACAATTTTGCCACATCATTTTGATTGGATGATAGTGGGGAATTTTCTTGGAAATTTATGCAGTGTACCAGACATTCTGTGCTCCATTACCTGCGTGAATTAGCAAGTGGACCCACAATCACGTTACAGACTCAATGCTTATCACAAACGACATACATGCAGCACCTTAAGATGTGTAATGTTTATGAGCCCTGGCAAAGCAAAGGCATGTGTAGTTTAATGTGCAAACTGTGGTTGGAGGCCGCAGACCTGCAGTGTTGTAGAATGTTCCTATTGTCTCGCACATGTATTCACATGCTCAAAAAATATGAAGGCGAAACCACACCAATATATAGGCATTATGCACAGGGTCTGCACATGGCTGTAAAAATTCAGCCTTGCAAATGCTGCATTTTTTCACTGCAGCCTTCACCAGTACCCCATGCCCTCCCCCCCTTCTTATTCCAGCCCTTAAGTTCCTTTGCACAATCGTCTTTGATATCTCTCAGAACAACTGCTTTCTATGCCATTGCCTGCTAAATAAACATCTGCAATAATTTTTAGCGAATGTGTACCAAGCATTCTTTTATTAACTCTGATTTATTATACACATTTAACATTCATTAATTCAGGCCTGACAGGACCGGCAGAATTGATCAAAAAACCCCGCGGGTCAAGTTAAACAAGATGCAGAAAAAACAGCAAATCACATTGTTGATTCAATTGGCAGTATTTGCCTGATTCTAGCATGCCTAGGAATCAAACACATGTTCAATTTCTATGTGTCTGAAGTCGAAAAGTAACAGAAAAGACATTAAAGCTCCTAATGAAATTATAAAATTAATGCACATCCTATTTTCTTGCATGAAAAATGGGCAAGGGTCTAATATTTGTAGCACAAGGGTGGCTGGTTTCCTAAAGTCCGCTCCGCCGCAATAAATTTGTTATACAGTAAAGCATACAAACGTTGGGAAGGCTGTTTTGTTTTTGTATCCAATTGCACCGTGAATGCAGTTTCTAGCCCAATTTTCCTACAAAAAAAGTGCGTGTTGGAATAGGGTAAATTTCGTAATCACACATTTTGAGCTATGGTTATTGCTTGAACTCTTCCTATGGCAGGCCGAAAATAGGCCTTTTTGGCAAGAAATGGCATGTGTTCAATGCATTCACTCTCCCCTGAGCTCCACCGAGACAGAAGCCGCCACTAAAGGGGCCGCTTTTGGAGTCGTCTTAAGGGGTCGGGCATGTGCTTGCCGACTGGTCAGGTTCAAATTATCTAGTGAAGGCTAATTTTAAGTTTGAAACAACGAAAGCTTGGGCCCATAGAAATGCATGGGCACCAACCGATACCGTCGATCGGGATCATATTGACCAGAATCGGATTAATGGAAGTCACCTGTACTATATTATTATTATTATATTGTATTTTTTCAAGATGCTTGTGTCTGTGTGTGCTTTTGCTGCAGTATGAGTCTGGTGGTATGCCCTGGTACAAAGCGAACACACGTTTGGCAGTCTCGCGCCCCTGCAATACTGCACGTTCAGGGGAGAAGGGAGCAGCAGCACCTGTCGCATTCTAAAGCCATATGTGAGGCTGATCCAGATTGCTTACTGTGTGATCACATCGCTGATTACGGGTGTCTACAGTTCCCGAGTAGACTTTCCAAAAGTCAAACTGGGGATGTCGGCCTGTAAAACACGCAGCGCATCCTTTCAGCTGAACATTGCCTGTTTGCAGGTGTGCAACATGGAGAACCTGGACCCACTGGGCATTCACACGGGCGAGTCCATTGTGGTGGCGCCCAGCCAGACGCTGACCAACGAGGAGTACAACAGGCTCCGCACCACTGCCATCCGCGTCGTTCGCCGCCTGGGCATCGTTGGCGAGTGCAACGTCCAGTACGCCCTCAGCCCCCACTCGTTCGAGGTACTTGGCACACTTGTCCAAGTTTCTGTACCCTCATTATGCAAAAAAGAAGAGAGGCGTGCAGACAGGACACAAGAGTAGAGAAGTGGACAACACGAACGGCGTTCGTGTTGTCCACTTCTCTACTCTTGTGTCCTGTCTGCATGCCTCTTTTATTTTTTGCTTAATGAATCCTTACCAAATAGCTCAGCTTTCTGTCGCTCTAAGTTTCATTTCTGTAGCCTCGTTAGTTTTCCGCATCATGGCGGGCAACTAAGAGGTGTTTTCTATCGCTTTTCTACCCATCGCAGTGGCTTAGCATTCAGTGTAGGTGCATTCTGACAGGGGCTAAATGCAAAAGTGCCCATGTGCTAAGCATTTATGCTAAGCATTAGGTGCACTTAAAGGAAGCTCAAATAACCCAAAATTGATTTCTAGTTCTCCACTATGGCATCATTTTCAGCAGCCGCTGTGTTGATATGGGATGTTAAATCCCATCAACTAATCATATTCCTGCCTTCCTACCGCATGGGTGTGAGACGAGACGTGGTTTAATGTCTCGCAAAAGGACATGAAAGACATTGAACTCGCACCTGTTGCCTGCAATGAAGTATGGGAGGATGGCAGCAAAATGCAGAAACACTTGTGGACTTAGATATAGGTGCATGTCAAAGAACCACAGCTGATCACAATTAATCTGAAGTCCCCGCTATAGCATGCCTCATAATCAGATTGTGGTTTCAGTGTATAAAACGCCAGAATGAATTACTTAAATTTTGAAGTATGCATAGAATATTCTAATTTGTTCAGCTGAAAGAAGGGGACAAAAAATATGCTGTTTTTGTTTTGCATACAGTATCTCTTTTGATCTACTACAGTAAAACCTCATTAATTTGGGTTTCATGGGACCTAAAAAATTCTCCGAAATAATCGAATGTTCAATTATCGAGGGTATCTAGAAAACAATAAACAAATGATTAATGTGGTGACACATTTTTGTTTATTGAATAAATCTACAAATCCTGTGTCTGTTTTGCACAAAAGCAATGTGGAAGCTTCAACTCTCATCATCTCATGACTGATTAGCACCTGCAGTGGTGAAGGCCCCGCGACTTCCTTTGCAGCATTGCCATGATGCGTGTCTTCATCCGAGACATGCTTTTCACACGTGCGCACATCCCAGTTATTTTTTTCACCAATGAGCTTGTCGCCAATAGATCATCTGTCCATCCATCGCGATATAGCCAGCGCTCTTCACCCTCGGCAGCTTCCGCCATGTTTGTGACATTGCACGTGCAGCCACTGCACTGAGTCAAAACAAAACTTGTGTTTGCAACACCCGCTGCAAACAATGCCGCAGTCGCTACAGACTTGATCCTGGGCAACGGCCATGCAGTTCTGAAGGCATGCGTCCAACGCCCGCACCGATTCAAAATGAAACTACTGTTTGCAGTAACCACTGCGGAGGAAACCATGATCGCTATCGACGTGATCACAAATGCTAACTACGCAGTTATGAATGCACGTGGCCAAGATGTTGTTATGAACAGTGGTAAACGCAAGAATAGAGGCTACAAAAACACAAATAGGCACGAAGTGTTCTGCTGTTTATTGTTCACGTACGATTTCCTCTGATGACTATGGTGATGCAGACACCGCCAATTTGTTTCAATTTAATGCTAGCACCGCTTTTGCTCTTGTGTATCACATATTGGCAGGGCTGCGTGCTCACTGAGCCCCAAGAGTTGTCTGAATTAACAAGTGTGTGACCAGATATGTCCGAGATAACGAGAGTTTGATTACATTAAGTAAGGCATACGCCTGCCGGGACCAGAGGATGAGTCCGACTTATCCGATTTTCTAAGAGTCAAATTAACGAGGTTTTAATATACGCACTATTTTTTATTGTTTAGATGCTTAGGGGAGATAGCTTGTTCAAAATAGGCAATTTGCTCGTTATATTTAAATTTCGTTGTATTGAAATTCGAACTTTTTTGCAAATGAATTCAATTGCCAATCATATATATATATATATATATATATTGCTACGGCACAATATGTGCGATCACGAAAGGCCAGCAGTGTGAAGACGACGACGACGGTTAGAAGCTTGCGCGGGCTGTCGCCTCTTGGCCAAGCGCAGCGTATTTTCCTTGTAAATATATTTGTACATAGCTTTTCGTCTGCGTCTTCCTACGTAACATATCTGGTGGAGGTGGACGTTCCTTGTACCTCGTCACGGAGCTTCGCAGTGGACGGTACGTCGAGCCTTCCTTCATGGCTCCCGGTGACGACAACCCGACTCCGCCGGCTCCGACACCTGCTGCCACTTCGCCGACCTACATCACTCTCCCCGCTCCCCGTGATCCTGGCGTATTCTCGGGCCACGATGGGGAAGACGTCGATGACTGGATCAGCCTGTATGAACACGTCAGCCGCAATAACCGGTGGGACCCTACTATTATGCTCGCCAACGTAGTCTTTTACCTCGGTGGCACACCTCGAGTTTGGTATCGCACGCACGAAGATGCGCTCACCAGTTGGGATTCACTTAAGACACAGCTTCGAGACTTGTTCGGCAACCCCTACGGTCAACAACTTGCCGCGCAGAAGGCGCTTTCCGGCCGTGTGCAGACGTCAACAGAGCCCTATGTCACGTACATTCAGGACGTCTTGGCTCTGTGCCGCAAAGTTGACACCCACATGACTGAGTCAGACAAGGTTTCCCACATCCTCAAAGGCATTGCCGATGACGCCTTCAACTTGCTCGTTTGCAACAATGTAGCCACGGTGGATGCTGTTCTAAAAGAGTGCCGCCACCTGGAACTCGCCAAAAGCCGACGTATTGACCAGCAGTTTGCCCGTCTGCCCAACACCCCAGCGACATCTTCCTGTGCCGACGCTCCTCGTCCCAACAACACTGCCGATGTTACCAGGATCGTCCGGCGTGAGATCGAGGCCGCCTATCCGGCTGCCTTCGACTCCAGTCCCACCAGCACATCTGCAGTCACGGTCTCACTGATCCAGGCAGTTGTCCGCCAGGAGTTTGAAAACATGGGTCTTCACACCATCTGCTCGGCCCATCGCCCTGATACCCGCCCGGCTTCTTCGATTTCGCCCCGTCCCGCATCTTCTTACCCACCACGTTTCCGCAACCCATCTGAATGGCACACTGCTGACGACAAGCCTATTTGTTTCCACTGCCATCGAATCGGGCACATTTCTCGGTACTGTCGTAGTCGCTGGAGTTCCCCGATCCGGTCTACTTATACTGCCTACTCTCGCCCCTCAGGTGGCCCTTCTCGTCCCTATGCCGCACGCTCCGATAATGCCGCCACTGATTCTCCTGCAACGAACCGCCCCTATTCTCGTTCGCCTTCGCCCCAACGACGACAATCTCGCTCTCCCCAGCCCTGTCGCTCCTACTCGCCGACTCCCTTCGGACGCCGCTCCCAGCCGGAAAGCTAGACGATGCAGCGCCTCGAGGTGACGCTGCATTGCTCCCTACGCCGCCAAATCCTCTACTGACTTTGCCCACTCATCTGAACCTTCTTGACGTGCAAGTCGACGGTGTTTCTGTGTCTGCTCTCATAGACACTGGAGCGCATTTGTCCGTAATGAGCGCTGACCTTCGTAACCGGCTCAAGAAAATTATCACGCCCGCCACGACGCCTGTTGTCCGTGTCGCCGATGGCGGAACAGCCCCCGTAATTGGTATGTGTACCGCCCGCGTCTCTGTCGCCGATTGCTCAACAATCGTGCTATTCACAGTCATCGCCCACTGTCCCCACGACATCATCCTCGGCTTAGACTTCCTCTCCGCACATTCTGCTCTCATCGACTGTTCCGCCAGTACTCTCCGCCTTGACCTGCCTGTTCTGGATCCTGCTGAACCCCACCCCAGTCGCCTCAGTTCCGCCGACTTTGTTCGCTTGCCACCTTCGGCACTGACCTACGTTGACCTAGTGTCATCCCCACCAGTCCCCGACGGTCACTACATCGCGGCTCCTATGCAAGACGTCCTCCTTACACACGGGATCACAGTACCCCATACAGTTTTATCTATTACGGCGAATTGCGTCTGCCTGCCAGTGGTCAACTTTGGCTTGACGACACAAGTGCTGCCACGTGGGATGTCTTTGGCCCAGCTTTGTTCATTCGAGGATCACTCAGTAGCATCCATTGCAGTTGACGACACTTCATCCGCTACTCCTCTACCATCGCAGTCGACAAATTGTACCATCGCTGACTTACTGAAAATGATTGCCCCCGACTTGCCCTCCGAGCACGCTCGTGAACTCTACCGCGTTCTGTTTTCCTACCACGTCTGCGTCTTCCTACGTAACAATCAATATATACATATATATATATATATATATATATATATATATATATATATATATATATATATATATATATATATATTTCTTTTTTTAACATGGAAAGGGGCCATAGAATTTTCCGAATTAGCAAGCCATTGAAGCTGGCACATGTGTCAGCCGTGGCTTCGTATGGCTGTAAGCGCAGCTGAGCGCATACGCAGCCACGCACCCTGCTTTATTAGAGATAATCTGCCACGTGTGCAAAGAGTGGGCATGCCGAGAGTGCGTGGCACCCTGTAAGTTGTCTTCCCACATGTTTAGTATTGCAGGTTGCGTAATCTAGAGTTTCGGTGACCCATTGGAGCAAGAGGCAGATGAAGCATTTGCTCCCTGCTGCCGCCACTTTTCTCGATAGCGTTGTCTCAGTGAGGGTGACACTATCAGCCGCAAAAGCGTGGCTAGCTTCGCTTACTTCGTACCACTGATGTGAAGATGTTGTCGATGTATGTGGCATGAAACTGTATCATTCATCGCTGACTCTCAAATTTATCAAAATTAATTGTTTTCTCTTTCAAATTTGTTTTTGTTTTTGTTTTTTTTCGATCGCCCAATAAATCAGGAAATTGTGTGGCCCCTTTCTATGTAAGAAAAATTGATCAGCAACTGTATTTAGTTACATAAAAGGTCGAATTCGAATACAACGAAATTTCAATACAACGAAGCAAATTGCCCATTTTAACGGCTTTGTCATATCGAGGTTTAACTGTACAACTATTTAGGTCTCAGAAAGTGGCAACTCAGTTTTGTTCTCCATGGGTGGTGTGACAATTTCACAGGCCTCTGTGCTTTTGGCCGATCGTTAGGTCCATATTCTTAAACATGGAGGCTGAAGGGAGTTTCACACATATTGTGATTGCAACACTCTGTCAAAAGGCAGGGCCGCTGTTCACAAAGCACTTCATATTGCTCGGTACACTGGCCCGTATAGAGTGCTGCGTGCTTGACTCCAATTACGTGCGAAATCGTCCCAGTCATTACCAGTGCCTCACCTGCCCCGAATTCCACTGATGTTGTGCATGTTGCCCGCCTCAAACCATATTACTCTCCTATTATCACCACTCTTTAGACGCACCGGGACGGTGCTTCTGCCGACGGGGTTAATGATACATGCATATTGCGTGTTTCTTGTGGATGATGCACGCGGGTGCCCCGACGAAGACGAGGAACGGTCTGTGGCTCTCGAGCTGTCGGCTGAACTGGCCAGCGCTGCAGTTATCCTTTGTAAATGCACTTTGTAAATAGTCTCCAGTTCTCAATCCTTCGTTTGCATAACAATATGCTGAAGTGATTAGATTAGGTTGTGTTTCGATTAAAGAGTTGCAAAATGCTGCAGCCACCTAGAATTAAAAAAAAAAACTTGGGGACAAATGAGACTGCATTGTTTGCATTGTACGTCACCCGTTTCCTTCCGTAATGGTTACAGTATTACATCGTGGAGGTGAACGCCCGGTTGTCACGGAGCTCGGCGCTGGCAAGTAAGGCGACGGGCTACCCGCTGGCCTACATTGCAGCCAAGCTGGCATTGGGCATCTCGCTTCCCTCGCTTCGCAACACAGTCACCTGCCAGACCACGGCCTGCTTCGAACCCAGCCTCGACTACTGTGTGGTCAAGATGCCACGCTGGGACCTTGGCAAGTTCCCGCATGTCAGCAACAAGGCAAGTGTTGGGGTGGATGTTACACATAACAGTTCTTGTGAAGATGTTTGACTGGGGCAGCGTGCACTGCCAACCTCCACCCCCCATTATGACTATCACAAGTGTGCTCGCACTCACAGGAAAAGGGGGCACAGGAGCACGAGTGAACACATAAAAGAGTATCTACCGTATATATTAAAATCTAGGCCGATAGTTTCTTTCAAATAATCATATACCAAATTCTAGGGTCAACTTAGGTTCGAGGATATTAAAAAACACGCCAGTTCGTAATTGAATATGATAAATATGGTGCATAGCTAGCGCCACCTAGAAAAGTCAGTATCACAGCCACTATTAGCCGCGCCATTAGCCAACTGAAGTACATGAGCGACGTCGCTATTTTGACCTGTGTTGTATCGGCATGCGGCATCTCTATGCGTGCGGCGTGGCCTATAGTGTGGCGTTATCGTAATGGCACCAAATATGCGATGCCACTATAGTGCCGCTTTCAAACAAAAAGTTGTGCTAACTGCAGAGGCATCGTCAAACCTTCAAGCGAGGTGGGACTTCAGCATCTATGAGAAAAGCGTTTATCGTTGGAGGGGGCAATAGGGTGCGTGTGCAGCAACGAAGAGTTTACAGGGATAAGGAAAATAAGTGCGTGATAACAGGGAGGAGCTGTTCATTGAGATAGCGCCGCATTTCGATGCATGCGAGCCATGCCGCACTGTCTGCGCTTGCGGACGCAGGCTTGCATGCATCCTCAAGTGCGCGCGTGATCTGGGCTAGCAGTGATAACGTAGAGTGAGCTTGGCATGTTCATATTAAGGGGGGAGGCTACCCTGGAGACTGAACTGTTTTATAACAGGGAGGAGCTGCTCACCAAGATCGCGCCACGTTTCGATGCGTGCAAGCCGTGCCGCACTGAATGCGCATGCATGGGCGCGCGGACATGAGCTTGAGCACACCCGCAAGTGTGCGTGTGCTCTGGCCTGTAGGCGACGAGGCTAGCAGGGATGATAACGTAGAGTGAGCTTGGCATGTTCATATTAAAGAAACGCTGTTTTCATTTTGTGAACGCTGTCCTCACTTTTTTTGTTCGGCCTACATTTGAGGTAAGTATTATCATTTCTGGCTTTGTACATTCTGGGGTCGGCTTAGAATTGGGGCCATCCTAGATTCGAGTAAATACAGTAGCTGCCCGCTGTGGCAGCTTCACTGCAATGCTCGCCCGCCTGTCTCACTTGAAAACGTCGGTGCACGCTCAGTTTCCCATTTCGGTAGCAGCAAATCTTCTCCGGGATCGTCGCACACAGCATTCACAGCTATCACCGCCAATCCTGTTGCGATAAGCATCTTCGCCTATCTCTTTCGCAGCAAGTGGTGCCAACAGAAGCGTAGCGCAGGCTTTGAATAGGCGATGACCAAAACGGACCGCCTTTGTCTGCTGCAGACTGCAATCACATACGTATTCCATCCGCTTGATCCCATGTGAACAAGAAAAGGTGGGAGGCGTGGCTGATCGAGAACAGTATATAGCCACCCATTTCACATGAATGACGCCGTGCACAGTTTCCTATTCTGGTACCAGCAAATCTTCACCCAGTTCGTGGCACGCTGCATTCACAGCTATCGCTGCCAGACCTGTTGCGAGAAGCATCTTCACCTATCTGTTTTACAGCGTGTGGTGTGTAGTGCCATTGATAGCCTACTGCACGCTTTTAGTAGCAAACGCGCCGCCATTCTCTGCTTCAAGCGGCACGATGTGGGCATCACATTTTGCTTTGGCGGCATCCTGCATCACCCACCAGCTCGATTTTCTTTTGGTTTCCCATCACACTGTTAAAACACCACGCCTTAGGAAATCAACAAAATGCGTCTTGGGCCGGTGGAGCACCACCAGCTCAATGCACGTCAGCGTCTTGTGCCGCAACCATCACTTCACTTCTCATTACGTAAATGTCAAGAATAGTTAAGTCTGTCAAATTTTTTTAGTTACTTCATATTGTACGTTTTCCTAGTTAGTATGTTTTTTCTCGCCGTTTTTTCCCTAAACATATAAACCAAGGTTCTGCTGTATCAGAATTCTAAAAATATATTACATGTGCAGTTTACCTTTTATGTTTACCCAAAATAATGAAGAAAGACAACTGCCTTAAAAGAAGAGCTCTCTTTCAGCAAGGAGATAGCTAAAGAAACCGAAGGCAATGAATATGTTCAAGTGCAGCTTGTGTCCGGTAACCAGAGCGGAAGAAGCTGGAGCATGGCTGAGTACAGCTTGGGCTTGGTTGCAAAGGATTAATAGATTCTTGTCTATTCTTCCGAAACCAAAAACTGTCGAACTCTTTATCCTGACTACAGCATGGAATCAGCTGCCAGCTCTGCATCTTCTGCTGCACTTCATCTTGCTTGTTATTCTTGTAGCTTTAGCACAATTCTTACAACTTCAGTAATACAACCACTTTTTTGCATTTGAGATGATGGGCCTATGCTGCAAGCAGTGAGCACTTTTGTGCTGATCTAATTTCTAAACTGAGTAGTCGGGAGGGTCATTCTTGTGAAAACAGCAAAAGATCTTTTTCTTTTTAAAGGCAGATAAAAATATAAGATGTTTCCCTGTGTGCTTCTCCCAACTCGCATTTACTAAAATTGTGTTGCGGTTTTCATGTTCAAACAGATTGGCAGCTCAATGAAAAGTGTGGGCGAAGTAATGTCCATAGGACGATCTTTCGAGGAGGCCTTCCAGAAGGCAATCCGGATGGTGGATGAACTCGTCTCCGGCTTGGACCCTTACCTCAAGCCTGTGAGCGACCGGGTGAGTTGTCTAATGACTTCCTTGCATGTTTGACAACTGTTGGACAAGCTCAGCTCATCTGTAATGATTATGCCAGCTTTTTAGTGCCGTAAATGTCAAGTCAGTCTATCAGTTTTACGCATTAATCATTGCTGGTAGCTCCACTCGTTGGTATGATTCGAAAGGAAATTTCAATTGTTGGCTGGCTTTAAATTGCAGCTGGCCTCTGTGAAATTGTAGATAGGTGTGTTGTGTGTGTGTGAATAGGCGCCACTGCTGTGCTAGCCATGCTGAATTGCAATTTTCCCTTAACAGTGAAAAACAAAGCAAGGCTGTCGACAAACAATATCATGAAAGCCTTTCTCATTGACAAAGTGTAGGCAGTATATGCCTAGAATGCGCGCATGCGAAAGGCACTGCCTTTGATCTTTTTGTCAGCAAAACTTTTGCTGCTTTATGATGCTTTTGTTCCTGCCAGGTATCGAAACTCTGAAGAAGAAAGCCTGCAAATTTTACTTAGAATTAATGTTGCACTTTGGCATTTGGTGTGTCGGATGTCATCATCATCTCTTTGAGATTGAGCTCAATCCTATGGTCAGCACATGTGGTCAGTTTAACCATGCTTCAGTTTCGCTAAGAGTGTTGGAAGCTTTCATTCCACTTCCACCGCTCACCCACACCTAAACTGAGGTGTGCCTTGCGGGGTAGCAGACATGTGATGCATGGCTTCTGTCCTCATCGCCAGGAGCTGGCGTGCCCCACAGACAAGCGCATGTTCCACCTTGCATCGGCCATCAAGGCAGGCTACACACTGAAGCAACTCAACGAGCTCACTCAGATTGACCCCTGGTTTCTCAGCAAGATCATCAACATCATTGAGTACCACACCTTCCTGGAGGGCCTTCACAGCAAGGCAAGTGTGCTCGTCTTGCAGTAGGCGCCGTGAGACAGATGTTGCTGTGTGTTTGCAGTGAAGTTTCGCACAAAGTAGAAAACACAGAAAAAATGAGTTAAACAGTTATCCCAAAATAGTGCACTACCAAGTGCATTAAGAGAGAAATCGTAACACCTGAGAGGAATGTAGGACAACATTGAAAAACAAAAAATGTTAAGGTAAGTTAACGAAGTTGTGCAAGCCTTGGTGTTGAAGAATTGTACACTCATGAAGCAGTTAGAGCACATAAGATCAGGATCTTTTTACCATGACTTCAGATGTACAAGTTGATAGCATGAAGAGCATTGAAATCCATTTACTACAAACATCATATTAATTAGTGGTGTACAAATACGAATAGTAATTTCAGATCCAGTGTCAAATGAATGGAGGAACAAACGCCAAATATTGAATCAAATATCAGAAAATGCTTCACAAAATCTAATGCTTACGAACTTTGGCCAAAAAAAACAGTGCTGCACAAGCTCTGGCAGTCTCCTAGCATTGCATAACAAGAATGTAGCAAGCTATCTGCAACTTGGGCGCATAGACATTAATATATGCTGACACGTGTACTTGTATATCTCTATTAAAACTACTGAAAATATGGCTAGGCTCGCAAGTGTCAATTAAAAAATAGGATGTTAAAGGCAACATCTGAGCAGCTGCACTCAATTTGAAATAAGCTAATTACAGCACTCTGTGTGAACAGGTTGTTGACTTCATTTAATTAAAAGGGATGCTCAAATTTAGGTCCCCCCCCCTTTTTTTTATTTAAAGGCAGAGCAACATTGTTTTACAGCAAGCAAGTGCTTTCTTGAATAACCTTTGTCAATTTTAAATGGTAGAAATAGCCCACGACATGTCCAGCAGTCGGCATTTATTTGCTCCAAAGTGCTTCGAAATCTGTATTTGGGTGCTCCAAACTACTCCGAAATAACATTTTGCTGCTCCAGAAATCGCTCTAAATCTGAATTCATCAGTGGCACCACTGAGTGCCTAAACTTCTGGTCTCTAATCATGAACACTGGCTTGCTCCGTTCCTGCGACTGGTGCAGCTGCCGCGCGCAAGCATAGCCAGAAGACATAAGTGCAGCACTCTTGTTAATTTTGTGAGTGTCATGCTAGCCTTGTTGTTACATCACTTAAAAAAATTTTGTTCTGTGTCACTGCGTCACAGCAATGTTAATGACGCTGGTGTGGCATTTGGAGACAAACATTAAAGGTGCTCTGAAACACTTTTTGAGTGTAGTGGGAAAACGTTTCCAGTTTGTACAGGGGGCTCCTGTGAATTTGTGAGCCACATATTTTGCACTGCATGCAGCAGCCAGGGATGGAAGTGCTGCGCCAATAGCACCATCTTGCGCCAAATCATCGAGCTGCGGCATTCACTGTACCTTGATGGGTGTTATAGTGGCCACTGTGAATATTTCTCGTCCATTGTGCTCAAGTACGTTTAGTTAGCTAAATTTATAAATTAACTAATCAATGATATGTCAGTGAAAAAGTTGTGGACGGCGTTGACAAACAACTGATAATGGCATTTAAAGAAACCTAGGATTTGCGAAGACCTTTTTATAACGATAAAGAAAGCATGTATAATAAAAAGAAAGAAAGACAAAAAATGCTGTGACTGACAACGCGAACCTTGTTGAACAGTGGCACTGGGAATGAGCAGCCGCACTTTTTTCTTGCCGCATAAACAGATTTTGGTGCACATCTTCGGTCCCTCTCACGCACAAAGTAGTGCAATCTTGTTACAGTTTGCTTTCTGAACTGTTACAAGACTGTGACCCAAGTTCGCACGCTCGTAATGCACACAATGCGCTGATGATGTTTGTCTGAGAAAAGTTGTATTACTGGTGCAAGTATGCGTTGTCCTTTTTTTTTTTCCCGAAAAAAAGAAGGGACCATACATACAAGACCTAGGTCACTGCATACATCGCTATCAGTCATTTCTTGATGTATTCCATAACCTCTGCATCGGCACCTTATTGATTAAGTAAGTTAATAATCAGTTCATTTAATAAAATCTTGATTGTTTGTTCACAATAAAAAATAAACACTCGACTATCATAACACAAGCCTATGATCGAAAAGCTCTCTGTTATTTCTTTCTTGGCCACATTTAGTTGGCACAACCAGCATGTAATTTTATGGTGGTTTCTGAGAAAGCTGTATGAGGTTTCTTGTAGCTTCATGTTACAATCATGTGGGGATGGCAATTTTTCCCTGCTATGAATTTAGCCCACCTTGCATGCTTTCGCAGAACTGATGTGGTGGAACCTAACAGTGCTTTGCAAAGTCAAATAAGGAACACCCTTTCTTCGTATGCCTGTATGTCGCTCATATTAATCTTTACCAAGCTGCTCCACATAACAGTTAATTTCCCTGTTTCCTCTGGCTTCACTGTCTTGTTCCCCTTGTTCTTCCTGACAATGTAAGAGATTGAGCTTGTCTATTCCCTGAGGAAGCTTCTTTTAGCATCTGGATACTACTGACACAATAGGGGTAAGACAAGCACTCATATGTGCTCATGTGGCTGGGGTATTATTTGTGCGAATGTGCACCTCTAATATTGTGCAATGTGCCCTGTCTACCTGCAGCCTGCTCTACTCACGTATGACGTTCTCCTGCGAGCCAAGCAGCTTGGCTTCTCGGACAAGCAGATCGCCCAGTGCGTGGGCAGGTCAGTGTCCAGCAGCCTTGGTCTTCGTGTTGAATGAAACGTGACAGTGTACTGTCCAGTTAACACTCTGCTGTGGTGAGCTCTTGAAGCAAGGAGGGCAGGGGCAAAGGGAGGGAAAGGACATTCTCTGGGCAGCCTAAACTACATAAAAAGGAATAAGTGTATGCCACGCAGGTTCAGTGTAATCCACTTCAACTGTGTGTAGTCAAAACCTAACGTATCCAAGGTGTGCTATCATGCACAAAGTACTGGGGTAGGGGGAAACAATATTCATGAATAATACTTCGTGCATGTTGTTTGGAATCTTGTTGAGAAACTGCCAGTAATTGTAATTGTTTAGTCCCCTACATTAAACGTACTTAATCAGAAGTGATTAGCTGACTTTTGTTGCTTTGTTTGTCAACACACAATTTACAAAGTTGTAAAAATTTTAATAGGGGTCAGAATGAGATGTCCTTTTTGTTTATTGTTTATTTATTCCAGGAAAGAAAGCCCACGAAATGCAGTAAATTTGAAATATGTCAAATGATTATCTATATTTAACAGTTATGAAATCTCCTTGGAAATTCCATTCAGAAGTATAGCAATGTACCCATGCGTACATTGAACTCCCATTTACCGCCACATTCAATACATTGAAAGCTCCGTCGTGCCGTGCCCCTGCAAGTGCACTTGTCCTAACAGAAATGGGATCGCTTTTCACGTTGTTACCAACAAACTTGAAATGGCACTTTTTTTCAACGATGCTGTCATACAAGAGATTGAATCTGAGGAGCAGTACATACCATGGAGGAAAAATTAAGAGGGCTCTCAGTATTGCTTGCTGCGCATATAGATGGCTCGGGCAAACTGCAGCCGTTCGTTATCAGGAAGAGCAGATCATTATCCTGCTTCAAGAACATGAAAGGCTTCCCCTTGCGATACGCGTTCCATAATAAAGACTGGATGACATTCTATATTTTGATAGTGCTGCCAGGCAAGGGATGCTGAACTGAAGATGCCGTGTCTCCGGGTTTGTCATGTAGACAAAGGCTTTCAGCTAATAAAATTTTAGAATTCTGGGAGTGGCCAAAACAATTCCAAACGCAACCTCGAGTAGGACGGGTCTTTGTATTACAGCTTCCATTTAACAAAACCGCTGCACGCCTCTTCAAGACTTTGCAGAAAGGCCATTCCGGCAGCGGCACGCGAGACTCATTATTGTGCAATTCGCGGGTCTGTGCTGAACCTGCTCCATTTGTGCTCACACAGTTACTTGTAAGTGGGAATGGACTTGGATGCTCTGCAAACTGAAAGCCAGTTTTGAAACTAACAGCTTGTATGTAGTGCCGGCAGTCACAGACGTAGGGCCTGGAGGGGTAGGACCGAGAACAAAGGGACATAACGCTCACAAGGCATTGGGGTGCTGAGCAACACGCAAGAAGAGACCTGTGGAATTATAGGGCAGTCGAGAAGGAAGGACCACTAGATCCAACAGGATGTCACTTCCGAAACTCCACACAGTCCACCTGATTCGTTGCCTATGTATGACAATTGTCTGTTAATCAATTCCAGTTAATTCAATTGACTGACTTTGGTTAATTCAATTTAAATGCATGGCCAGTGACTTTTGGTATACTTTTGGTATTTCGGTCCTAAAATTCCTCTTCACCAGATAACTTGAACTTGACCAGTTGGCATACATGTGCCTGACGCTATGGTGACCCGCATAGAGACCCTTTTAGTGAGAGCGTCTGTCTCGGCAGAGCTTCGGGGAAAGTGAACGCATTGAGCACACGCCATCTTTGATCGAAAACACCTAATTTCAGCCTTTCCTCAATAGATCTTCAAGCAATAACCATAATTCATTATGTTTGTTTACAGTATTTACTTGATAATAACATGTGCCTCTTTTTTTTTTCTTTTTCTCTTCGATTTTTAGAAAAAATCACCTGTGCAGTGTCGTCGGACACAACCAAAATCGTCTCCGCAACTGCATAACCAAAGTGTCTACCGACCAGGAAAACTGGGAATTCTCAGGGATATTGAGTAGTCTGGAAAAACTCAGGGAAAACTCAGGGAATTTGTGCTTCTCAGAGAAAATTAGCTGTAATTTTATTGAAAGGGTCGAAAGTTGCGGTAATGCTGGCTCGAGTAACAGACAGTAATTGTAATGAATCATCTTTGACGCCCTGTCGGCTGGAGGAGTTGCCAGTGTACAGTCAACGACCAACTTTCCGGATGCCCAATAATTTGGACGGCTTTGTGGCACCACCACATACCCATAGAGTCAATGTATCAGAAAGTCTGAAATTTCGGTCGCAAGAATCCTTCGCCGTCCGTTTTCTGAACTTTTTCCGTGACCGTATGTCCGAAACGGCATTTATCAAAGCCACCACCGCTGTCGTTTTGATCAGCTTGCCACCTCAATTCGGCACTCTCGCATGCAAATCCGCTGGCAGCTGTAGCCACCACTGTGGCAACACCAGGCCTAGCTGCTTTGACGTTCACTATCAAGCGTGTTGCCGTTGGGTGCCTTGTTTTTAATTGAAAGAATTCGCTGCTGTCAGCAATGGCATGGACTCCGCCTTTGTGGTCCTCGCGATTGGCTTAGAAGCTTCGAAAGCATTATGCATTGCATAATGCTGGTTCCCGAAAGTCAGCTTCGCCTCTGTACAGAAACGTTACTTGGTGAAGCATATGCAAAAGTATTGCAGTGAAGCATAACAAGCATGAGAAGGAGCTATCGCCACGAGACAGTACGTATTCCTTAATTTTACACGCATGCACCTGGTATCTCCTGTCACAGTACGAGCACCGATATGCCGAATATGTGTACCGACAGGCCTTCAGAGCATTTTCAAATGTGCCTGTGGCTGTTGGAGCCCCTTAAGGGCAGTAAATGACATTCATCTATTTTTTCCAACTGGCCAATTTTTCGGGCGTTTACGTGGCCCTTAAGGAGTTCAAAAAATCGTAGGTGGACTGTGCAACTGACCAAGAAGATGCTTCATATTGTCTGTGGAACGAACGAGTGGTGGAAGGAAGACAAGAAGAGAAAGGACCTACGCATTGAGGAATGAATGGGAAAGGCACCAAGCTGCCGCCATTTTGAAGAGGCTTGAGCTCAAAAAACTAAGTGTTGGCTGATGCCGAGATGCAGGTGTCCCTCTTCCCAACCAAAATAACTCTTCAAAGCAGTGAAACACAACCTTGAGGCGTCGTTCGTGGGCTGGGAGCCTGTCAGGACTGTTGTGGTTGACCTACGAACTGTTGAGAGAGAATCTCAATTGTGACAAAGTTCGGGCCTCTTACTACTGAGCTTGCTATCAGTTGATAGAAAGAGCTCACATTCAAAATATTTGCTTCTGTATGCATCTCCTTTTTATTTATATTTGAGAATGTCTGGCTCGATTTGCAATTTTTTGCGAAAACATTATATTTGCTGTGCATCTTACTAACCCCTCCCTTCTATTCTCTTGTCAAATAACGTAAACATTACTCCTTAGTATTCAAATTGGATTAAGTCATATTTAAAAAAAAAAATTTTCATGTGCTTTCTAGAGAGTGACGGCATTGGGCGATATAGTTTCAGGCTGTCTTGACATGAAACCTAGTTCTGCATCACTCAGGGAATTTTGCAAAGACACTCAGGGAAAACCTGGAAAACTCTGGAAATTTGGAAATGTTAACTTGGTAGACACACTGCATAACACATATGTACTGCGGTGACACTGACTTTAGCAAACTGATCATCTTTGTGCAACACTTTTTCTTGCTAAAAAATCTGGTGCACATTAGATTTCTACTTTGTTTAGAGACTTTAATGCCATTTCTATGTTGGTGTACTACTTTAGACACACAGAAAGTGGGCGTGTGTTTGATTAGGAGGCATTTTAGAATTGGACAAATACTGCGAAATGAATAAATAGTGCGTTTTGCCATATTTTTCTACATCTCATTCAATTCAACTTACCAGATGATTCTTTTAATTTATTTGGTCCCGTCAGAGTTGATTTAACCTAAGTTGACTGTATATACAAACTATTTCACAATCCTCTTCGATATATCTGGAATTGACTGTATTAAAGATATTGCATGACTATGGACCGATGTGCACTTCAACAACATGCAACAACATGCATGTTATCTTATTTCAGTAATACGATCCAACCATTTTTTTCTTTTTCCCCTCCCTTTCCTTTCTGAGAATATCAAGCAATAGGGCAAGTTTTGCTTTTGTGATGCACTTGATCTAGGAACAAGATGTCCTGCTTTTCTGGTGTTTAGGAATAATATAAACAGTATACATAACCATGGCCCTTAGAATCACTTCGCTTTGCATGTTGTACAGAAGACACCTGTGTCTCCGAGGCCATGTAGAGCCACTGCACTAGCAATGGGTAGGTGGAGTGTTACAAAGTTCCAAAGCACTTGGTTAAAGGTGAAGGCTTGTGCATTACTTGTACATTATACATTACTTGGACATGTACAGCCTTTGTCAAAAATGCACAGGCTACTCTACGCCTCTGCCATATGTGTTGCTAAGCCGTGTGGTGCAGCTCTCGTGTTGCTCCTGATTCTCCGTACTTCTGCATGAGGTGTCTTTATTTTTTTTTTTTGTTCCCAAGCGGTGTTTGTATTTACAGCATATTATAGGAACTCCTTTAACCCTTTCAAGTGCTAACTGATTCTGTTGATTTAAATCTTTCACCAACAGCATTTCCTGCATTTTCAGAATCGTAAAAGGCATACAGCTGCAAAAAAAGATTGTCTACATTCAGTTCTTTCGTGTGTTTTGTAATCTTTAGAGAATGTGGACTCCATGCACAAACTCGTACAGGAACATCAGATATGAGAACATAAACTACTTCATGTCTAGCAGGCTTGAAAAGCACCTATCCAGTAACTTGAAAATTGTGCCTGGTGTAACGAATTGTGAAAAAGCAATGAAAGACATGAACCCACTGCATACGACATACTCACTTTAAGTAAAAATACCTAACCATCTATGTTCTCACTCATTTTACTAAAACATTTTCCACTTGTTATTCACTCTAGCAGCACAATTTTAACGATAAGTGTATTAGAATGTACTGTAAAACCTCGATATAACGAACCTCAATTTAAATAAATTACTCATGTAACAAACTATTTTCATTTCCCAATCTTAGTTGCATTGAAAACCGTGTATTTATCATTTTTTTTTCTTCAATTTAACAAAGCAACTTCATGACATAGTTTTGATTTAACGAAGTTTTCAGCCATTTCAATCTTGCACTTAGAGCCTGTATGGCTAGTAAATCTAGCCATAAACTATGTCGTCCGAGGCAAAACTTATATCAGTGTCCTTGTGCTTGAAAAGTTTGAGCGGCAAAACTGCTTCTCAAATGGCCTCGGGACCAATATCCACATCTTTTTACTACATTTTTAATTTGTAGGAACCAGCTACGGGCATCAGCTACAGGCACTAAGTGCAGTCAGCTATGCCGTCCAAAATTTACGGCACTGCGCAACGCAACACGTGCAAATCTTGGACGCTGTGAGCCATGTCGATGCATTGCTCTAGGTGCAATCTGCACCACATGTGCTGACACTCATAAATGCGCTAATATGGCCCAACCTTCTTGCGATTTGTTTATAAATGCTTACTAAGAAGATATCCACCCAGAATACTCTGGAACTTTGAAGTTGTTTTTAATGCTGAAACTTTAAAACCTCGAATTGATGAAATTTGCTATTTAACGAAATATTTTGCTGGAAGTGCAACTTCGTTATAATGAGGTTCAACTATATGTCACACATATTAAATATTACCTTCATCAGTGCCTTTGCTGTTGATGCACAACCTTGGCATTACACACACCAAGCTATAGCTCCCAGCCACACCTACATTTGTTTTGCATTGTCTTCGTTTTGTGTTCTAAGCATTCGCAATAGCCGACAAGACTCGTATTTCCCTACTCCTCACTCGTGCCATCTTTCGTTTCTCATCCAGCACAGAGCTTGTAGTCCGCAAGACCCGCCAGGAACTAGGTGTGGTGCCCCGAGTAAAGCAGGTGGACACAGTTGCAGCCGAGTGGCCTGCCGCCACCAACTACCTTTACCTGACATACAACGCTGGAGGGGACGACCTGCAGTTTGAGCCACGGAGTGCAATCATGGTGCTGGGCTCCGGTGTCTACCGCATCGGTAGCTCTGTCGAGTTCGACTGGTGCGCCGTCAGTTGTGTCCAGGAGCTCCGCAAGGTCAGCCTCCTTTGATAGCGGTAGTGCATGGAGCTTCGTGAACAGTTTGACAGTACTATGCCTGCGGACAGTTTACGGTGGCTATGACGGGAAAGCTACAGGAGCGAAGCTTCTGCACATGTATTACTGCGCCAAGTAGTGTGCCATCGTTTGACAGCGCTTTTGGTTGCTCGGCAGAGACGCTGAATTTACGCAGCCTCTTCGTGTGATGGTTTCGCATTTGCCATGACGCGGAAGGGAAAATCGTAAAATAGGTGAACTTTTATATTCAGTGGTGTGTTTTGCCTTGTTTGGCTGTTGCTAATAAGGTGTTTGTTTTCTCTTCCCCAGCTTAAACTAACGTGGATGAAAATGCAGGACTCTTTTCAGAAGCACTCTCATTTGTGCACGCTTTGCGTCCGTAGCTTTCCCTTCATAGCCACAGAAAGTTCTCCGCGAGTATAGTCATCAAGATTTTCGTTAAAGCATACATCAAAACAAACAGAAGCTGTCAATCTGATGTAGAAAATCATGGCTCGGATACACTGGGACAAACAAAAGATGCTTAAGCATGCATCTTTCATTTTTTGCAGTGACGACTGCTAAGGGTACAAAATTTCTTGGCATCTGTAGCAGACACCATCACACTGTTTATCCTCACTGTGCTTCAGTAGCAGAAGTCTCCTGAAAAGATGCTATTTTCCCAAATCTTATTTTTTCATCCACCTCTCAATCTTGGGTCTGCTATGTGAGGAATGTTATGAGATGATCAACCTGCCTACCTTCAGACCAGCCATTGCCATTTTGGGAGGCCCTCAACTTGGGACTCAAGGGGTGATTCTCTACGATTCTTTCACTGTCTATGTCCCTGTACTAAGACTTTCTGATGCAGTATGCAGCATGAATATCTTCAAGCATCCCAGTCAGTTGAAGTTAGGAAACTAAAATCAAGCTTAACAGTGTTTGTTGTTGTAATTACCATTATGCACAGCCAAATGTGGACAGCTTCATGCTGTACAATAGCTGTACGGTATTTACCCGAAAATAGCACACAGTTTCTTTTCCGTGAAAATAGGTCCAAAAATTGCCTCGCATTACAGTCGAATACAAAACCGAAACAACGTTCTTGACATCGGCAACAGCCTACCGTCAGAGCTGTCAGATGCAGCACCATCACCATCACAATTGGATATTGTGCATGATTTTGTGAAGGTTGCTGTCGGTTCATTTTGTGCATGACTGCAATATTTAGCAGTATATTTTGCCACTAACTTTAGGAGATACCGTATCTACTCGCATAATGATCACACTTCTTTGTAAAAAAAAATTGCTGCAAATTCAGGGGTGCAATCATTACGAGGGTTAAATTTCCCGCAATAAGAACATTTTTTTTTTCTTTTCGTCCCACATTTGCTGTGGGATGACAGCAGTTTAACAAGCAGGCGGCTGCTGCTGTAACAGTGCGGAACACCAAGACAAAAATGGCAGCCGAGGAGCACCAAACGCGATTTTTTTTTCTTGTCGTGAGTACATTACATGCATTGAAACAGTTTCTTCCATATCAGTAATGAACAATACCATTAATATCGGCAAGTCTGTGGCAATAGCGTAGCCATGTCCACTTTGAGGGGACAGAAACAGAGATGGGTGTGCTTAGCTGCCAGTGAAATAGAAACACATGGCGGGTATGCTGCAGAAACTGCAGCATTTGTCTTCACTGCTATCCCAATACGGCACGTTTCTGCTAAGGGTGGGTGAATGTCTTAGTTGTGTTACAAGTGTTGGCGTATGACTAGGGTACACATCTAACGTATCAGTGTAATTATGGCTACTATCGTTGCCGCTCGCGATTTGTTGCGTGCCCACAAGTGCAGACAAGAAGAAACGAAAGGCACCTGTTTTGTTGTTGTTGTTGACCACAACCAATGAATAATGAAGCCAAGGCAAGTTTGGTTGTAGCTTTTTTTTTTTTTTTTCATGGGGGTGTTGAAAGTAATGAAAGGAATAAAATGGGGCATCATGCTTAAGAATGCTTGGTGTGTGCAGGCCGCTTGGTATGTCTTGAAGAGTCATTCGCGAAGCATTTGACATCATTGACAGATGGTAAGCGCGATCATCATTAGCTAGACTTGGCACGCAACATATCGCAGTGGCAAGTTCAGGGTGTGATCATTACATAGGAAAGAAGAAAAAAATCGAATTTTGATGACAAAATTCAGGGGTGCGATCATTATGCAAGTAAATACGGTAGTGTCGTTATCGCAAGATTTCGTACCATTATCGGATGAATCTGCGTAATCGACCCAAGCGTTGCTCACGCTGTGCCAAGCTCACCATCTGCACACAGGACCAGGGACACTGTTGGACGCAAATGTCAACAAGTCCAATGCGAAATCTCTCAAAAGTGATCCAGTAGAATCCCAGTGATATGATTGCACCTGATATAAATTTCGAGATAATATGAATTTTTCCAAAGGGCTGACTGAAATCCAGTAGCGTACAGTGTGCTAAATTTCCAGTGCTGTGAACCGCTTTTCAAGCCGCAAGAAATGATATGGACAGCCTAATAAGCTCATAATTTCCGGTGGAGCCAGCAATGAGGTCCTGGTGCACTGGTAGTGCCAGACATCGGCTGTTGTCATGCCGGCAGAGTGGTTGCACCGATTTTTCATTCATTCATTCAAAAAACTTTATTAGCGTCCTGAAGCCCGGTCTTGCACCAGTTACATTCCTGTTGCCAGGGCAACCAACATCACTGAGCCTTATCCCCGACCGCTCCAACTCCACCAGAAAGAAAAGAAAAAGCTTTTGCTTTTGTGCAGTATCATGCAACTTGTCGGCCATTCCTCACCTTGTAAACTTATCTAGAGCCAGCAATCACAAGTGACCCAGTCTTGCCGCATCAGAAAGATCAGCGGCATTCGTTTCCATGATTAGCCTTGTCTTTGTATTCCACGCCTTTTGTCATCTTCGGTGGCCAATATAACTTGAAAATTTTCTTCCCTTGAACCCCTCAGATCGCACAACATGAAGTAGCTTTGCCACCACAAAGAAAAGTCACATCCTGCACAAATCATGTCCTTATCACCATCAAGCAGCAGCTAGAATGTAGCAACCACCGAAAATCAAGATAACAAGACAGATCTCTAAATGTCTGCCTGGGAACGGGCGAAGCATGCAGCTCGCCGCTCCCAAAATGTGCGCCAGTAGTTCAAATTTGCGTCAACCAATAAGAGCACTCCCTGCTTGCCGTGTGACTGTGGTAAATATTCACGGTGCTAGTTTTCCTTGTTCACACTTGCTTTCATTTCTTTTATTTCTTTTCTTTGTTGCTTTTATTTTATTTCTGCATTGAGAAATACAGTGCTGCGGCTGTCTGAATCTCTGGTCTGTCATGCTTGCAGCAATGCCAAGATGGCAGTGCTGTCAACGAAAAGCTGTGCTCGCTTGTTCAGCGGTACGGTAACACCTCCCGAAGCCCGATTTCCTTCCCGACTTTGAAGACAGCACCCTAAGATAGGGCAATTTTCTCAAATTCTGCTGCGTATCGCTTCAAAATATTTTGCCATGAGGTAAAAGAAAGGTCCTAGGATTGCGGGAAAAAATAAATAGCATTTTGAAGAAGTTTGACATTGACATTGTTGGCATTGCCGTGTCCCACCTTAATTTTTCGGGTTTTCTTTTTTTATCTTTTTGGTGATACAGATTTTTTCCACCATACCAAAACATTTGTATCATCGAAATTCTACTTTAGTAGTATCTCCAAAGTGATCTCTGTAGAATACTGTCCCTGTGTGTTATGTATCTGTAGCCAGTGAAGTGCAAGTGGCGACGACAACACGCCACTTTTATTGCGAAAGCCTACTGAAAAAAAATTCCATGTCTGAAGGTAAATTCTGCACTTCTTGTTCTTTCTGATTGCGAACATGGGAGGCATCCTATATTTCTATTTTATGAATTAGCGGCATGTTAAATTCAGGTGCACTTATATTTTCTTACCTTAAGCCCTTACTTTAGTTAGGTTGCAAGTGTTTCAAACTGTCTTTCTGGTCTTGTTTGCAGCTTGGCAAGGCAACCATCATGGTTAACTGCAACCCTGAAACGGTCAGCACAGACTATGACATGTGCGACCGCCTATACTTTGATGAAATCAGCTTTGAGGTAAGTTGCAATTTTGACAGCTAGTTTTCGCCGGCTGTGGTTGCACCTCTAGGATGTCACTTGCCTCAAACTAGCATTGGCTGTGTCGTGGTGGCTGAGTTGCTGTGGCCTAGTGGTGGTGGAGTTAATTGGATGAGGCGGGCTGTAGTTAAAAGCAGCGAAAAGCATGTCTGTGCAGTTGAAGATGTGTGCCAGCACACTGGCCGTTTCGTAGAAGTTTCTTCAGAGGTCTTTATCTTTTGGCCAGTTGTGAGCACTGATTATTTGCATTAGATGAGAAATTGTTTCATTCAGATCTTCTCCCATTGTGATGTGATGTCCAAGATGTTTGATAGTTAATCAGTGTGGCTCTGTCCAGAGCACATTCAAGCACGAGCTTGTGCTTAGTGTGTAATTGGGCACCCACTGTCAGATTACAGCTGGAAAGAAGAAAAATAGTGCATATATATTTTACGATATTTTACAAAGCAAGTGAATGGCTGAACGCTTCTGGAAAGCTATTTCCTTTATTAAAGAACATGTTTATTATTATATGCTTGGAGGCACATATTTGTTGCAGTTAAGACATTTAGGTAGCGTTTGTTGCTGAATTCCTTAGAGAACAGAGCCATGGTGTTGGAGCCCTCTCTCGGCCACAACTGGGAGAGGGGCCAACGAGTGAAGATCTAAACCTTCAGACACCCCAAAAGTCGCAACGGCACGTGCCAGCAGGCTTGGAAATCTACTTACACGCACAACTTCTTTAACGACTATGTTACCAAGGCTTGCTACAATGGAGCCAAGTTCTAATTTTGCATTTTCATACATGGCCTGTTTTCACAAACTCTGCAACAGGCCTGAATGTTTATTGAAATTTGACAAAGCATTTATTTTACCATTACAAATGCCGTATCTAGAGCTGATAATTCTGCGACAGCTATGTTTGCATTCAAGGTTTTTAAATCTAATTGTTAGCATTCATCATTGAATAGCAACATGCGCCCTTTGCATTGAGGCCTTTGCATGAGTGGCGAGTCTAAACATGGACCATCAACCACTGACCATAAAAACAGGCAAAAGAGCCAAAGAAAGCCATCCCCATTAAGATATAGCATTTATGTTATTTAGGTAAATAGCCCAACGGGTACTTAAAGTGTGCAGTTAAATTGGGTGCCAGGCCATAAAGGAGTAATTATAAATGAAATTGCGGAAAGAGAAAAAGGAACAGAGCATTGGCATGGGTGTGTGACCAACTGTGCCAGCAATTCCATGGGATGGGCCGTGACTGTGTCCTGTTTTGGACTACGATAACTTTCTCTCTTTTGCTACTCTACCTGCCACTTCTCCTTATTTTTGTTACCCCCTGCACCCTTGCAAAATGTATGGAGCATACCAGTGCATGAGCCCCTACACTGGGCATTGCATACTACATGCACTATGCAACAGCAGCATAAGGTGGTGGGACAAGATGCTGCAAGCTAGATCAGAACTTCTGTACCTGAAGGTCACATTAATTGTGCTTTGGAGCTCAATGGGGCATTGAACAGTGCCTTGTTTCAGAACTGTCTGGCTTATGTTAATGGAACTTGGTGGGAACAAGGTGTGCATTGTTGTAGACACCATAGGAAAATTCCAAAGTGGTCACTGAACCCTTTAGCACTTTCCTGCCTGCAGGAAAAGCAGCAGTTCTTGGGTAGTCTAACAAATACTTTTGTTGCTGGCTGTCACAGAGCATGCTTGGTACTAAAGTGTGTATAGCATAAATCGAAGAGTAAAAAACATTCTTTCTCATGGTGCTAGTCCCAAAACACTTGTTTATTAAAAAGAATTTGAAAAGAAGTACCTAAACATTAACCTTATAAGAAAGTGTTTATAAAAACATCATTGTTGCATTCACGAAGAAAGAATTTTAAATATCAAAGTATAATTTTCAGGGTGCAATATTTCAGCGAAATATAAGCTTTCTGTTTAAATAATGTCTTGATATATCAGAAAACATTAGCCCCAGTGACTAAGCCTATCACAATGCTGAAGTCGACTCCCGACCATCTTTTTGTGCAATACTCGACTCTCTGCGCGGCCACTGGCAAATGATACCAACCGAATGTTGTTAACACTCTGCAGATGAGAACTTCAAGGAAAGGAGGTGCAAGTTTATGCGGCCTTATTGGAAGCACGGTTAAACGACACTTTCGTAAGGGGGATGGTCAGAGAGAAAGAGTATGGAGGTTGGGGACGGTGGAGCTGTGACAAAGCAGGACAAGGCAGGGCCGCCACAGGGGGGCTTGGGTGCATATATTGCTGGGCCTTGGTGGATGCAGGGAGTCCGCTGAGGTTCTGGGGGCGTAGTACTTGAAAGTGTCTTTTTAAAATTCAGAAGCATTAATTTGAGAGCATAATGGCTATGGTGTTGCTATGCAATAAACCCGAGGGTGCTGGATCAAATCCCGACCATGGCAGCTGCATATCAATTGGTGTGAAGTGGAAAAACTCCCGTGTACCGTGCATTGGGTGCACATTTAAAATCCCCATGTGGTCGAAATTAATCAGGAGTCCCCCACTACGGTGTGCCTCGTAATCATACTGTGGTTTCGCCATGTAAAATTTCACAATGTAACTTAATTTGAGTGGGTTAAAGGACAAGCACAACGAAATTTTGGATTGCGTAAAAAAAGCCTAGCTTTGGATGGCGTAGATAGTTCATGAAAAATTTTGTGTTTGAAGTACGAGTGGATGCATCACAAAAAGCCACCGAAAACGAACATTTCTTACACCGAAGCTGAAGAAATGCTGCCATTATCACTCGACGAAGTGATGCATGACCCGGAACACTTCAAACAAGCGCTGTTCCTTGGTATGGCCTCCAAGATCAGGCAAAAATGGGCTAGGGTTTACGTCACATGGGCTAACGGCAGTCTTAAAAAAGTTTACATCCTTTGGGGCTTCTGTTGTCCAACAACAGTAACCGTCATCTGCCTTGCTCGCGTTTCCTTTCTTGAAAATTCTGCACTGGTTACTTTCCTGTCGATAATGCTACGTCATGCTGATAACGTGCATCTGGTTTGTGACCTGGAAGGACCAAGCACGCAACGTTGTGGGACAAGATAAGCCCCAATGGGTGCAAACTCTTGAGTGTGCTAACAATGCACATTGTCTGCTGAGGTGCTCTTTGGTGGCTCTTAATAAGAAAATTAGAAAATTACCAGTCCTGCAACTTTGCCAAGATTGCTTCAATAGTATAGGCCAGGGGTTCCCAAAGTTTCAGGCTTTGAGGAAGCCCACCAGCCTTACCAGAGTGCCACGAAAAACTCTCCCACACCCCTACTTTATTTTTATTTTTTCTTGCTAGTGTGCTTCTCGACAGCCTCACAACGTTTGTTGCAATGGATCAACAATGGACTGACTTAAAAATGAGAGCTAAAGAACTGCACAGATGACAAAATCACTTAAACAAGGTAGTTTTCCAGCCAATGAGTGATGGAGTTGGATTCATTTTGGCCGCTTTCGAAATCCTAAAGTACTGTTCACAGAACCCAGTTTGGGAATGCCTGGTACAGACTAACAGATTAGACAAAGTGAAATTTTGAAAAGGACAAAGTGGGCTAAGTCCTCTTCTAGCCTGGCTGCATGCTGTCAACGTAGCCGAGCGCATACGCAGCCCCTTCATCCTATGTTGGACGTAATCTGGGGCGGGTGCCAAGAATGGGCAAGCCAAGATGGCCGTGGCTTCGTGTGCGCTGTCTTCCTGTGCCTTTAGCACTGGAGCCTGCGTAATCTCTAGTTTCAGTGATGCGTTGAAACAAGAGGCAGATGAAGTGTTCGCTCCCCTTTGCCTGCGCTCTTCACGATAGCTTTGTTCGTCCCACTACGGGGGACACTCTCTGTCACAGCAGCGGAGTGGATGCGAAAGTATCTCAGGCTTTACTTCGTACCGTCACTATGAAGATATCGTCAACACAGCACGAAAGCATATCTTTCGTTGCCAACTCTAGAATTCAGCGAAACTTTTTTTTCTCGTTGAAGTTAGTTTTATCCGACTGCCCTGGTCACTCTGAAACTTTTACAGCTCCTTCTGTGACAGAAAAATTCATTGGCAACTGTACTTATTTGCATAAAATGTCGAATTTCAACATAACAAAACTTCGAGATAACAAAGTAAAATGCCTGTTGATTTCCTTACATCAAGGTTTACGTGTAGTTTAAATTTCATCTGCTTTTGAGTTTGAATTTCACTTTTCACTTCCATTTGCAGACTGTGATGGACATTTACTGCCTGGAGCAACCCGAGGGCATTATTCTGAGCATGGGCGGCCAGCTGCCCAACAACATCGCCATGGATCTGTACAGGCAAAAGGTGAGCGGCAGAGCTTGACCTGCACCACCATCAAAGAGAAGTTGCCTTGAATTGCTTCATTCTTTTTTTTTTTTTTCAAGTCAGTAAGGAAAAGGGAAAAGAGCAACAAAGTTACTTTCTACATTCAAATCTACTGACAGTGTTAAAAAAATATGCCTCACTGCACCAGTGATGTTAAGCTTGTAACTTCAGTGCTTTTCACAGTGCTCATTTTCAAGAGAAACAAACAGAAGGGGCTAGTTCATACAGCTAAATTTCTAAATCAAGATATATTACGAATGCAAGGATAAAAATTGAAACAGGTTTAGTGGTGAAGGAAACGGCAGATTTTTGCAGCATGTAGCCGACAGGCAACAGCTAACAGAACTTTAATGCTCACAACTTTTTAAGGCTGTTATAAAGTCCAAACTAGCCAGCTGGCAACTGTGGTTTTTCTCTTGGTATGCTGTGTGTGCATTCAATGTATACATCTGTACATCTGTATTATTCAGCAAGCATGACCAAGTAAAAACTAAACAAGCAGCAAGAGTGTAGTTTGCAGCCGCTGCCTGAACCATGCAGTGCTGTATGTACAAGCTGAGTGATCACACTCGCTATGCTTTCCTCTGCTTTTGTGGGCATTAACGTGCCCGTGCTTGTGGCCTGCTGAAGTGAGTCGCCGTCAGGTTTGTGTAGCTCTGTTTGTCACTGTATAACACACAGAAAAACGGCCGCCTGCTCGAGCTTTGTCATGACTTGTTGGCGAGATAGTTGGTTTTGGATCGAAGTGAATGTTGAACATACGGACGGTAAGAAGAGGGGACACACATGGTGTGTGTCGCCTTGACCTGTCCTTTTTCATACATGCTGTTAAATGTTCACCATACCCAAGATGTTGTGAGGTGTGTTCTCTGTGAACCACTGTACAACCTCTCCTTACGTAACTGTGAGACATTGCAGCTTTTAGTCTGTGAAAATATTGAGAAATTCCTTCTTCCTTGCCCTCCCTTTTTTTACTTGCAAGTGGGACTGAAAGTTTCACTAAATCAGCTTTATGTCAGAGCACATTCCATTCTTCTTTTTTTCCTTCTTTAATTTTAGGCACGCATCCTGGGCACGTCTCCGGAGTCGATTGACTGTGCCGAAAATCGTTTCAAGTTCTCTCGCATGCTGGATTCCATTGGCATCTCCCAGCCACAGTGGAAGGAGCTCACCAACTTAGAGGTGGGACAAGGGAGCCTGCTTTGATTCCATCCTTTCTTTTTTTCTTCCTTTCTTTCTTTCGTGCACCAGTGAAAGATTTGTTTGTAGTCCTTGCATCCACCAAGATTAAAGAATTGTGCACACGAGGGATCTCAGTGAGTATACCAAGATAACAATGTTATGCCTTGTTCAAATGGTGCAGCCACATGGAACTCCCTCTGAAGATGGAACATGTTCTTGAAAAAAAGCATGCAACCTTGCTGCTTGTGAATGAATTTAAGCGAGGCCTGCTGCAAATGTAATCCCTCCCGTCCTTTGCTGGATAACTCGCCTTCTGTGATTGCCTTTCTAGGGTAGCCTATCTGCTAGCACATGTATTCACTCAAAAAGAACAGAGGGATAAGTTAAAATGGCATAAAGAAAGACTCAAATGATGTTGAAATTTTGGACATGTCTTCGAAGAGCTACCTACCAGAGTAGTTGTAAAAAATTGAAGCTGCTAGTTGTGTGCCAATCGGTGCCTTCACTGCTTGATTTTATGATGCACAGGAGCATAGAGACAATCTGTCAATTTGTGTTAAATAAGCCTTAAAGTGCTTGTGTAGCAGCCCATTTTCAACTAAAGTGCCTTATGTCATTGACACTAAGTCTTGAGAAAAACAAAATTGTGTCTGAGAAAAATGTCGTCTTGAGGAACATGAGGCTTGAACTGCATAATATGAACAGGGTACTATTTATTTATTTATTTATTTATTTATTTATTTATAAATGTCCTTACAGGTCTCGTATGAGGCATTGGGTAAGGGTTTGTTTGTTAGTTTTTTAGCATAAAAACTGACCAGAAAATTGCGTGAACAAGGAACTTCGGCATTTTGCTGCACTTCTGAGCACACGCAGTGGTCACAGACGTGTGCGCCTCCACCTTCCTCTGCTGTTAGCTTTTGTTTCCTAAAGGTAGATTTGGTGAGACAGTGTCTATTGCAGCATTATAGGACCCATACAGCGATGCACTCAAGGCAAAAGGAGATGACCACTCATAGAGTGAGTTGGGGACAGTTGTCAAAAACATGCATTGACATTTCACAATCTGTACAGATTCGTTGTTATGAACCTGTTCACATCCTGAAACATCAGCATGTTGTGGAACTGTACACATCGTAAAATACCAGTGTGTTGTGAATTTGTAAAGGTGTTAAAAACATCAGTGTATGCTTCTGACAGTGTCAGGGACCAGTTCTGTTAATGATTCTTTTACTTGACCAGATAATGTTTCTTGCAGCCTTTCATTACTATAATAGAGTGACTATACATCATGCGATAAAGCACACTAGGGATGACAAACGGAGAGGAAAGACCTCAAAGCAACGATAGGCAACTTTTTGTGTTTCTAGACTCCAAAGCGAAAATTCCAAAAATTCTTATAGGAAAAGTTCCATAAATCAGTGCTTTTTGATAACATTTGGCAGCCATAGCAAAGTGGGACAGGGCTTCTGTAAAAGGGCATATAGCAAGGTGCGTGACTTTGTTCTTGCACTGTTCGTTTCTCGATCTCTGCCTCCCTCCATTCTGGGCACAGAACATCAAGTCATTCTGCGAGGAGGTTGGCTACCCGTGCCTGGTGCGCCCTAGCTATGTGCTGAGTGGAGCAGCCATGAATGTGGCCTACTCCCATCGCGACCTCGAGGGTTATCTCAATGAAGCCAGTGCTGTCTCCAAGGAGCACCCTGTGGTTATCTCCAAGTTCATCTGTGAAGCAAAGGTGAGCTGTTAATGTGGGGGGAAAAAAACTGTCCTGTGAAGCCTCGTGATTTTGTGAAGCAGTGACGGTGAATACTGTACCTACTCTGTTCTAAGCTGATCCCAGAAATTCAGAAGGTCAAAAAAAGGCGATTTTTCTCGAATTCAAGCCAATTAAGATAGGGAAGGACAACAGCCGCAAACGACAAATGACACTTATTAGTAGTCAGCACCAGCCGCACACTTGCCTCAGCTCACTGTAAGCACTATCCCTAATATTTTAACCAAGTGTGGTTCAAATATTGCTCCATCATGGTGAGCTATAGTGCTGCACGGCTCTGGCAGTTTGCAGTAATCGGTACACTACTGTCTTGTGGTAGCGGCACATTATTTTTTCCAGTTGCCACAGCTCATACCATATATAAAAGCACTTTACTGATGAAACTAGCTTGGTTTCACATGAAATAGTCCTGTATCTGCTGTTTGAGCAACTCCGCTGCCTGCGACAGCACGCATTTCTCCACATTGTCCAAAGAGTGGGGCAGCTGAGGCCACAAACTTCCACACTCGCACAGAAGCACCAGACTAGTGCGAGTGCACCAATCACCTCGGAGGATGTGAGCAAAGGGTCGTCGTTGCTTTTCTTATTGTGCCCGCATTCACTTGTGTTCAATTTCCCACGATCAAGCTTTCCTGTAGTCACGATGCCATGATCCACACTCACAAACTTCCAAGAAGTCGGACTTCACTGCACCGACATCCGACTTCTTCTCACGGCGCTCGACTCGATTATGATTTCGTGCGTCGCAGTGAAAGGCAATTTCTGCCACTTCGCACTAACCAAAATGGAAACACTCCAGGAGAAGGTCCACAAGGCACAGACACAGTTGAGCGAGAAAAGCAGCAAGGCAACTTGCATGACGGGAGCACTAGAGGCTTTGATTGGCTGTCAGGCTAGCTATCATTGATATGTCAAGTCAATGGTCCAGTAACACTTTTTCACTGAACGGCCTGTTGTTGCTTGGTGTTAAGGAAGAGGTCAATCGCTATAATTTTTATACTGGAAACAAACAAGTATGTGGGCTTCATTCTTTCAGGTGCTTTGCACACATCAAAGTCTGCCAAGTCCGCCCGTCGAATACGATGCAAATAGTGTCGTGTTAACACGGCACCTAGTCCGCCCTCTGACATAGCCCTGAAAACCCTGAAAGCCATACTTTAAATCACGTGAAAACTGTTTATCCAGACACCATCGATTGAGCAAGCACTAGATTCTGCGATGTGGGTGCTGACAGGCTGTACAGCTGTACAAAGTGCCTAAGTTGTGTGGTAGTGCATATTAAATTTCTGTTTATTTTGACCTGGCTAGCAGACTACCTCTACCTGTCCCTAAAAATAAGCAAGTCAAAGCTTCATTATCACCATCAATAACTGGGCAATTTTGCTTTTCTGTTTCCTGTTTTTCCCATGTACATGCCAGCTGCATCGCATGTGTTGTCACATTTTCTCCACTGCCAGTGTATTGTACGTGTTCGAATCCCAACTACGTGAGAAATCTCGATCATGTGCACGGGTAAGCTAAATTGAGGAATTCCCACTAGCATTCTGTCCTCGCCAACCTGTGCCTTATTCTGCAACATCAAATGCCCGTAAATTCACGTCCATTTGACCCTATGCCAGTGGCTACTCGTCTCATTTGCTGTCAAGCAATAAACTCAGATTGGGGGTGGCATTGCAAAAGAGTGCACCCTCACTCTCCACTAACCTATGCCCCTTGCAACTGAGAGGTTGCCTTTCCCACAAAGCTTAGACGTCCAGTGGCTAAGTGTGCTCTTTTGCCAGCAGGACGAAGTTATTGCATAATAAAGCACAAAACCAGACACATATTGATAGAATCAAGTGCCATGAACCGTGTTTTCTCCCATACAGCCAGCAAGATATTCAATTTGTTTGAATATTCGTGTCCAACCGAATATTCGAAAATTTTCATATACCTAGTTTTTTTAATGAAATACAAATATTAAAAATATAATACTCGATAATATTGAAAATTTTTGAATAATCACACAGCCCTAATAATGAGCCAATTTGTGCACTTGCTTTAGTGACGGTTATTAAGTCTGTGAACATAGTTCAGAGCTTTGTTGAACTCAGAGGTGCATGATTAGCAGGCTAGGGAATCTGACCTTTTTGCAGCGAACTACTACACCAAACAATCCCACATCAGTGATCACTTTAAGTGGTCCTGCTACATAGAAAATAAACTTGACATGCTTGTATCATGCAGTATTGACCTTCTTTTTCTGTTTCTTTTTCTTCTTTTTTGGTAATTGGAAGATCTGCTTAATTTGAAGATTTTTCACAGCCCAGCATTTTTACTGTATTTCAATAAGTTGCCCCCTAGTGTTTTTCAGGTCAAGACTATGTACAAGTTGAAAAAAAATCTCTATGATGCCTTAATCTCTGATCTTGTTAGAGGTTAAGAGGTTGGTTGTTAGAGGCGTTAGAGGTTTTAGTTTGTGTTGTGCTGCCTACATTGTGCTACCGTGACCTCCTGTTAGTGCTCTTCAAAAATTGTTTACTTACGTCTGAATTGATTTTGTACTCCATGCTATCTTTTCGTCAGTGTGAATTGTATGCTTTGTTGGGATCTGCGGCAATGCTTGCAAACAGCTATTACATATTTGTGCAATATGTGAAGACAATTTTTTTTTTATTGCTATGTTGTGTTTGCGATTTGCCTGCTGATTGACACATTTTGCCCTTTAAGCCCTCTGTGGCTTTGGTAGGCCTGTACGTTATAGCTGCTACTTGTTTGGCAATGAAGAATTAATAATTTTAGAACTTCATTGAGAGCTGTGCCACTTTGAAAAGGGGTTCACAAAATCATTTGCCATCTGACGTGAGTCTGACACGAGTCACGAAAACTGCACACAGGAAATCGACGTGGACGCTGTGGCCAAGGACGGTGTTCTGGTGGCCATGGCGGTCTCTGAGCATGTCGAGAATGCCGGTGTGCATTCTGGAGACGCTACACTCGTGACTCCACCTCAGGATCTGAACTCTGAGACCCTTGCCAAGATCCGCACTATTTGCCAGGCCATTGGTGAGGCACTCATCGTCAGCGGACCATACAACATGCAGCTCATTGCGAAGGTGAGTTGGGTCCTTCTGGTGACATCATTTAGATTACATGTCAATGGCTTCCATGGCCGAGGCACGATATGTTTCATGCGTAGGCATGAAACAAAGCTTGTCAAGGAACGATACAGCGTGTGAAATTTTGGTTCCTGTTATGCGTTGGTTCTACTGACAAGATGACAGTGCTACGAGGGTGTTTTAGTAATGGAGCAATGGAGCAAGTCCAGAAAATCAAGTGTCTGAAAAAAATGTTGGCTGTCTTGCCCAAAGGGCAGAGCATTGACAGCAATATAAGGTTTAGCTGTGTGCTTGGAACTCCTTGGGTGGTGCTCTGTGCGACATTTTGGTGCAGTGCAGCACGCAAGGCAACTCCTGCTGAGCAGAAGGAACAACCACGCGGAAGCTACCGGGCAATCTCACAATGCTGGCGGATGAGCGCCGCCAGTGGCGTGGCAGATGTTACACGTCGACGGTGCACAAGACAAGACTGGCCTTTGGCGTTAGTGCCCAGTGAAATATTAGATAACCTTAGCTTGACATTTACTGCCCATTCCACTCAGAATGGTGCGTACGCAGGGCAGCTACGCCCCTGCGCCCCTACGCCCCTGCGTACACAGGGGCGTACGCAGGGCGCAGGGCTGCGTACGCAGGGCAGGGTGCCTGCAGTGAAAGGCAAAATGCTGCCCTGGCTTCGCCACCGAGGTTATTGAGTGTAGCATTGATTGTGTGACGACTTTGCTTTGTCGTTTTGGCTGCCAAATGCACCTTGCGTCTCTAGAGAGCATCCACGCACAAGCTGCCCATGCTTTGTTGAGTAGAACAGCATCACAGCGAGGGCTGCGGTGCTGGTGGCGTGGATCTGTCTCGAGCTTCCATATAGACCGTTTTTTCGTGGGCGCCGCCATATTGTGAGCGCAGTGGCGCCGCCTATGAGCAGCGCCATACTGGCTTGGGCGAAAGCGGTCTTTTGTATGGCAGGTATACGCTCGGCGGTAGGTTCTGGCGTTTGTTTGCGCGACCGTGCGGTCTGTTTAGTATGACGTGCGTCTTCTACATGGTAAATGATTCTGTGAGGCGTGCTGAAGTGGTTCAAGGCGTCATGGCCAGAATTTCTGCTGTCGTTGAGGTGGACGGAACACGCAGCGCGAAGTGTGCGCGCGTATTTGAGCCTACAATTACCATCGGAGATCACTTGTGTATTTCTGAATGTTCCAATCACTAATGTGATATTATTGCAGTATTATCATCTATTCCTAAGCTGCGGTTTAGGAGCCATGAAACATACACGACGATCGTAACAGCGTGGGTACCGTTCTGCTACGATAGGAGCTGAGCTGTTATACTTTGACAAGCGTTCAAACTGTTCACTGCAGGTTACATTGCGTGACTACTTGGTTGAATAGATGAGGTTTCCACCCATGAATAAAATAGTTTTGGCTAGTAATAGCAGCATACCTTACAGTCTGAATTAAGCTTGTCCAGCAAAGCGACCGTTTACGAACTTCGCAAGCATCCTAAGCAGTATAGTAGGTGCTGGATTACAGATATCTTTGTTCTATAAAGCGCATGGTCCAAGCATAGGGCATCAGCGGTTATATATTTATAAACGTTGTGCGGCATTAGCCCGTTTTCTTTTGCTTTTTAGAGAAAGAGGATAACCGAATTTTTTTTTTTTTGGTTGTGTTCGTTCAGTTCTCTACGACGCACTCACACGTATTACGGAAATATTGTGCTCAAAAATAGCATTCTTCTTTTGTGAACCCTTTCATATATTTCAAAACTAATGATAAGTACGCGTACCAACGATCCTTGGTTCACCACAGATGTCAACAGGGCACTAAATAGGAAAAAAAGAGCATTTAGTAAAGCGGTTCGATCAAAAGAAGCTACAGACTGGGAAAACTATAAAAACATTTCCAAAATAGCTGAAAAACTAATTTCTGAAGCCAAGAACAAATATTTTAATTTTACGCTTCCTAGTTTGATGAAAACCAACCCTAAGAAATTCTGGAACATTGTTAATCCTAAAACCGGTAGTACGGTTCCTGTTCTTTTGGACGCCCACGGCAGCACTCTGCCTATCGAACAGTGCGCAGTACAATTCAATAGCCACTTCTCACAAGTTTTTACGAACGAATCGCCCATTTACAATCCACTGTTGCTTCCTGAGGCCGATATACAGATTCCATTTTCACCCATTCACATATCTGCGCTTGGCGTGGCTCGTGCAATTGAATGCCTACCTCACCACACTAGCCCAGGACCCGATGGTATCAACGCGAAACTCTTAAAGATTACCTGCCAACACACAGCTTTCCTGCTATCTCTCATTTTCCAACAGTCACTCTATACGACATGTGTGCCTGAAGATTGGAGATCCGCTTATGTAATGCCGGTATTTAAATCTGGTGACAGATCCGTTCCTAATAATTACAGGCCAATTTCACTAACATCGATATGTTGCAAGGTACTCGAACACATATTATACACTAACATTATGACTCATATTAACCAGAACAACTTGCTTCATAACAACCAACATGGCTTCCGCAAACATTTATCGTGTCAGACGCAGTTATTTGAGTTAATAACGGACCTTCATCAAGTAATCGACTCTTCCTTCTACATTGACTCCATCTTTATTGATTTCTCTAAAGCCTTTGACCGCGTGCCTCATAACCGCCTGATGATAAAGATACGCAACCTGCAGCTGGGCCAACGTACTACGCAGTAGATCAACGCATTTCTAACAAACCGCTTTCAGTCAGTTAAGTTAGGAAGCTTCTTATCAAGACGTACAGGTGTTGCTTCAGGAGTACCCCAGGGTTCGGTGCTGGGTCCACTGCTTTTCTTAATATATATTAATGACATCACGTCGAACAAAACATCAACAATACGGCTATTTGCAGACGACTGCGTAATTTACCGAGCAATATCAAGCCCTTGCGACATCATTGCTCTCCAGACTGACCTTGATGAACTAACTAATTGGTGCGCCAGGTGGCAAATGGTTGTTAACGCAGACAAAACTAAACATGTCAAGTTTACTTCCGCTGCTAACACAAGTCCTAATGCCTACACTGTTAATAATACTATCATAGAAACTGCAGCGTCAGTAAAATACCTCGGCGTAAATCTTACCTCTAATTTATCCTGGAGCACTCATATAGAACTGATCACTACCAAAGCCTTAAAAAAACTTGGTCTTCTTAAACACCGACTTCACCAAGCCAACCAGGATACAAAACTTCACGCATTCAACATGCTAATCAGGCCTGTGATAGAATATGCCTCAGTGATCTGGAACCCTCATTATACCTATCTTATTAACATGTTAGAATCTATACAAAACAAGGCTGCACGATTCATCCTTTCCCGTTATTCTCGGTATCAAAGTGTAACATCACTGAAAATATCGCTCCATCTCCCGCCTCTGGTCATGCGCAGAAAATTCAACCGATTATCCTTTTTCCACACTCTCTACCACAATACCACACCATTTGCAAGTTCACATCTTCTCTCGGCGCCGCACACATCGGCTCGTGTAGATCATATTAAGAAGATTAAACCCATTTTCGCTCGAACAGAACGATTCAAATACTCACCTTTGGTCCTGGCTATCGAAGAGTGGAATTCGCTTCCTTCTAGCATTGCGGCTATCTCTGAAACGTCATCATTTCAGACAGCTCTTTGGTCATACTTAGAAAATTCCAACATAAAATGATTTGCGTCGTTGTTTTTTTTTCCTTTTTTTGTGCGTGCCGGCCGTATCGTTGCGTGAAATGTTAGATGCCATGTTTTGGAGCTTCTGAAGGTGGTTTTTTTTCTTTTTTTTGGAATTTGCTACATGTGCAATTTTCCAGTTCCTGTTCCTAGCCATTTTTTTTTTCTTAATAACTTGTACCTGGCTTCTTAACTCGTTTATTTCTGTCTTCAGCCATCTTTAACCTGTGTAGTATATTTATAAGTTTTCTTTGATGAATCCCCCCCTATGTAATGCCCGCATTGGGCCTTTAGGGTATTGAAATAAATCAATATTATGGCTGTATACAGGCCAAAAAGGCAATGCCGAAGCACACAGCTTATATATGTATCGTGCTGGCTCACCAACCGCAGTGATCGCTGTGTTGAGCAGCGCCATGGGCCTCATGCAGCAATGCTAGTGTAGACATATAGTAATTTCAAGCATACTAGACTTGATATGCGTGAGAACGATGCCAGAGTATCACAAATATTTGATAGCGCCTGCCACTCAGATGTTTCGTGGTTGCCGTAAGTTGGCCGTGCAGGAGCATGCGCTCTTATGTTTTATGTTTTACTCCCTATGCCAATCGATCAGACAGTGAGCTGATTCACCATTTAATGATGGTAATACAGAGACGCCGGTTTTCTTTGTTGAATTAAAATCGATATAGGCAAAATAGCAAACAACACATACATGCAACGTGACTCATAGTGTGCAAAACCGCGGCTGATTATGCGCGTCACATTTTTGCACCCCCAAGACATATTTCTGCCTACAGTAGTTACCGATTGTGGGGATGCGCGACCCTCGCGCCTCCCCTGATGTTTTTCCCGCATAGCGCGTCTCCTGTAGTGCGGCTTCGCCGCACACTCGGCGGTCCGAGTGGTACAGGCGCAGTGCGAGAGATGGCGCTAGTGTTGCGCGCCGCGAGGTTACTTGGGCGCCGAAAGGAAGGCGCTTGCTCTCTTTGGGTTCCGGAAGCGGACGAGACGTGCCGTGCCGCACGTGCAGCGGCCCTCTTTCCCGGCGGCTCGGCGCGTGGCGGGGGACGACTCCCGCGTGCGCGGCGACCGATGCTTCGGCGAGACCCTCTCGCGCGGCCGCCTTCGAACGCGCCACGATTCGCGTGACTATGCATGCGAACGACCCGGCGTTGGGATCCAGCATGGGGCGAACATATTCGCTCACGAGGACGCAGTGAGTCGGACTTCTAGATTTGTCGCGCGCCCATCGGCATGTTTTGTGGATAGCAACTCGGCTAGCAGGCATTGATGCATGAAAGGTGCAATAAATGCCCTTGTGAGTGTGTGCACTACTGTGTTGTCGTTCCGTTGTCCCAAGAGTACGGGAGGAGATTTCCCTCATCAGACCCCACATCTGGCGCCCAACGTGGGGCTCTTGGGGTATCGGACGATAATTTTAAGTGTTGCTTCGTTCGAGACCTTTGTTTGAACCGAAGCGTAGGCCTAGCGTGAATTTTGATCGCTAGCGTCGGCGGCATGCTTTCTTGAGAGAGGTGACGGTGGCTGTGGCGTGTTTGAACATGTGAACATGCTAAGCCTTTTCGCAAGTGTTTTTGTTTAATGGCATTCGTTGGTACGAGAGCCACGTGGTCTGCATCCTGGGAGAGCGAGGCTGAGCGCCCGCGGAGCAGTGGCAAGCCTGAAGCGAGTGAGTACGGAAGCCTCGTGGGTGGTCCGAATTTCTTATGTAAATAGCTTCTTCTATCTCTTTGACTCGGATGAAGTCGCGGCTCTGGGAGCCGGGTGGCCGCGGGCCACGGGTGCCACTACGGGCTGACTGGTATTGCGGCCTGGCACCGGGCGCTCCGACACCGTCTGGGACGGTGGGCGCCGTCAACTCGGATGCTGTGTGCACCGAGCGGAGTAGGACCACCTCACAGAGCTGACGTCTCCTCGCGGCTGCCTGTTTTGCGCCCATCTTGGGTGTTGTTTTTTTTTTTTTTGGATGCCGGTTGTTGTCAGAGTAGCGACGCTTTAGGGCTAAGGCTTTACGAAGCTGCCTGTCGCACGTGGAGGGACACAACCTGGTGGACCGTGGCGTTGAGGTGTTGCAATTTGCTTCCCTCATTCTATTTAGCCTCGCACGAATTGAAATTACTCGTTCGACTCAAGGAAGCGAGCTTCGTTCACGTGAACTTAGCATCTGAGTAGCTGCCCGATCTTTGCTAGCCGAGTTGAACATCGTACCACGTGGGCGATGCGCATACAGAGTCCCTCTCCCTTGCACTACTTTAGTGTTTGCCGAGTGTGTTGAGTTTACGCAGTGTGATTGGAGTCACCCCTGGTTTGCCGTCGCCTGCACATCGTCTGCGCTGCTGCCCCGGACTACGATCGAGCCACCCCGGGCGATGGTGATGCTGTGGCCAGTTCGGCGCGGCGACTTCGGCGGCCTCCTGTATCCAGCTCACAACCCTCGGCGGCGGACAAAAGAGCCGGCGGTCACCGACAGCTACGGTGGCTCTTGCTAGCAGGGCACGTCGGCGCGAGCGACGCTTGCTCGTACCGACTACTGCGTCGTCGTCTCCGGAGTCCTGGCCTGGGATCGTGCCGTCGAGGCTGCAAAGCTGCTGCTGTGGCCGGCGGACGCCAGCGGTGCACCCAGGGACAATGTCGGCTCACATGCTATGGACAGCGTGCGGACATTTCTTCGGCGCGACCACTCTTGCATGTACTATCTTGTTCGCGAAGCACGAGTTAATGTTAGACCGTGTCACATGTTTCGCCGGAATAAGAAGTGATTTAAGGTTGGGGGGATGTGGGGATGCGCGACCCTCGCGCCTCCCCTGATGTTTTTCCCGCATAGCGCGTCTCCTGTAGTGCGGCTTCGCCGCACACGCGGCGGTCCGAGTGGTACAGGCGCAGTGCGAGAGATGGCGCTAGTGTTGCGCGCCGCGAGGTTACTTGGGCGCCGAAAGGAAGGCGCTTGCTCTCTTTGGGTTCCGGAAGCGGACGAGACGTGCCGTGCCGCACGTGCAGCGGCCCTCTTTCCCGGCGGCTCGGCGCGTGGCGGGGGACGACTCCCGCGTGCGCGGCGACCGATGCTTCGGCGAGACCCTCTCGCGCGGCCGCCTTCGAACGCGCCACGATTCGCGTGACTATGCACGCGAACGACCCGGCGTTGGGATCCAGCATGGGGCGAACATATTCGCTCACGAGGACGCGGTGAGTCGGACTTCTAGATTTGTCGCGCGCCCATCGGCATGTTTTGTTGATAGCAACTCGGCTAGCAGGCATTGATGTATGAAAGGTGCAATAAATGCCCTTGTGAGTGTGTGCACTACTGTGTTGTCGTTCCTTTGTCCCAAGAGTACGGGAGGAGATTTCCCTCATCAGACCCCACACGATGCACCGAAAGGCTTCCCTGACGACCCTGTATGAACGAACATGGCGTAAATTTCACAAAGTACGATCTAAAACATCTCGAAATCGTTCCGCAGCACGCGACAGCAATACTTTCAAGCAGCGCCGCGCCGGATCGCCCAAGCCAGAGAGGAGGAAAGGCTCTCCGCACGCCCTATCCTCCTCGCCCGATGAAACGGTCTATAAAGTGAAATTTTTAGAATCCACACTCAAAGGACCCGGAAAAGTTTGTTAAAATGAGACAGTGTTCGAATTAAAGAAAGCTCATTGCATGGAATTCTTATGTGCAGCGCTGCATTAGACAGCGCATGCGCACTAACACATGAGTGACTAATTCCGGAAGCGTGGCTTCACTGCAGCTAGGCATGTGCTGCCCAGGTATGACTGAATTAACTTTCACAGACACTTCTGTGTTCGAATTACCGGACATTTTTGTACATTAAATGCACATGATATTGAGAGGACTGCAGCATCAGAATAAACCGGAAGCTTTCATTATGTGGATTGGAACTAACCATATTCCCCTGTTATTGCGACTGTCGCAATAAAATTATTGGGCTGCTATGTACTTCGTCTTGAAGTCTTGATTGTCACTCTGCCTTGCTCCTTGAAAAGAGTAACACGTGGCAAGTGTTTGTTGTGTTTCAGTGCTTAATGTTATCACAGGGCCACAATCCTCCTCCTCCTCCACACCTTCTCAAGCTGCGTTAATGTGCATTTGCTCTTTTTGCCTGCAGGACAACCAGCTGAGGGTGATTGAGTGCAACCTGCGTGTTTCCCGCTCCTTCCCTTTCGTCTCCAAGACACTGAACTGCGACTTCGTCGCACTGGCCACCCAAGTCATCCTTGGACTCCCTGTCGAGTTTCGTGATGTCACCTTCGGCATTGCCCGGGTTGGGGTCAAGGTCAGCAAATATCTTTCTCCTTAAGCGTGGGAACACGTGTGGGTGAGAATAATCTGATTCATCGTACTACCAGCTTTATCAGCAGATGTATCACACTTTCAATTGGTTCTAACCATGTGAACAGCCATACTTTAGAAAAGAAAAAGTCTAATTTGCCAGAGATTAGCACAGGACATTTATATGTGTCTCTCGGTTTGCAGATGAATAAAAATCTGTAGAAGCCATCTCACTGTGAATGTTGACATTACTGTGTTTAGCATAGACGTAATGTCACACCGTATTGCAACTACCGAAGCGTATTAAGGCATGTATGATCTCTTCCCTCTAACCACGCTGTGCCATCTAGTGCCTCACACATGCGTCACACATTCATTCGTGGTGCATATGTGAATATATATTCAGGCAAGATTGTTTGAATATTTAAGATGTGGTTTCGACTCTACCCACCACCGGAGAAAATTAAATTATTTTTTTAAAGTCATTAGCATCCTTTGGGTACTTCATGCATTTTTGGGCGTGTATCTGTGTGTTTGTACTTCACCATTTTTGGTGGTCTGTGGCCATTCTGTTCATATTTACACGCCTCTACTTTTTCTCACGAGCAGATGTGGGCCAATTTCAGGAAGTGTTCCAACAATAAGAGCAATTTTTCTAGATTTTGCATGCAGGTTGCCAGTTTTAAAGTGTTCATATGTAGAAGGCAGCATCAAACAAATGAGATGAATGTGCCCCCTTTGCTGCTGAGAAGAATGGAACGTTTATGTCCAACTGCGTTACAAAGTATTAAGTGGGTGGTGGCTGCAACACCAGTGAAGGCAGAGCTTGTGCAACCCCCAGTCAGAAGGACGAATATTATACATAGCAGAAGCAAAATATTAATGAATAAGAGATGACATTATCATGTTAGAAATTGCAACGCCGCCCCATCCTTGTCCTGTTGCATGCAATTTAACAGCAACATTTCAAATGAAAAACTGTTTAAGAGCCCTTCAAAGCTTCCCCTTTCTTATACAGCATCAATAGTGAGAGCTGGGCTAGTAGGTGTGGTTCCATAATGTTTTCTATACCAGGGGTGGCCAAACTGTGGATGGTGAGACACACACGGTTCATTCTGTTATGTGCAGCTCTTTGCTAGCTACCAAATGGGGCAGTGACTATTTGCTCCGATGTTGTGCACGCAGTTATTAGACCACCTCTTACTAGCCTAGGCAGACGTACTGTAGCATGATACAACCACAATGACAGAAACGTAGACATCACAGGTACTATAACGTCACTAGTGCCTGTGCTCTGTGTGTTTATTTTATTGTGGGTATCTCATTGCACTACATTGCCCTTTAGCAAGCACCTGCTAGCCCAGCAACATGTCCTCCTGTGCTGGTTAGTTTCATGAACTTGGTTATTTACAGTTCTTCGAAAGCCCGTCTGTCTGACCACCCCTTCTCCATACTTTCTTTGCAGGTGCCCCAGTTCTCGTATTCCCGGCTGGCTGGTGCCGACATCCGTCTCGGCGTGGAGATGGCCTCAACGGGAGAGGTGGCCTGCTTCGGAGAGAACAGATATGAGGCTTATCTCAAGGCCCTGCTTAGCACTGGATTCTGCATTCCCGAGAAGAAGATATTCCTCTCCATCGGAAGTTACAAGGTGACTGGTCTGCATTAATCTGAAGTAACAGTGATTTTGGAGGCCATTTTTTGGACGGGAGAAGCTGTGCCTTTCTTTATTGGAAATGAAACCAGCGACAACCAGCACCTTGTGGCCCTCTCATGCCACACTTGTAGCCAGTGTTCTCTGACAGTGCACTTACAGCCCAAGCTCACAACTATCTTACTGTGCAGTAAGGATAGTCGAACAGTAAGGTTCAAATTGAGTTCGAAGCAAATAGTAATTTGGCCGAATAATTCCATATTGAACATTTTTAATTGTAATACTTCGTATACCACATATTTGGTGAAGAAAAGTATGGCAGCATTTTCTATAATTATATTAATACAAATGTAAATTTTTCTGCTCAAAGTGAATAGTCGTGGTCTTTGCTTAAAACCTTGATATCAGAAGCCAGGAGTTGAAAATTTAAAAAACAAGAAAAAAATGTGTGGTGGACATTACCTGCATAGATAGCACGTTTATTTTCAATGCTAACGCAAGTTCCACATTTCTGTATAGCGCCAGCAGTATGGCTTTCTTCTTCCTTTCTTTTTTCATACCTTCAGTAAAGAAATAAAATTAATGCACATATATAATTAAGGGATGCGTACTGTGTTCCGTGGCAATGGCCCCCCCCTTCCAGTATATGCTTCGCCGCTTAACATGGCTGTATTGCGGTGAAGCTAACTTTAGCGAGCTGGTGAAAATCAACCATATCATAACACGCTTATTGGGACTGACAGACGCATACGTCCGGTATTTCTGACTCTCAAATTTGCATCTGCACCACCAAATTTACAGGACCACCCCATTGAAACGCAACACAAGATGCGGGAAAATTACAAAATGGCAACGTATCAAATGGGAACTTAATCAGGGATGGAAGTGCTGGGCTAATTGCGCCAACTTGCATTAAACAATCGAACTGCGCCACCCTGCTCCAAAACACTAATTTCGAATCAAGTTGTGAAATTTGTCAGGATGTGTGTGTTCAGTGGAAACCACACAATATTGCCCAGCCCTACTCTGTAGCTGTGCAAGAAAAGAAGGGAGAGAGAAAAAAAGGGCAGGGGTCATAAAATAACCATTGCGTGGGTGCTCGAATTCAGTATGGTAGAAGGCAGGAGCTCTGACGAGAGGGATGTCACATGTGGTCGCTGTGACCTTCCAGAATATTATTTGTGCCATCTCGGCCACTACTAAGCCCTTTCTAGAAATTCTTGTGGAAGAATTCTCTGTGGACCGTACCTTACAGGTTCCAGTCTATAACCGGAATTTCTGACAGAGGTTGGTGAGGGCTCCTTTGATAATCTGAATTTTAATAATTTTTAACTATACCTAGCTGGTTGGACATCTGGTCACAATGTTGATGCAATGCCCCAGTCGATCCAAAGGAAAGTTTCAATAGTTGCAGCTTCTGTTTCCTTTTCAGTTTGTTTCACAGTGTTACTGCCGGACTTTGCAGGCATTCTTGCAGCTGCCTTTGAGTTATAAGATATGGCCAACTGCATGTCATATATAAATGTCAGTGCGACATTCTTGCTGTAAGCAGCAACACCATGCTAAATCTGTCGTGCCTCTCTTGTGCAGCACAAAGCTGAGTTCCTGCCCAGCGTCCGAACATTGGAGAAGATGGGCTTCCAATTATATGGCAGCCTTGGCACCTCGGACTTCTATATGGAGCACGGCATCAAGGTACGGTATCAAGTTCACGCAAAACAGAAAAAACAACACAACATAATAAACCAACGTAACTGGTGACAGTGCTTGCTACGCCCAGCCCGGCCGTCACATGCCATTACAATCGCGGTGCCACCGGTCCAAACTCATCCTGCGCCCAGTGGCTATAGTGACCCCTTTACTGGCAGCATCTATCTCGGCATAGCTTAGGGGATAGTGATTGCTTTGAGTGCACCTTATCTCCCCTCGAAAACGCATATTTTCAGCCCACCTTAGGAATATTTTCAAGCAGTAAGGGTAGCTCACAATGTCCGATAGCAGTATTTACTATATTCTAGGATGCGCTTTTCTTTTTTTGTCCCCCGAAAAAGTTTAGTTAAGGAAACCACGTTTTTATGCTTTGCCACGTAATACTGCTGCATTGCGGCAAAGCTAACCTTGGGAAACTGGGCACTCCTGTGCAATATGTATTACAGCCTTGCCCATTTTTCTTGCTATAACTTTGGGTGCGTGTTAGATTTCTACTTTGTTTGGGAGCTTTAATGTTACCTCTGTGTTAGTTTTCTGCTTTGGACGCATAAAATATGGGCACAAGTTTGATTTTGGGTTCTCTTAGAGTCAGGCAAATACGGCCAAATCATGTGGAAAGAAGACTGGAGAGAGACGCGCGAGGCTGACAATGCAGTGATGTGCTGCATGTGCATGCAGTTGGGTGTGGTGGCTCACATCCTTTTTTTTTTTGTGTTGTCTTTATTTTCTCTTTACCGGAGGCACCTAGTTGCCAGATTTAACTGTTGTTACCAATAACGTTGTATAGGAACATTACAGTAGATGGTTTGCCTTTTTTCTGGTATTTGGTATTGACTTTCCTCTGATATTTTTGCAGTCGAGAGTAGAAGATATGCGACGTTCAGTGTAAAAAAAAAAAATTTGAGATAAGGAGTAAAGAAACACATGAGGTTGACAATGCACCAGGAAAAATATTTCTACTTCAACAATATTTTGAGATACAGTTAAACTCCGCTATAACGAAGTTGGTAAAATCAGCAATTCACTTTGTTACAGCAAAATTTTGTTATGTTTAAATTTGACCTTTTGCAAATAAGTACAGCTGCCAATGTATTTTTTCACATGGAAGGAGTCGCACAATTTTCTGAATTATCTGGCGAACGGAAAAAGCAAACTTAAATGTGGAAAGGTTTCAGTGTGTTAAACTTGAGAGTCTGCTATGAAAGATGCAGTTTCATGCCACGTTGACGATATCTTCACATCGTCGAAGCGAAGCCAGCCACACTTTCGCTCCACCGGCAGCAAGCGCCCGCAGCAGGGAGAGAATGCTTTGTCTGCCTCTCACTTCAACGCGTCTCCAGAACTCGAGATTATGTGACCCCCAGTACTAAGCACGTAAGCGCCCGTGATGCCACACCGTCTCAGCATGCCCACTCTTTGCGCACACGACAAATTACCTCTAAGACGGGGTGTGCAGGCTGCGATAAGCTCAGCTACACTGACAGCTATGCGCAACCACCGCCACACTAAAAGAGGAAGCGCGAATCAGCCTGCCCCCTACTCCTCCCGTCACGTTCACTTTATCGCGTTACCCTGAGCTGGTTCCCTTCTCCTTTCCCCTTGCTCACGCAGGAGGACGGCGCTAATCAAACCACCATCCTTCTCAGCTCGCCCTCCCATTCTTTCAATTGCACCTAGAGCATATAGTGCACGATGCACAATGCACAATAGGATCTTATCGCACTTTGACTTTATATGAAACATTACCCTACTTCACTTCAGCGGTCGGTGGCGCAGCGGTGGCGTAGCGGTAGAACACCTGCCTCGCGTGCAAGAGGTCTGTGGTTCGAATCCCGGTGCCGGCAATTTTCCACCGGATTAAAAAAACAAAAAATCTGCGTGTTGATAAAGTTGCATAAGCAGGCCTGGAGTGTGGCCTGATCCCGGTGACCAGAACCGGTAACGCACTCCCTCACCAGAGCAGGATTGGCCACCCTGGTGCAGTACTTGGCCACAACCTCCTATATGAACAACACAATCAAACCCCGGCCCTCAGTCCCCAGCAACTGTGAAGCAACTGACCACGGCGGCGGTCAGACCTGCGACGCAGCAGAGGGTGCTAAGAATCACTGGCTCCGGACAGGCCGCCATTGGAATATGAACCTGGCAACGTTTAACGCTAGAACGTTATCTAGTGAGGCGAGTCTAGCAGTGCTATTGGAGGAATTAGAGGGCAGTAAATGGGATATAATAGCACTCAGTGAAGTTAGGAGGCCAAAAGAAGCATATACAGTGATGAAAAGCGGCCACGTCCTGTGCTACCGGGGCTTAGCGGAGAGAAGAGAACTAGGCGTCGGATTCCTGATTAATAAGAATATAGCTAGTAACATACAGGAATTCTATAGCATTAACGAAAGGGTGGCAGGTCTTGTTGTGAAACTTAATAAGAGGTACAAAATGAAGATTGTACAAGTCTACGCCCCTACATCCAGTCATGATGACCAGGAAGTCGAAAGCTTCTATGAAGACGTGGAATCAGCGATGGGTAGAGTGAAAACTAAATACACTATACTAATGGGCGACTTTAATGCCAAGGTAGGCAAGAAGCAGGCTGGAGACAAGGCAGTAGGGGAATATGGCATAGGCACTAGGAATAGCAGGGGAGAGTTATTAGTAGAGTTTGCGGAACAGAATAATATGAGGATAATGAATACCTTCTTCCGCAAGAGGGATAGCCGAAAGTGGACGTGGAGGAGCCCGAACGGCGAGACTACAAATGAAATAGACTTCATACTTTGTGCTAACCCTGGCATCATACAAGATGTGGACGTGCTCGGCAAGGTGCGCTGCAGTGACCACAGGATGGTAAGAACTCGAATTAGCCTAGACCTGAGGAGGGAACGGAAGAAACTGGTACATAAGAAGCCGATCAATGAGTTAGCGGTAAGAGGAAAAATAGAGGAATTCCAGATCAAGCTACAGAACAGGTATTCGGCTTTAACTCGGGAAGAGGACCTTAGTGTTGAAGCAATGAACGACAATCTTGTGGGCATCATTAAGGAGTGTGCAATGGAAGTCGGTGGGAACTCCGTTAGGCAGGATACCAGTAAACTATCGCAGGAGACGAAAGATCTGATCAAGAAACGCCAATGTATGAAAGCCTCTAACCCTACAGCTAGAATAGAACTGGCAGAACTTTCGAAGTTAATCAACAAGCGTAAGACAGCTGACATAAGGAAGTATAATATGGATAGAATTGAACACGCTCTCAGGAACGGAGGAAGCCTAAAAACAGTGAAGAAGAAACTAGGAATTGGCAAGAATCAGATGTATGCGATAAGAGACAAAGCAGGCAATATCATTACTAACATGGATGAGATAGTTCAAGTGGCTGAGGAGTTCTATAGAGATTTATACAGTACCAGTGGCACCCACAGCGATAATGGAAGAGAAAATAGTCTAGAGGAATTCGAAATCCCACAGGTAACGCCGGAAGAAGTAAAGGAAGCCTTGGGAGATATGCAAAGGGGGAAGGCAGCTGGGGAGGATCAGGTAACAGCAGATTTGTTGAAGGATGGCGGGCAGATTGTTCTAGAGAAACTGGCCACCCTGTATACGCAATGCCTCATGACGTCGAGCGTACCGGAATCTTGGAAAAATGCTAACATAATCCTAATCCATAAGAAAGGGGACGCCAAAGACTTGAAAAATTATAGACCGATCAGCTTACTGTCCATTGCCTACAAACTATTTACTAAGGTAATCGCAAATAGAATCAGGAACACCTTAGACTTCTGTCAAGCAAAGGACCAGGCAGGATTCCGTAAAGGCTACTCAACAATAGATCATATTCACACTATCAATCAGGTGATAGAGAAATGTGCGGAATATAACCAACCCTTATATATAGCTTTCATTGATTACGAGAAAGCGTTTGATTCTGTCGAAACCTCAGCAGTCATGGAGGCATTACGGAACCAGGGTGTAGATGAGCCGTATGTAAAAATGCTGGAAGATATCTATAGCGGCTCCACAGCCACCGCAGTCCTCCACAAAGAAAGCAACAAAATCCCAATAAAGAAAGGCGTCAGACAGGGAGATACGATCTCTCCAATGCTATTCACAGCATGTTTACAGGAGGTATTCAGAGACCTGGATTGGGAAGAATTGGGGATAAAAGTTAATGGAGAATACCTTAGTAACTTGCGATTCGCTGATGATATTGCCTTGCTTAGTAACTGAGGGGACCAATTGCAACGCATGCTCAATGACCTGGAGAGGCAAAGCAGAAAAGTGGGTCTAAAAATTAATCTGCAGAAAACTAAAGTAATGTTTAACAGTCTCGGAAGAGAACAGCGATTTACAATAGGTAGCGAGGCACTGGAAGTGGTAAGGGAATACATCTACTTAGGGCAGGTAGTGACGGCGGATCCGGATCATGAGACGGAAATAATCAGAAGAATAAGAATGGGCTGGGGTGCGTTTGGCAGGCATTCTCAGATCATGAACAGCAGGTTGCCATTATCCCTCAAGAGAAAAGTCTATAATAGCTGTGTCTTACCAGTACTCACCTACGGGGCAGAAACCTGGAGGCTTACGAAAAGGGTTCTACTCAAATTGAGGACGACGCAACGAGCTATGGAAAGAAGAATGATAGGTGTAACGTTAAGGGATAAGAAAAGAGCAGATTGGGTGAGGGAACAAACGCGAGTTAATGACATCTTAGTTGAAATCAAGAAAAAGAAATGGGCATGGGCAGGACATGTAATGAGGAGGGAAGATAACCGATGGTCATTAAGGGTTACGTACTTGATTCCAAGGGAAGGGAAGCGTAGCAGGGGGCGGCAGAAAGTTAGGTGGGTGGATGAGATTAAGAAGTTTGCAGGGACGGCATGGCCACAATTAGTACATGACCGGGCTTGTTGGAGAAATATGGGAGAGGCCTTTGCCATGCAGTGGGCGTAACCAGGCTGATGATGACTTCAGCGGTCAGTCTCGGTCACGCGGCACGTGATTTAAGAGATGCATTCGCAAACAGTCACTTGTAATTCAACTATTTGACTATATGCGTTCGCAAAAGTTTTCATTTATCGTCTCTGTGTTCCTTTGCGGTGGCAATGATGTTTCTTTATATTTAAACCGTGCAAAACATGTTTCTTTGTGTGCTATGGATAGGAAGCTATAAAAAGTTAAATATGTCGTACCAATAATTTTGTTATATTGAAGGTCATTATATCGAGTGTTAATGAGTGTACTGTACCCTGGTTAGGACACATATTGCAATTGCAAAAATAAAGTTGGCGCTAAAGCTTGGCAGATATTCTCAAAAACAATGGTTGCACATATTCTTCTACAATAAGTTGATTTGGAATGGCACATTTCGGTCAGTTCTTGTTATTCTGTGTTCTTCGCTTTGGTGTGGCAATGATTTTCTTGAAATGTGAATGCACTGTCCTCTGCGTCAACATCCGCATTACTGTGCTTTCTCTGTGTGCTTTTGGCAGATTGAGCCAATGACATGGCCTTTCCACGACCATGACATCGACGAGGACACGGTGAACGGAGGGTCGGACGGTGGAAACCAGTGTGTCTCGCAGCAGGCGCAGCTGAGCATTGCGGACTTCTTGGAACAGAAAGAGTTCGACCTGGTGGTGAACCTGCCTATGTGTAGCAGCGGGGCCCGACGCATCTCGACCATGTTCACCCAGGGCTACCGGACACGCCGCATGGCCGTCGACTACGCCGTGCCCCTCGTCACGGATGTCAAGTGCGCCAAGCTACTTGTGGAGGCAGGTTGCATAAACGGGACACCATTAGCATCCCCTTTGAAATGGGGTGGTGGCTTGTGCCACCAAGCTTGTCATTACTTTTCACTTCTGCTCTATTTATTAACATTCTCTTGAGATAACATTCTCTCGCATCGACCATAGCCATAAGGTTGGAATCATTCAGTGCCGCACCAGAACCTGTAACGAATCATTCATTCCTAGGACCTCTCAGGAATGAAACGACCTTCTTGGCGCAGTTGTCGCAATCAAGGACAACTCAAAGTTTCATTCGGCCTTATCAGACATCATTACTCCCGGATGCAATTAACTAATCACATTTGTTGTTTATTGCTGCTTTGTTTATTTACTTGTGTATGTTTTTTTTTACCCACTCCCCTCTGTAATACTTCGGTCTTGAGGGTACAATAAAATAAATAAAAATAAATAAATATTGTGTTCATTTGAACAGTCAGACTTAAAAGAAATTTATTGCCTTAATGAATAATGTCCTTTCATTTTATGTGTTCCATGTCTTAGTGCCACCAGTACTCTGGCCATCTTTTACTTATCTGAAGTGCAGGTTCCTTAGCCTTTTCCTTGCTGTCTTAAAATCTGAGGCCTCGGGCCAGGGTACTAACCACATCTTCATTGACCTCTCGGTGGATACTGTGACATGCTAGATGAACATGCTGAATGCATACTGGATCCACAAAGGTGCACAAATACATCAGTTTACATAGCCTTACATCCACGATTTGCAGTTGTAATATATGAAGTACAGCAGTACCTCGTTGATACATTCTCATTGCGCACAATTTCTCGATGCCGTTCACATCCGAGAAACGAAAAATGACCCAGTACAGTTATGCACCTTTTTTACTGGTTCATGCGTCCCTAGGAAACAATGTTTCGGCACCAAATTTCAGTACGTAAGCAAATTGCAATCATATTATACATTTTCCGGCCTCTAGATCCTGTGTGAACAATATAAGGCGCGAGATGCACCCAATAGAGAACAGTAGCGGCCCATTGCAGCAGCTTCCCTGCAATACTCGCCTTCCCATCTCGTGTGAAAATTCTGCCAGCCTTTCTTGTTGTAGTACCAGCAAATCTCCTCCCGGATCGTCGCACACCCCGCTCACAGCTATTGCGATAAGCATCTTCACCTACCCGTTTCACAACATGTGGGGCGTAGTGTTGAAAGCACACTTCACACTCTTAATAAGCGATATCCTAGACAAGTCGCCGTTCTCTGCTGCAGGAGGTGCGAAATGAGCATGATGTTTCGCACTGGAGGCATCTTAGGCACCCTATTCCGGTGTAGCCCACCAGCTCGATTTCATTTCGGTTTAGCATCGCCGTAGGAAAATGATGCGTCTTGGGTCGCTCGGCCTCACCAGCTCAATGTGCTTCGGCATCTCATGGCACAGGGATTTGCACTGAGTGGGCACGTCAAAACTTCCTGCCAAAATGCCCTGCATGAAGAAGCTGCTGACCCCGGCTGAATTCAAGGAGCGCCAATGTAAGCTGGCCGAAGCCACAAAGACGATAATGCCTGGCTGCTCAGGCCCCACCAACTCCGTGTGCATCGGCGTCTCGTGCTGTAACAATTCGTGCAATGCTTCGCATTACACAGATGTAAATTAAAGTTCAGTCTGTCAAATCTTTTGGTGACTTCAGATCGTATGTTTTCTCAATTAGTACATTGCCTGTCAATCTCCTTTTTTTTTTTCGAAAACATGAATGAGGTTCTACTGTACTAGTTATTGTGTAGAAAGTGTTACAGATCAAAAACAACTGTACTGTATTGCATAGCTCTCGGAGCATTGCCTGCTAAGCATGAAACTGGTATAGTTTTGACTACGGAAGCGTTGCGAATGAAAACATGGACACTTTGGTTGCCAGTGCACGTGCTACGCACCTTTAGTTACATTTCTTAGCCGGTGCTCGGAAGGGTGGCTTTTGGTAAGCATTTGGCCATGGCACTGTTGCAACTGGCCATGTCTTGTATTCGGTGTGCAGGCTCTGCGGCTGATTCGTAAAGCGCCGCCCGTCAAGACGCACATTGACTGCCTGACCTCACGCAACATTGTGCGCCTTCCTGGTCTCATTGACGTGCACGTCCACATGCGGGAGCCGGGTGCAACAGAAAAGGAGGACTATGCCTCCGGCACAGCAGCTGCCCTGGCTGGTGGCTTCACAATTGTCTGCGCCATGCCGAACACCCGACCACCGCTCTGTGATGCCGATTCTCTTGCGGTCTGCCAGCAGGTAAGGCGGTGGAGATTGCGCGGGAAGGAGATATTTTTGGATAAGCACCGTCACTCTTAAACAAAGCTTGAATCGTGTGACAAGAACATCTCACTTTTTCCAGTATGGCACAGCCATGTAAAACGGCAAGCCAGTGGGCAGAAGTATTTCCCAGTGCTCCACAACTAAGTTGATGTTTCCTTTTGCAGCTGCTGTAAGTTGCATTCTGGCTGTCTGGGGTGTCGGGTTTAGAGGCGCTATTCTCAAGCCAGGGTGTCTACCAACCGGGAAAACCGGGAATTCTCAGGGATTTTGAGTAGTCTGGAAAAACTCAGGGAAAACTCAGGGAATTTGTGCTTTTATCAGGGAAAATTAGCTGTAATTTTTTTAGAGGGTCAAAAGTCGCGGTAATGCTGGCTCGAGAAACAGACAGGACTCGTAACGAATCGTCGTCGGCTGGAGGAGTTGCCAGTGTACAGACAACGACCGACTTTCCGGATTCCCGATAACTCGGACGGCTTCGCGGCACCACCACGTACCGCAAAGAGTCAATGTATCATAACGTCTGAAAATTCAGACGCAAGAACTCTTCGCCGTCCGATTTTCTAAACGTTTTGCGTGATCGCAGGTCCGAGACGGCATTAATGAAAACCATCACCGCTGTTATTTTGATTACCTCGCCGCCTTGAACCGGTGCTCTCGCACGCAGATGCGCTGGCAGCTGTGGCCACCACTGCGGCAACGGTAGGCCTAGCTGCTTCGACGTCCGCTGTTAAGCTTCTTGTCGTTCGGTGCCTTGTTTCTTCATTTCTTCGCTGGCAGCAATAATTTTGTCTTCGAAGCTCGGAAAGCACGGCGCATTGCATAATGCTCTGTCCCGAAAGTCTGCTTCGCCTCATTACAGTCGTGTCACGCAGTGAAGCGTACAAGCGTAGGAAGGGGCAATTGTCGCGGGACACTGTATGTATTTCTTAATTTTACACGTGTGCACTCGCCCTCACCTGTCACAGTAGGAGCACCGATATACCTAATAAGTGCACTGACAGGCATTCAGAGCTTTTTAAGACGTACATGTGTCGATTTTAGACCTTAAGGGCAGTAAAAGACATGAATTTATTTTTTCGGACTGCCTGATTTTTCGGAAGTTTTCGCGGCCCCTAGGGGGTCTGAAAAATTAGACGTTGACTGTAAATTGACCAAGAGTGTTCTTCAAATGGTCCGTGGGGCGAACGCGCGGCGAAAGGAGGACGAGAACAGAAAGGATCGACGCACTGAGGAATGAACGACCACTTCTTTGAAGGAGCCTGCGCTCAAAAAACAAATTGTTGGCTGATGCTGAGATGCAGGTGTCCCTCATCCAAACCAATATAAACTCTTTAAAGCAGTGAAACACAACACTGAGGCGTCTTGTGCGAGCTGAGAGTATGTCAGGACAGTTGCATGACACTGAGCATGCTATCAGTTCATACAAATAGCTCATATTCGAAAATGTTTGCTTCTGTATGCATCTCCTTTTTATTTGTGCTAAAGAATGCCCAACTCGATTTGAAAATTTTTTCGAAGACAATTAATTTGCTGTGCATTTTAATAACCCCTCCCTTATATTTTTTTGAATAACATAAACACTACTCCTTAGTATTCAAATTGGATTAAGTCGTTTTTTTTCAAATTTTTTTCATATGCCTACTAGAGAGTGACAGCATAGGGCGATATGGTTTCAACGCGTCTTGACATAAAACATAGTTCTGCATCACTCAGGGAATTTTTCAAAGGCACTCAGGGAAAACCTGGAAAACTCAGGGAATTTGGAAATGTCAACTTGGTAGACACCCTGCAAGCGTTGCAAGGCTCTGCGCAACTCAACACTTGGCACGCTAGCATACACAGCCAGCAGCTTTCCTGCCACTGTACCAGGAATGTTGTTGGCTGTACACTTCAATGCATTGAATTCAAGTCACACAAAATTTCATAGAAAGCTCTCACTTATTTTTTTGTTTGTTTATTTATTTATTTATTTATTTATTTATTCATTTATTTATTTATTCATTTATTTATTTATTTACTTATTTATTTATATTGCTCTACAGGCCCCAAAGGAGCATTGAGGAGTGGGTAGGAGGGGTGACGAAAATAATACAACAACAATGAAGGCCCCCCTCGGCCCCCGCCCTCCCTTCAGAAATTGGATTGAGCAGCATATAATACAGGAAGTGCAAAATTGTTCTCGCAAGCAAAAAGAGAAAAAAAAACTAATTATACCTTGGAAGTAAAAGGAACAGTGCACACAAGCGCAGAAACAAAATGGAAATAAGCATTGTTATACAATATCAAAACATATGAATCGCAATTGTTTGCGAAATTTGATAGGATCACTTGTGGGCGCAATGTCGCTAGAAAGGTTATTTCATAGTGCTGTGACGCGTGGCAATGCTGAATTGTTGAAATACTTTGTGCAGCCAGAAATGCATCTGAAACTGAGATGATTATGAAGTTGACCATGAAGGAATTTCAAGAAAAAAGACAACTAAACCACGGATTGTGAATGTAGTACTGATGGAAAGTGCATAGAACTCCAATAGAATGGTGGAAATCCAACTTGGTAAGCATAACACAGTGAAATACCAATAATGTGAAATCTGTTGATTCGAATTGACAGATAATTCGAACTGCTTTGCTTGTCTCAGCAAAGTCCATCTATACAGTCGACTCTCATTATAACGGACCCTGATAACCCTGATAAAAAATGTCTGTTTTATCCAAAATCCTTAATATCTGAAATGCCTCACTTCCAAAACATTGGTCACTATCTCTTACAACATTATTGCAAAGAGTGAGTGACGAACGTCCAAAGTAAAAAACAAACAAAAAAGTCAGTTTCCCCAGGAAGGCAAAGCATTGATTACCAATAGGAAATTAGTGGACAGCTATGCAAAATAAGGGGAGTAGTTTTGTCTCGCTCGATGACCATGGAAAGTTGCTGTGAAGACGGAGGGAGAAAGCAGGGCAGCAGCAGCGAGTGAATTGACCTACGTGCTGTCTCTCGGCTTCAATGCGGACTAAACGTCGAAAGCACAGCATATATGAAGCTGCCGGCACTGGGCACACTTTGTCCATGTCGCAGATCATGTTTAAGATATGGTGGCCACGCAGCCCCGCCAAAAGCAGCAGCCGCCGGAGTAGAACTCCCCCCTCTCTCTTGCCTTCTTGGTGCCTCGCGTGTAAAAGAAGGTGCATTTCCAACGCACCTTCCTCTCCCTCGCGCGCGATATTGAGCCACGATCGTCGGCTGACCCTCGCAATTCAGTTATCAACCCGTGTCGACATGGAAAAAAGTACATTTTGTGTGGCCAATATTTGCTGCTAATTTCGTCCGCTGTAGCCGATAGTCCATTGTAGCGTGGTCCGTTAAAGGCGAACTTTGTTGCATTAATAAAATAGGTCGAACAAACTAACGCTGAAATATGGTCTGTGATATCCGAAAGCCTGTTGTACGCAGGTCCGTTCTAACAAGCGTAGACTGCATATGAATAGAGAAAAAGCCCATGAATTCGATTTCCGCAAAGCATGCAATGCTCATTGCGAACAAAGTCTCTCGTTTCTATGCACCATTTTTTGGACAAACCTGAGGCAAAGGTAAAGGTTTTATGCGTCATTAGCTAGCATAATGTTGCGTACCGTAAAGAATGACAAGGAAAGACTTATGGGAAGCCAAGGAGCAAGTAGAGAAGTGCACATGGAGTTTAAGTTCGTGGTCGACGAGCCGGCAGCTACTACAAGCATATGTGCCAAGCTTGTCTGTCTGTGTGCTGTGGGCAGAGTCCGCCAAACTGCACAAATCTGCATGCGTTAACATTGAACTCGCTTATCCGATGCAGTCAGCATGCCTTCCTGTGACTAAACGGCCTGATCTCCACGCATGCTACTATGCTTTCCATATGTGCTGCTTTTGTACATTCTGTCTGCATAAGGCAATCATTTCAATTGGTCCAGTCGACATGATCGAACCTTGTACTGATATAGATGGCGCACTGTTGGACCACTGCTACCATTAAGGAACCAACCGTGGCAGGGTCACCCACTGGATACAGAAAGCACCGTATTTACTCGCATAGTGATCACACTTTTCTGTCAAAAAATTGAAGCAAATTCAGGGGTGCAATCATTACGCAGCTAAATTTTCCGTGAAAAGAATAACAAAAATGTTTGCATCCCGTATTTGCTGCGGGATGACAACAGGTCAACAAACAGGCGGCTGTCACTGTAACAGTGCGAGACACCAAAACAAAAATGGCGGCCAGCGAAGCAAACCGAACGCGATTTTATTTCTTCTCGTGAGTACATTATGTGCATTGAAACAGTTTCTTCCTTATCAGTAATGAACAATATTATTAATATCGGCAAGTTTGTGGCAATAACATAGTCGTGTTTGCTTTGAGGGGACGGAAACAAAGATGGGCACGCTTAGCTGCCGGTCACATAGAAACACATGGCGGGCATGCTGCAGAAACTGCGGCATTTGTCTTCCCTACTATTTTAATACGGCATGTTTCCACTAAAGGTGGGCGAATATCTTAGCTGTGTTACAAGCGTGGGCATATGAATAGGGTACACTTCTAACGTATCAATGTAATCGTGGCTACTACTGTTTCCGCTCGCAATTTGTTGCATGCCCACGAGTGCAGATGAGAAGAATTGAAAGGCGACTTTTTTGTTGTTGTTGTCGTTGTTGTTGACCACAACCATTATAAAGCCTACGAATAAAACGAAGGAAAGTTTAGTTGTAGCTTTTTTTTTCTTTTTTTCATGAAAGTGTGCAAAGTGATTACAAGAATGAAATGGGGCATCTGCTTAAGAATGTTAGGTGCTTGCAGACCATTTGGTATGTCTTGAAGAGTCGTTCGTGTAGCATTCGACAGCATTCGACAGATGGTAAGCGCAATCATCATTAGCTAGGCTTGGCACACGACATATCGCTGCGGCAAATTCTGGGTGCGATCATTATACTGGAAAGAAAAAAAATCGAATTTTGACAACAAAATTTAGGGGTACAATCAATACACAAGTGCTGTCATTATGCAAGCAAATACGGCATTAGAAAAAAACTGAACATTCGAGAAATCGAGTACTAGATATTCTATTAGCAGAGGGGTTGTCAAGTGGGGTCCGTGGACCCCAGGGTGCCCGCGAAGCCATTTTTGGGTGTCCAAGATACCCACGCCCGCAAAAAGAAGAAAAAATAAAGAAAAGAGGTGTGCAAATACTATTTGAATTCAATTTGAAAAATAGATGTTCGGAAATGTTCGAATATTCGGTTGGATACTGATATTCGTATCCAACCGAATATAGCAAACACGTGTCTTAGCATTTGTTCCCATCTAATAATATTGGGGCAATGTAGGACTGAATTTTGCAATTTCGTGCTGCTGGCAAAATTTCGCATATAAAGCACACTTTATCGCTAAACGTCGAAGCTTTGCAGGGAAGCCAGCCTCTCAGTAGCAAGGGGCACGGGTTTGCAGACAGTGAGGGTGCGCTTTTTTTTCTTCTTCTTCTTTCAGCACCACCCTCAATTCTGAGCTTATTGCTTGGCAAGAAGTGCGACGAGTGACGACCGGCACGTGGTCAAATATCTCTGAGTTTACAGGCATTTTATGCGGTAAAATAAGGCACAGGTTAGTGAGGACAGCTAGTGGGAATTACTCAATATTCAAAGTTAATGGGAGCCAAATGCACAGTGTTTTAGTATAACGGCTTACTAGTCTAGTTTTGTAACATTGACAGTATAATTTAAATGTTCCAACTTATCAAATTAACCCAACTTGCTAATAAACATATGTGCATATCATTATTCGATATTTGATTCAATATTGCAAGCTTAAGTATTCGATTCAAATTCAAAGATTTTGATATTCTAACCGCCCTCCCACCCCAGCCCCCACCGAAAGAAAATAAAATTAGCCATTCCCAGTTCCAAGACTTGCTTCCAGAACTGCAGCAGCAATTTGCACAAGATAATAGAAACGTTAAAGACGTCACAATGTTTGTTGCCATTTTTGTTCGTAGAAAAGAAAATAAACCTTTGACCCCCCCCTTAACTGCAAGGAGTCCTCCATAACTTCCACCAGGCCACAAGGGAGTCTCCGACACATCCCGTGGCTGAGAACCACTGTATTAGCAAATCGAATTATTTTGAATGTTGACTATTCAATTCGAAATAGAACATTCAAGTATTCACATAACCCTAAATAGAAAGATCACTGCAAAAGCACAGGTCCACTATTAAACTGCCTTCAAATACCAGAACAGAGCTGTAATCAGTGCAGGCATACTATTTTGGTATTCCTTTTATTGAGAGTAGATAGCACTATATATCTTAATTTATATCTACCTAAGTTATTGATAGCTTGTTACATTCTCGTTACGCAATGCTAAAAGACTCCCGAGCATGTGCAGCATCATATTTTCTTGCCCAATATATGTAACTTAAGCATTAAATTTTGTAAAAAATGTTATGATATTCAATATTCCATTCGAACCTGATGAAACGTTCAAGTTTTGTTTGAATACCAATTAGACGTTCCCTTTCGAGAGTGTGTGCCATACTGCACATGAAAAGATGGTTTCCGATGTTGCAAACAGTTATCAGCTGCCCTTCCTTCTTCTCCCAATTTTTAACCGTTGGAATTTGTGGTGCCTTCCTGTCACTGATGCGCAGGCGGCCAAGGCTGGTGCTCGATGCGACTATGCCCTATTTGCGGGTGCCAACCAGACAAATGCCGAGAGCGTGGTGTCACTGGCATCATCGGTTGTCGGTCTCAAGATGTACCTCAACGACACATATGGACCCCTCTGCATGAATACAGTTTCGGATTGGCTCAAGGTAGGTGTCCTTGCAATAGGAGGTGGATAGTTGGGCTAGTTATTTCATTATTGGAAAGCTAGAGCGCAGGTACGACAAGACACTAAGATACTCGTGTCATTGCCTTCGTGTCTCGTCATTCCAGCGCTCCCAATAGTTAGTGTCCTCACTTTTCATTGTCATCATTTGTGCAGTGAATATAATTGAGCTGCTTGCCGTGGGAAAGAAAAAGGACGCTATACAATTTGGTGGTCGTCACTATTCCAACCTGACTGCATCACCAGCAGGTTAAGCCAAGTTGCACATATTTGCATTCTCAGTTTCACCCTGTGATCGTTATGAGCCAGCCAATTGCTGGTCTACTGCCCACAAGTTAAGTTTATGGACACTACATTTGGAAAGCGGAAGAAAGCCTTACATGCATTCTCATCACTGGTTCCATCTCTGATGATCAGTGCACAGCTGACAGTTCACTGCAGTCACTGCTTGTAGGCTTGTTAAAAAAATTAACAAAAATTGTTGTGCCTATTTTTTTATTTTAGAAGGCAGCTGCCAACTCCAGAATCACTGTATGCAGTTTCAATTTTTGTTAGTATGAAGCATGATTATGTCCTTTAACACACTAAGTGAGAGCGCGCATCAAATGCAGCGTCACTTTAAGTTTGGTGTAGGACTTCTCGTTTCAGAATAGGAATGGGAGGTGGGGTCACATGGTATCACAAACTAGGAATGAATGTCGTCAGTTAGTCTGGCTCAGTAGTCATGTGCTTAGTGACGACTACTGATACTGACATATGCTTGTGACTATGGTAATTTACAGCTGTGTCACTTTCTCAATGTTACCTTCATGCTTATCCTTATTTCAAATTTTAAAAAATTCATCGACGATTACAATACTTCCTAATGCGAAATTCGAGCACAGCTCTATACGTGTTTTCGTTTCACAATATACAGGCTGGTGCAGACAATCTTGTTTTGTGCGGCCCATTCCAAATGGAACGAAGTGGGGTGTGACTGCCTCGCTGATGAGGAGATTGCGAGAGGCTGCGCGTGGCTGATACGTAGGCGCAATTCACAGCTGCCGCCACAGACAGACCTCCACTCAGGCAGCACTTTCGTGAATAGACGACACTTAGAGGGCCTCGATGCACACACCCCCGCAAACTGAGTGGAGGCAATCGAGCACATCAGGGCACTCTAACAACACACTCTACTCTGGCGCCATGTCGTAGCCATCTTTGCTATAGTCCGTCTTGCGTGGATCTACGCTTTTCTTCTCACATTTTTGCCATACTCTCTCCCTCCATTTTTCGCCTCATGGTTCAGCTTGACTCTCCTCCTCTGCTTTCCTCTTCATGCTCTCTTCGCTCTCATCTCTTGCTTTGCTCGTTCACTCGGTTATGAGGTGCGACGCCGACACTCGTTGCAGGAATGAGCGTCTAAGAGCTGCGCTTTGAAAAAATAGTGGAGCTAAACAGGAGAACAGAGGCTCATGCTTGCACATTCTCAGACAAGTATTCTGTCTCACACGCACCAAAGGGCAGCGCAAAGCTCTGCATTTTGGTGTGTGTACTGCAATGCATTACTTCTCATTCTTGCTCTTGTGTTAACTGCCACAGAAACGTGCGTCACACTAACAGGCTTGTACATCACTGTGTCGAGGCGCAACTGTGCATTATCGAGCTTTAACTTGCCCGTAAACATATTAGCCTCGGTGGAATGCTGGGTTACCAAAGAAGTGCGCGGCAGCAGCAACACGGGTAGCAACATATTGTGATGTAGAGTTTTAACCATAGAGGACACGAAGCTATCATTGCAGTGGCCTACCATATTCTACTTAGCTACTGGTGTAAAGTGGTGGCAGCAGTATAATTGTTCACGTACAGTCCTTTTATGATTTTCCTTCAACGGACCAATAGCCTAATGCAGAAATTTTTCATATGCATTGTAGCCGGAAAAAAAACGCTGCAAGAGTCTGCTACCAGCCTTACTACTGCCATCCACGACTTCAGTAACCTGATAATCCCCAAGTAGTTAGAAGTTTGCAGGCAAGCCAAGAATCTAATCGCATGTTTTTAGACGAAGGTGTGGCAGTGGCAGCAGTAGCACATGTGTGCAAAGTGACTCGGGAAGAGACCTTGATTTTCAAGAGTGCCGACGGCTGCATTGGTGCAAGTACGAAACTAACGCCGTGCTCCCCTTGAATGTGCAGCACTTCGAGAAGTGGCCGAGGCACATGCCCCTGTGCTGTCATGCCGAGGGCCCCAGGACGGCAGCCGTCATACTGCTGGCCAGCCTTCAGCAGCGGCCCGTGCACATCTGCCATGTCGCCAGGGAGGAAGAGGCGAGTCTTTTAAGAACCGCAGTTGTCACAGTTTTTTTTCATTGGCTGTTATTGTGCTTGTGATCTGAAGTAGAAAACTAACACACCAATCACATTAAATCTCCTAAACAAAGTAGCAACTTAACGCACACCTGACTTTTTAGCAAGGAACATGGGCAAGCGTGAATATCGCAGGGTTCATACACCTCCTTGAAATCCTTGAAAATCCTTGAATTTGGAAAAGGAATTCAAGGGAACTTAAAACTCCTTGAAAAAATAAATGTACCCCTTGAATTCGTTGAAAACTGGGTTTGGGAGACTTTTGAACATTCAAAGTAACAAACTTCGCATCGGTGTGTTTCCATGGACCCTGTCTATCGGAAAACAATCCTAAATATTTTCTTTTGAGAGTGTTACTAAGCATTGCGATGTGGCATGTCCACAACCACCAACGATAGGCTTGTCTAAGTTACCATTGCCATTGTAGAGGTAGACAAACCCAGATCAAGTGACCATGCCATACCACTCTTGCTAGGTGGTCGCACTGCAGCCATCACGGCTTGACCTGTCAAGCCCTGGGTTCTAGAATATCTGGCGGAAAGCAAGTGTCAGCCATATGGCTTTAACACAACGGGTATCTTTGGCTGAAGCCGAATTCTACTGACCATCATGCTTTAAGGCTATCAACATCATTACAATAGGAAAGTCAACTTTGAAAAGCTGCTTAGCTCCAGAACATTGCAGCTAAGATGAAAATTTAAATTTATTTTCCGTGTCTGTGAAGGAATAAGGTTTGTTTTCCTCTCCTTGAATTTTAGCCTTTTGCATCCTTGAAATCGTTGAACTGTTATTGAAAGTTGAGTTAAATGTTCTGTACAAACCCTGAATGTGTTGCACGATGGTAGTCATTTTCATAGTCATCTTTACCGCACTGTGGTGTAAAGTCTGCTTTGCCGTATTGCTGCCGTGTTATGCGTTAAAGCATGCTAACGCGGTTCAGTTTTGTATTTGTTGCACTGTGCAGGCAAATCTCTGCCCAATTTTCATGGAAAAAAAGAAAGATGCAAATTAAAGTTGGATAAATACTGTAATCAGATATTGTTGAGCTACCGTTATTGCTTGAAAATCTTCCAAGGGCAGGCCCAAAGTAGGCATTTTCAATGGGAGATGAAATGTATTCACTGTCCCCTGAGCTCCACCAAGTAATGCTGCCACTAAAGGGGTCATTGTTGGGGTTACCATAGCTATGAGGCATGTGCAAGCTGACTGGTAAAGTTCAAATCATGTCGTGAACACCAATTTGAGGATCGAAATAATGTAAGTTTGGGCTCATAGAAATGCATAGGTGCTGGCCAGGGCCTTCGCTCAGGATCAAATTAACCAAAGTCAGGTTAACAGAAGTCTACTGATAACAATTATCACGAGACCGCTGAATTAATTGTTTTGAAATTCTGTTGTATCGAAAATGTGTGCTTGCCAGGGCCCAAAACTTCGGTGTTGGCCAATCACCGCAGCCGGCCCGGGAAAGACTGCGAGACAGCAGTGACTTCTGCACCGAAGTCTATCTTAAACATGGCCATTCTGACACCATGTTCAATCTTGGAATGAGGGACGAGGTAGACAACCAGCGTACGGAAACCAAAGAACATTTATTCTCTCTGTCTCGAGGCCCTTATGTATCGTGCCCTAGCCTAATGTGGTGCCCCCTTAAGGCTGCTGAGTACAAGGCTCACAAGTTGCGACGTCTGCACAAGTCGTGCAATCAACACCACGCTGCACCCATAACCCTGACAGACAATGATCATGAGCTACATTTTATTTCTGTTGGCCTCTCCAGTGCTTTAGACAGCACAAATTAGGTAATCTTTTATAGAGGTCAGTTAGCAATGTTAGTTGTAATATGTGCTAGTTTAACTTAACACACGGCAGCTTGCAGTAACAAGTTTAGCTGCGCAACCATCATGCATGGAAAGCAACCACTGATTTTTGGACACTAATGTTGAGGTGTCATTATTTATCTAAATAAACACAGTATCTGTTTTATAGTATGTTCTGATTTGCAGAAGTGGTTCGAGGGCAAAGCTCATTTACCTAAAAGAGCAGCGCAAAATGTCAAACTTGATGTTTGGGCCCTTTAGTACACATTTCTGTGGAATCGCCATAGCACAAAGAGAAAAATCAGTTCTAGCAAAAGCCGAGGAGCAGCAGCATAAAAAGAAATATGTTTTAAGACTTGTGTAAGGTTGCAGCACCTACAAATCAATGCTAGGTAACACTTTATTCTGAAAAGGTGCATTTGTAAATATTTGGTCACTGCTTTTTAAGTACACTTGTGACCATTCAGACTTGTTTCTGCTGCCGTGTGTGTTTGGCAGTGATCCTCATAAGGTGGTTGGCAAACATTGCTTGCTTAACACAGACACTTGCTGTTCCGTGCTCTTTCATGTGGATTGCTTTAGTTTCCTTGCAAGTTTACTGTACTTAACTGTACATTGTAATGCAGATAGCTATAATCAAGGCTGCCAAGGCACAGGGGCACGCGGTGACCTGCGAGGTGACGCCGCACCACTTGTTCCTCACCATTGATGACATCGACCGGCTTGGCCCAAATGTGGCCAAGGTCAAGCCACCGCTGATGACAGCCAAGGACCAGAAGGCGCTCTGGGACAACATTGACATCATTGACTGCATTGCCACTGACCATGGTGTGTGAGTCAGTAGTGGGCATGATGCCATCAGTGTACACACACATTGCCTGTTTGACTAGAAGAAATTTAGTTGTAATGAACTTGCTGCCATAGCCCAGTGGCTACATTGCACTGCTCAGCTCAAAGGGACCCTGAACAGCCAATTTTGTACAGAGATACTGAGTCATTAGAGTAGGTCCTTCTGATCATTGATGCATCTAAGTGCTCAACGTAAATTCTGTAATTTAGTATAAGGTTTTAAAAATGTACATTGCTGCCGATCGCAGCACACTGCTCGGCTGAATTTTCAGCCGCCCCTACCCATTTGACGTAAATTGCCCTAATGACGTCGGTAGGGCGAGCTATCTGATTGGCTGCCCAGGGCGTGTCATGGATAATTTTTCGAACTTTACAGTGAACAAACCGTATTTACACGACTGTAAGTCGACCACTTTTTTAAAATTTGAAAATCTGAAGTGGGGGGGGGGGGAGGGGGGGGGGGGTCGACTTGCAATCAACACCAAAACATGGCACCGGCAGAAAAGTGAGACCAACGGGAGCTGCAACGTAGTTAGAATTTTATGTTTGCTCTATGGCTCTACCCGTAGCTTTTCGCTATCCTGTGTGTTTGTTCACTTTTCGGAAGGGTTTTTCAACATGTTTGAGAGTTTTACAGTGCATGCATGAGCGCACGCAACACTTATGGAGGTGTGTGAATAGTTGATGGAAGCGCCGCTGTTCCCATTCGCGGTGGCACCCTGTTAGATGTGGCGCCGTTTCCTGAGGCTACTTCAAGTTCCTCAGACCACATCGAAACGCAGCACAGCTAATTGAGGAATGCAGAAGCAGGGATGCCACATTCCTGAGGCAGGACACGTGCAAACAAGTTGGCGGCCCCCAGGTCGTGTGCCGCCGGAGAACTATTCAATGCTTGACTTTTCCAGAAAGCGAAGGGATAGCCCGACACTGTTGCGAAGAAAAGGGGGTCTCGAACCAAGACGGCTGTAATGCACCGTGACAACATGACGGCTGTAATTGAGCGTGTCTGCCTTCGTCCGCTGTCACCCCCTGCCCTCTAGGCTGACGGAGCATTGCAAGTCAGCAAGGCAAGACCGCAGTGAGCCGCCTGGTGTGGCACTGCGGCACGGGCGCCAACCATTGGCCGAAAATGGCGTCATCTGAGCGGACTCTCCCATTGGTCGAACATGACGCGACTTCCAGTGCTCGAAGGGTTTTAAGAAGATTCCAGAGCATTCTGGAGCATTCCCTGATTGACCTCTCTCGAACTTCTTGCCTCGGGCCGCAGCGTCCGAGTTGCTGCTGGCCCATAATGACTGTACGACTGTTACTTGAGTCTCACCTCTCTGTATATAATGTAAAATAAATACTCCCAAGTTTTGTTTTCATCCCGAAGTCTGTCCTAAAACCCCTACAACCCTCAGAACGGCGGCGCTGGCGGGGAGTATCGGTAGTTCATGAAAGAGTAGGCACCACTCGCGGGTTTCTCTTTCCCTGTTGCGCTTAGCTTTCTGTATAGTTTAACGAAACGCATTGGTTTGACGTGTTCCACTTGACTGCCGGCTACGTGCTGCTTCTATGCATCCTCAGTCGTCCCGAGTGCTCCAGGCCCACTAATCATTTGTCACTCATTCACAGCAGCGTTCAAGAGGGCCGCCATCCTTTACGCCAAAGAAACAAATCGCTGCGCAGCGGGCCGCAAGTTCGATGTTTCTGAACAGGTGGCGCGAGAGTGGCGACTGCAACGAAGCGAAATTTTCACCTGTGACGGCAAGTGAAAAATTTCCCATGTGCCGAAGTCTGGACGCTTTCCAGAGCTGTAGGCTAAGCTTGTGGCGTACGTCGCTGAAATGAGTGATCGATCCCTGCCGGTGAAGTGCGACATGGTCATGAAACAAGCCCGGACCTTCGCCTTTTGCGGATCTGCTTCGCCGTGAGTACGAGTGGCTGGCGGCAGAAGACCGCGAAATTACGCCAACCGGACCTGTCAAAAGAGTCTCCCTGACGGCTGCATGTGGTTGGGTGCATTCAGCGTGGGCTGCTGTTCCACAAGATGTTGTGGTGCGGTCGTTTGCCAAATGTAAAATTTCGCTGGACGACGACACGCTGTGGGACCGTAGCAGCGATGACTATGGCAGCACTAGTGAAGACGAGTAGACCAGTGACCATGTCAGCTACCGATAAATTTGTGTTATCGAATGCGGCCTCGGGTATGCTCTTGTTTTTTTTTTCTGTCATGCGATATGGGGGTGTTGACTTGCATTCGAGTCGACTTACAATTGTGTAAATACGGAATGTTGTTCGTAATAGTTAGAATGTTAGTTCATTTGTTTCACTAAAAAGAAAGTAACAAAAAGAGAATGCACAAGAATAATATCCCAGTACACTTAAGCACTTCCGGCACACAGCAAGTGTCGTCTGCTTGCGTTACAACGTGCTCCGTCTTGACGAGGGCTCCGCGGTCAGTGTCGATCTGTCTTTTCGTGAGCTCTAGAAATCACCTTTGTTGTGTTGTGGGTGGTAAATGTAGTGACTGGCAATATGTCAAGCTGTGACATTGTGTCCCTCTACAAGGCAGCAGACGAGCGGAGTGGCTGCAGCACATCGGACTATCAGTATCTGATGAACGCCAGGATTTGCTTTTTTGCGGCTGCCACTTTACACCAAAGGATTACTACCACAATAGCGTTTCGCAAGCCTGGTATTCGGGTAAACGCAAGCGAGGGGACAGTTCCTGGCCACTTGACCGTGCTGTTTCACAGGATGAGCAGAAGCGCAAACAGGAATGATCGCACGGTGCAGCCGCCAGGTGTCACAGACCTCAACCATGCACTGTAGCAGTAACGAAATGTATTCTACTTTACTAATGGTGTAAATTTTTCGCAGGAATGTAATCGTTAACATACTGCTTTTGTAAACGTTTAAAATGTTTTACACTTGGTTAGAGCAATATTAGCTCTTTGTCTGGCTGGTTAAGCTCTGTGCCAACAGGTGGCTGGACTGTGCAGACTGATCAGGCCGCTCACGTACATCTATGCTAAAGTTGCTTCATCAGCTTGAGTTTATGCCGCCACCCATCCGTCGAAACCCCCAGCTCGCCTGTGGTTGACGGAATGTCAGACACGTTCATCGTAGCGACAGAGTGCTCGCAACGCACCAGAAGCCACCAGAAGTCTGAAGCAATTTCGGAGGAACCACTTGTACACGGCTGTGCATACGCGTCGGGTGCCACGGGCACCGGGTCACGAGTTTGTCCACTTTAGCCCTAATCTCCCCCTTATTCTTCAAGATCGTGCTGAGAGTGCTTCTCGGAATCTTGCAGGCTGCTGGTACATCCGACTTCTCACCGCATTAGACCTGATTTATGATTTCAAGCTTCATGGTGAAAAGCAAATTCTGCTGCTTCATCATGGCAACACTGTGGGAGAAGGCCTACGAGGCACAAACACAATGAACCAGTAAAGCAGCAAGACAACTTGCACTTGCGCCATCTTGCAGGATGAGAGCACAAGAGCCTTTGATTGACTCTGAGCAAGCGCTGCGGGCGAGCCAGGACCCTGTTTTGCAGGGGAGTGTCGACGGCTCACCCGACGTGGCACAGTCACGGTAGGGAGAGCGGTTAGATGGAGCTGTGCTGCCAGGTTTCCCTGCCGCCGCAAGGGAAAGCCAACTTCTGGGGACACTTTTGTGCTGCTTGTCGTTCGATATATCGGGAGTCGCTGCTATTTTTGTTCGACATAAGCGTAATTTTCATGATATATACTCAGAAATTGTGTTCAGAAATTGTTCAATATACAGAATAATTCGATGTAAATGGGTTCAGTATAGCAGGGTTCGATTGTACTTGAATACATTCACAAATGCTAACTCAGTTATTTGTGTGAGTACAGTAAAACCTCATTAAACCATACCCGCCTAAACAGTAGTTTCGTTTTAAAAGTAGTAAAGTCAAATCCCCAACTCAGCAGCCATTGAACGTAATGTGTTTTGTATCTGTATAAACCGTACCAGCTTATTGCGCACATATCGGTTAACACGTAGTGTTTCCACTTTTTGTCGCAAAATCACAGCGGTACATCGGCCCGGTAGAACAACGAGCCTCAGAGATTGGAACGGCCTCCAAGCACAAACACAGAGGGCGCTTGGAAGGGTGAAGCCACATCAACATAATTTCGCCACCATGCCAGAGTCGGAGCGTTGTGGCTCGTGTTGTGGTGTCATGCAAGCTAGGACAAAACTGGGTGCTCAGCATAGAAGAAAAATTGGACATTGTTCGTGCTGTCGAAGGTGACACAAAGAAGTTGGTGCTGGCACATGAGAGGAATCTGCCATTCACTATGGTGTGTGACATTTGGAATGTGAAGGAGAAGTTAGTCAGCAATGCTGCAGCAAAAACGCAAGTACGCCGGCTAGGAGGTTCAACTTTTCGAGGTTCGATTTTTCGCCATTGTTGCCTCTGTTATTGCCGAAGTGTCGCCTAATGACAGTGATGAGGACAACACGAAAAGCGACAGCACGGGTAATTCAGGTCCAACAGTAACAGATGCTGCTCGTTACGTCAGCCTCGTGCAGGTATTTGGAGAGAAGAGGGGGCAGGCAGAAAATCGGGCACACAGCTTAAGGGAGTTTGAGGCCACCATCATTGCTGCTAGCCTGCTGCGACATCAAACGAAAATAAGACTTTTTTCATGCGAAGTGAATAAATTCTGCATGTTTTCTGCCCTTTCATCGCACTTTCTCATAGTTTCATTTTTGACAGGTAAGGGCGATCTCATGCTATTCCGGTTAAGCAGTACTACCGTTTAGTATGTACTTTTTCCGAGCTCCGGCCAACTACCATTTAACAAGGTTTCACTGTAGGTTCTATATAAGCAGCGTTGACAGAATCGTTAGAACATACTCGCACCAATCCTAAGTGTAACACGATCTATACATGGTTCGTTGGGGCCCAAGTTGGCAGTTTTAATACTTTGTTTCTTAGCATTGCTTGCCTAATCTTGGCAGTTCGAGTAAAAAAAAATGGCTTCATGTTTGGGGTGGGTTGACCATAAAAATCAAGCAAACCAAACACTCGTAATGTATGAACAAGCACTAGTCTGTCCGTAACGTGCAGCTTTCGTAGCTTATTCATATTTCACAGAACTCTTACCATGTGACGCAGTCCAAAAAATTCCTTTTGTTGCTTGCAAGCAACAATCACATACACAAAATAGCCGCCTCATCCACAAGTCCCCTGGAAGCAGCGCCATCGACGCTTTGGTTCACAGCATTCAAACTTACACCCACGAGGTCCTTTGAATCACTGATGTGGGAAATCCACTAGACGCAAGGCAACCCCATTCTTGCGTTCTTCAGACTCCGTAATAAAGCACCGTGCAAGAGAAGCAATAATGGCACTAAAGTGGCATCATAGTTTACATGAAAGGCACCGCACGCATTGGCGTGCACAGCAGAGTACGATGGCTACAAGCGCCAGAGCAACAAAGCAGCTAGAAACAAAAAAAAATCAAGAAAACAAAAGGTGGGCTGTGCGTAGACATTCCGCACTTGTTTTTGTCGAGACCGTTGAGTTTCTCACTATATTACCCAGAAGGAAATCTGGCGCCACCATCTATGGGAATTTTTTAACAAGTGCTGTGCCATCACAGGAATCATGGTATGATATGCCGTGGTTGCGAAGTGGATTTTGTGTTGCGCAGCAAAGCATGAGGTCGCGGTATCAAATCCCGGCTATGACGGCTGTATTTCAATGGGGTCAAAATGCAGAAACACCTCTATACTTAGATTTAGGTGCATGTTAAAGAACCCCAGGTGGTCAAAATTAACCCAGAGTCCCCCACTAAGGTGTGTCTCATAATCAAGTTGTGGTGTTGGCACGCATAACCCCATAATTCAATTTATTTTTAAATGACAGTATATGGGTATACGAGGCTTGTGTTGGGTGGTATACGAGGCTTCATCTAAAATGTGGGTATGGCTACGCAGATAATAAGTCCTTAAAATGAAATCTTCATAAAAGGTTTTCATTAATCCATATCACATCTTTCAGTGAAGTTTACTTGCCCACCTGGGAAAAACCACTTCCAGTATGCTTGCCTTGGTTAAGGAAGCTTACAAAGACGACGCCCCATTAAGGGCCAAGGTTTTCTGGCGGTTCAGTGAGCTCAAGAACGGACGGAAGACCATTGGGAGGCAAGGAACGATCTGGACGCCATTCAACAAGTGGTTTGGACGTAAATGTGCCCAAAGTAAAAATTTTTAAAATCTCGTGTACTCCTACTGTTATTTCAGTATCAGGTTAATCGCCGAAGACCTCAACATGTGCAAAACAACTGCTCACGAAATTCATCATCATCATCAGCCTATGCCTCCAATTACCCCTGTCCTGTGCCAACCGATTCCAACTAGCACCCGTGAATTTCCTAATTTCATCGCCTCACCTGGTCATCTGCCATCCTCGACTGCGCTTCCCTTCTCTTGGTACCCTTTCTGTAGCCCTAATTGTCTAACGGTTGTGTAACCTGAGCATTACATGACCTGTCCAGCTCCATTTTTCTTCTTTTAATGTCAAGTAGAATATCGGCTGTACCTGTTTGATCTCGTGTCCAAACCACTCTCTTTCTGTCTCTTAATGTTATGCCTAGCATTCTTCGTTCCATTACTCTTTGTGCGGTCTTTAAATAACTTGTTCTCGAGCTTTGTCAGTCTCCAAGTCTCTGCCCCATAGGTCAGCACGGGTAAAATGCACTGATTGTACACCTTCCTTTTCAATGGTAATTGTAAGCTTCCAGTCAGGAGCTGACAATGTCTGCCGTATGCGCAAAATTATTTCTGAAAATTTGAATATGCGCAAGGTTTGTTCAAAATTGGTGCCAAAAGTGTTGAGGGATGAACAAAAACAATGGCGAGTTGACGTTTTCCTTGAGATCTTGTTGCAGTTAGAAAGTGAACGGGACTTTTCAAACGGCATAATAACAGGCGACGAATCATGGGTGTTCCAGTACGACCTCGAAACCAAGTGCCAAAATTTAAAGTGGCATGCCGCGAACTCCCCGTGCCCCTAGAAACCAAAAATGTTGAATTCCAAGGTAAAGAGAATGTTCATTGTCTTTTTTTCCAAGCGTGGGGTGGTCCACAAAATGTTTTTACTTCCGGGACAAACCGTCAATGCTGTGTTCTAAAAAGAAGTCCTCGAGTGCCTTCACGGAGCCATCTAATGGAAACGACTGGGGATAGCCGATCGCTGGAAGCTCCACAACGACAAAGCTCCAGCCCACACCGCCTTCATTGTGACCGCCAGCCTGGTTTGGATAGGGGTTGCAACCTTGTCGCAGCCACCATACAACCCCGATGTGAGCCTGGCCAGACTTCTTCCTGTTCCCAAAGCTCAAGAGAAGCCTGAAAGGTCACTGTTTTAACAATGTTCCCGCCATCCAACAGGCTGTTACAGAGTCTCTTTGAGAGGTTACGGCAGCTGACTTCCAGGGAGCCTTTGCAGCGTCGGAATGTCGTTGGCAACGGTGTATCGATGCCCAAGGAGACTATTTTGTAGAAATTTAATCATATGCACCGAGCGCATCAACACATTATTTTTACCAGGCCCAGTCTCATTACTTTACGGACAAACCCTGTGTAAAGTGCATCCAAAAATCAGTGAATAGAACTTGCTCACAAAAGGCACTTTGTAATGTTGTGTACTGAGGTGTAAATTTACACAGACCACATTCTTATCATTGGCAGCGCCTCACACCTATGATGAAAAGATCCAGCCCAATGCACCGCCTGGCTTCCCAGGGCTCGAGACATCACTGCCACTCATGCTCACAGCCGTGGCAGAAGGGAAAATAACCATGGAGGTGAGCTCTTCGTTTCCCTGCCCTCAAATCTCTATTTGACCACAAAATAAATTTTTTGTACCACAAATGCCGAGCATTCAGTAGAGGTTGCGAAGCACCCTGCTTTCTCTTTCAGCTGCCATTGCAAAAATTTTTTTGTTGCTGCTCAACAGGGATAGTGCCTCCTGTAGTTCCCTCATTTTTCCACTACGAAAATCTTTCTTAGTTTAGGGAACACCTAAGCCACTGTGGTTGCTTAATGGCTATGGTGTTGGGCTGTCAAGCACGAAGTCACGGGATCGAATCTTGGCCACGGCAGCTGTAGCATAGCAGTGGCAGCCTAGCTGCCATCATGCAAGAAGGGAGGCGTTGAAGACCCAGTGTTTAACCGAGAACAACACACAAGCATTTATTGCATGCGTGTAAAGGGGAAAGGGGGATCAGGAGAGTAACATAGAAAAGAAACTCGGCGCATGCGCATTGACAGCGTGCACATGATGCGGCGGTTTGATACCGCATTTTACAGCAGCGGCCGCATTTCGATGAGGGCGAATCGCGAAAACACCAATGTACTTTGATTTAGGTTCATGTTAGAGAACACCAGGTAGTCAAAATTTCTCGAATCCCCCACTACAGCATGCCTCATAAACAGATTGTGGTTTTGGCATGTAAAACCCCATAATTCAATTTTTTTTAAGGAACACCTAGAAAACTCGGGATTTTGGAAGAGTGAATTGCTAAGCGCACCCTGTGATGTTAATACAGTCGACTTCGGTTAATTAAATTGTGGTGGGACCGATGAAACTGATTGAATTATTCGTCGGGTCTAATTAAACACAAGGCATAAATGACGTTGAAACACTGTTGATTCACTTAGCAGTATTGTTTTAATAGGTAGCTTCGCTGCAATACAGCCATGTTATGGGGTGAGGCATATCAATCGAGGGGTGGGGGTGCCATTTTTGCAAGACATAGCATGTGTTCCTTAATTTGCACATGCACTGTCTCTGGTCACACTACAAGCACCGAGATGACTAATAAGTTTACTGGCAAGCCATAAGAGTTTCAAGTAGACCCCCACTCTTTCGTTGACTTTAGCCATCCCCTCAACTTTTTGCAGCGAAGCTGTATCTGGCTAGAGTACCAAAGAATTTTCGTGTCCGCACACAAAAACTATCATTATCAATGGCTGATACCCCAGTAAGTAAGCAAAAAGTGCAATGGCTCATAGGTTTATAAGGCAGAGGCTACAAGCATTCACTTGATTAAGGAATATGTACTAGGCCCCGTTAACGGTCTCATATACAAGACGCGCATGGCAGGTGACAAAAGGGCTCGTCACCACTGCAACGTCAGTAAGAGTTCTGAATGGCTGCCAGTGTGCTTGTACTGTAATTGGAGACAGCGCATTCACACATGTATAATTAAAGAGACGCGTACTATGTCCCATGAAAGTGGGCCCTTGAAATGCTTCACCACTTAACACTGTTGTATTGCAGCGAAGCCGACCAGTCAAGTTTGAAATTGAAATAACGGAAGTTTGGGCCAGTAGGAATTCTGGGCGCCAGGCAGGACCTTCAGTCAGGATTGAATTGACAGAAAAATGAATTTGACTGCAGTCGAATTAATGGAAGTCTACTATATATGTGCGTTCATTTTTATTCATGCAGGCCCTTATCAAGAAGATGTACAACAACCCAAGGCATATCTTCAACCTTCCAGCCCAGCCAGACACTTACATAGAGGTTGACCTAGATGAGGAATGGACAATACCTGAAGCTCCAGCGTATAGTCGCGCTGGCTGGACGCCCTTTGCCGGCCGCAAGGTTCGCGGCCAAGTTCGTCGAGTGGTCATCCGGGGTGAAGTGGTCTTCGTCGATGGTCAGGTATGTTCTTACACCATCTACTCCACCGCCCGCTACCTGTACCTCATAATCAGATCGCAGTTTTGGCACATAAAACTGCAGAATTCAAATTTTTTTAGCAAAAACACGGACAAGGTTTTGATTCCACTGACACACATTCATGCTGGCATCTTCTATTGCTCTCTCTTGCTTTCCGTGATGATCATTCTGCAGAAGTGGTACAATTCTGACACACCAAACAGCACAGCTCAGCATCACAAACAAGTCGCTGCAACAATTCAGCATTTTGAACTCTTTACTTTTCCCTTGCAGGTCCTTGTGGACCCTGGCTTTGGGCAAGATGTCATGGCCACCTCGGATCTCGAGCGTAGCGCAAGTATGACAAGTCTCACACATGTAAGTTGATACCTTGCATTTTCAAAGCACCCACTGGCAGCAACCCACTTCAGGTGGATGCCAACTTTTCCCTTTCATGTACTTTCCACCACCTTGCAGGCTTCCACAGAACTGATTTGCCATATTCACTGACCCACTATTGTGTTTGCAAATGCACCTGAGCTTGGAACTTCTTCTCGAGCTCACAAAGTGTAGGAGAAGTCCTGCCTCTTGACTCTAATTAGAACGGGCTTAATAACAGTGTGTGCTGTCTGCAGCAGTGCATGTTTGTTTGAGCAATGCCTTGCGGTAGATGCTTGATCATATGTGGTTGTGAAATTCTAATTTAGGAACTGCCTGGGAGCATCGCTGATATGCAGTGAACACTTCAGTCTAGAGGTAACACATTCCTTCGCTTTTTTTTGAGGTAGGGTGTTCAGTGCAGGCACGTTTAAGCATACAAGGTTGCTAGCTGTACAATTCGGCTGCTGAATACTGGGTTTTTATTTTAATTTTGATCCGTGGTGGCCACATTGTTCCAAAAGAAGAATGTGGTAATGTTTGTGATGTGGTGGGGACTTTGCATTGTAACTGTCTAAGCTGGAGCCGATTATTTCCTGTTTGTTTCAGGCACCGCCTGAAAAGGGAAGCTCTAGTGTTTCCGAGACATTTGGTGTCACAGGCCCTGCAGCAGGAAAGCCGGGCCAGTGGCGAAACTCTGTCAAATCTTTGACCAAAGGTAAAGGCAATCTTAAGTTCTAAGAATCTAAGATTTTGATCATTTGCTGTTTATTCAAACTAGCATACAGGTTGCAGAATTCCTCTGGTCCCACAATTTATATTTAAATGTATGTTTAGCCTAATAACTTGCACAGCCAACACATGTGGGGTCTTGCACATGCTCCTGGGACAAAGTAAGGACAACACAGTAGTGCAAGCAAGCACAAGGGCATACACAGTTAAACCTCAATATAACGAAGTAAGTAAAATCGACAATTTTCTTTGTTGATTGAAATTTGACCTTTTATGCAAATAACTACAGTTGCCAATCAGTTTTTCTTACACAGAAAGGGACCGCAAAATTTTCTTAATTATCAGGAAATCGAAGAAAGCAAACTTGAATAGGAAAACGATTTATTTTGATAAATTTGGGAGTCTGCGACAAATAATACAGTTTCATGCCACGTATGTCGATGATATCTCTTCTCGGCACTACGAATTGAGCGAAGCCAGCCACACTTTTACGTGCACTCCGCCCCCGCGGCTGATAGCGTCGCCCGCACTGGAACGACGCTATTGGGAAAAGTGCCGGCAGCAGCGAGCAAATGCTTCATCTGCCTCTCGCTACAACGGGTCACCAAAACTCGAGGTTACGCAACCTCCAATACCAAACACGCGGGAAGACACCTTACATGGTGCCACGTCGTCTCGGCACGCCCACTCTTTACACTCCCGGCACATTGCCACTAAAGCAGGGTGCACAGCTGCGTACGTGTTCAGCCGTGCTTACAGCCATGTGCAGCCATGGTCGAGATGTGAGCCAGAAATTGTGACGCATGTGAACTTACCCCTCTCCCCTGCCTCGCCCCTTGCATGTGCTTGATCACATTATGGCGAGCTCACTCCCCTGCCCCTCTTTCCCTTTGCACACGCGGAGAAGTGGCGCTCGTGCGTGAAGCCACCACCTTCCTTTCTCACCCTCGCGCACATTCACTGGCACCTAAAGCGCAAAGTGCACGGGGCGCAATTGGATCTTATCGCCCTTGTACTTTATACGCAACTGGCCTCACTTTGGGAGTACCTCTTGTTGCACCGTGCGTGATTTGAGAGGTGCGTTTGCAAGCAGCCGCTTGTAATTAAATCGTTTTGACCGTATGCGTTCGCAAAAGTTTGCATTTGTTGTCTCGGCATTGCTTTGCATTAGAAGCGAAATTTCATTATATTGAAATCGCATACAAACACACTTTGTTATATTCAGGTTCTAATTACATGGTGTTCTATGGACAAGAGGTTATCAAAAGTTAAATACTTCATTATATCGAGAATTTCGTTGTGTTGAAGTTCGTTATATCGAGGTTTAAGTGTATTGCACCTTTCATACACTAACTCCTGCTAGCCGAATTTCTATCTACAGAACATGCCGATAGGCTGCAACAAATCTAGTAAGTCCCACGTACTGCAACTGGATATGAAGCGAAAATGTTCGCCCCATGCTGGACACGAACGCTTGTTGTTTCCATGTACAGTCATGCAAACAGTGGCGCATTTGAATGATTGTGTTCGTCCGGTCTGGTGACCTGCTCCTAAGCCTCGTGAGACGATCTCTTAGAAGCATGGATCGCCGCACGCATGGAGCAGCTGCGGCGCTTCCCAACCCAGAGCCAAAGATAAAGAGCTTACTCCCTGTAGCACTCGAATAGCCTCGCTGTCAGGCAACGTTAGCAATGTAACACTCGCGCCATCTCTCGTAATATGTTGCGACCCCACCGACCACCACCAGTGATTAGCTACGAGGAGAAGCTGTATTACAGGAGGCGCGAGAGTCATGCGGGGGAAACAACATCTGGGGACATTTGAGAGTCTAGCCTCCCCACGCACATAACTTCTTGGATAATTTGTCAATTTGAACTGCAGTCTTGAGCCACCTTAGACTGTGCTAAACCAGAAGAAAGGGGGTTAACCGAGGGGCCCGATTTTTCATTAGTCATACGATACGAAGCTACTGGTAATTCTCACTGTTGGTGCAGATATTTTTGTGTGCCACCTACAAAAGTTCCACACTCGCACGGCGCTGTTTTTTACACATACTATGCGGTCGGATCCACCTATAACGATACCAGTTTTAACACAATATCAGATATAACAACGAGCACTCGATGCACAATCACCATTTGTATGTGGTATGTGGCGAAATAAATCATTTGCTACAATGCTCCCAAGCGATTTTATCGGGAATACAGTTGAACCTATTTAAAAAGATATCGGTATTAGCAATATATCAGTTATAACAATGAGAAGCTGCTGCACCGTCAACCTCTGTATGTTTTCTATGGTAAATATACCCGCTTACTACAGTGCCCCCAGGCCGAAAGGTAATGGAATGCGAAATCCTCGAAAAGAAATAAAGTTTGAGCTGCTGCATGCTGCCACACGTTGTTTTCCAGCTTTCTCCGTATCAACAGCCTTGCATGCCTCTCTCATTGCTATTTCAACACTCTGAGCACGAATGGGCTACGGTCGTAGCTCTAAGCCGCCCCACCCTCAGAAACACAAATGGACCGAGCCAACTTCGCTGACAGCGCTGGTGATCGCTGCGAGCAGGGATCCTCGAGCTATCGTTTTCGAGGATACAATCACTTACACACAATTTCGCATCTTGTCACCGGACGCGTCGGAGGCCATCTGTTGTGCTGCACAAGGTGAGGTTGGCCCAGTGCGTGTCCTATGCCAAGTCACGCAAAAGTGATCATATCCCTGAATGCAACTGCAGTCGAACCTCGATATAACGAACCTCAATTTAGCGAAATTCTCAGAATAACGCACTTTTTATTTTTCCCAATCTCTGCCCCTTTGAAAACCATGTATTTTTTTTTTTTTCGCGATTTAACGAGGTCACTTTATACTGTACTTCCGATTTAACGAAGTCCTCGCGCATTGCACGTACCAGGAGCCTCCTTGACAGGCAGACGAAAACTTTAGCCGGGCATACAGCGATTTGCATGCTCCCTTTAATGCTCAAATTTTTCCCGCGCGCTTCAATACATGGAGCAGAACGTGCCGCTGCGCCATCTATCGTGTACGTATGAAACCTGCAGTGAACGCGCTCCTGTAGTGCTAGCCGGAGTGCGTCAGAAGTTCCAGAACGCGTCACGCTATGACATCACCGGCCTGTTGGAATCACCGGCCTGTCTATAGCTTATGGAAGCGCCGCTGTTCCCATTTGCGGCAGCACCCTCAGAACGGCGGCGCTTGCGGGGAGTATCGGTAGTTCATGAAAGAGCAGACACCGCTCGCGGGTTTCTTTCACTGTTGAAAGGCATTAGCATTGGTTTGACGCGTTGCACTTGACTGCCGGCTACGTGCTACTTGTATGCTTCCCCAGTCGTCATGAGTGCTCCAGGCCCACTAATCGTTTGGCACTCGTTCACAGCAGCGTTCAAGAGGGCTGCCATCCTTTACGCCGAAGAAACAAATCACAAACGGCTGGTGCAAGAGTGGCGACTGCAGCGACGCAAAATTTTCACCTGTGACCGCAAGTGAGAAATTTCCCACGTGCCGAAGTGTGGACGCTTTCGAGAGCTGTAGGCTAAGCTTGCGGCGTACGTCGCTGAAATGCATGATCGGTCCCTGCCAGTGAAGTGCGACATGGTCATGAAACAAGCCCGGACTTTCGGCTTAATTTTAAGGCCCTACTTCGCCGTGAGTACAATGACGGTGACGAAAGTATGGCGTACACTACAGATGTCGTTGACTCGTGGCAGCTGCTCTGCGATCAGGGAGGTGCTCCAAGCGACATGACACTCAAGGACGTTGTCTTCAGCGATGCTTGCGCTGTGACAACTGAAGAGCTGGACGATGACGCAATAATCCAGAGCGTTACAGATACAGAAATGTACGACGACAACTCGGACGAAGAACTCCAGGTGGCAAGCAGCATAGCTACACCGAAGCAAGTCATGGGTGCGCTGAATCTCTTACGCATGTATGCGGGCGCACACGCGTAAGAGCAAGCCTTAGCAGCCCTGTCAAGCTACGAGTGCCTTATAACCCCAATGTTTATTAAAAAGCGGCAGATGAAGCTGAAGGACTTCTTCGCTTCCACCTGAGTTGCATAGGATTGCTCTGCGGGAAGTAATAAAAATATTCCAGCGTTCATGAATCAACGTCGTCATTGCTTTACTGAGCACGGTATCATCCGATGGCTGCGAGCGTTAAGCGCTGTAATGGTAAGTGGTGGCCTCATGGATCCACCGAGTTAATACTACTTGCAATTTTCTTCGAAAGAATGTTCAAGTTGATAGCTCTGGTATGTGCATAATTTTTTTTCTTTGCGCCACGGTTTGCCATGTCTTCGTGAAAGGAAATGTTATTATTTTTTTTTTAGTGATGACAATTCACGATGATGATCGCACTGATGGCCACCTCTAGTGGCGGCTATAAGCACTAGGCGCGGCGCTTGCTCCAGACCTGCTCTTCGCCGTACGCGTAATGGAGAAAAATTCGTTCGTACTCGCTGGCTATCGGGCATCACACTCTTAGCTGTGTTATTAGTTCCGGGGTTTATTGGTTATCTTTGTAATTTTGCTATCTACAAGGTGCCATACGCTATCAGGGGTGTGGAACACTCCTGCCATACACCATGAGTGTTCCAAGAACCTGCATCTTTATTTGGACTGCTGAAATGTAGGAACCTCGACTTAACGAAACTCACGATATAACGAAATTTTCGGCTGCAAATTGGACTTCGTTATATCGAGGTTCGACTGTATATATTTTCAAGCTGGCAACGCATAAATGGGCCGACTACGCCGAGCGTGCACCGGCCTCGCCGGGTGATGCATGCTGGCAGCATGTTTACATTCGGCCAGCTGCCTGGTCCTTCGATTTTGCAAACTTCGGGCAGGTTCGGTTTGTCTTGGGATCCCAGCCCACGTGACTTCCTGTCAGGGCCGGAACTAGCGGGCTGCTAGAACTCCAAATATCGAAGAGTCCCAGTGGTGGCCTTGCACTACAGCATGAGTAGTTGGACTTGGAATCGCCATGGTAGTGGTGCACAAAGTCATCTCCCATCTGTAGATCTGCATTCCACAGTGCACTAACAAAAACCTGTACTGCGGAATCCTGGACAAATGAGCATATGTGCTTTTAGAAATATGCATCAGTTGCCGAAACTGCCTCAGAGCTCGCCAACTTCATGTTGCTGCACACGAAGTTGCACAAACTGCACCAGAGAGAGCAGAGAATGTACGAGTACGTCAGTGACATCGTGGGACAGAAACATAGAAACATACTGTTTAGTCAGTGACACTGAAATGGTTAAGCGGGGTTATTCTTAACACTATAAACAGTTGTTTTTGTCGCAGTTAGCCAACTGCCCCAGATGAATTGGTAAAAATTACCAAAAGTATGCAAGCAACTCATTTGTGTAAGATTCGTAAGCTTCTGTAAAGGTAAGCTTATGTAAAAATTAAAAGCTTTCTATTTTGTCATTTGGCAGAAATGTACAACAAGATGTTTCAAGAGTTGGGCCTCCCGGATAGACTGCTGGTGCCAACCGGCATGGCGGCGACAGCGAGCTCGTCCGATGAAGCGCCACCTGGGACACGACTAGGCACGGCATCTGCACAAGGTGCAGTGTCATCGCTGCGCAGCGTCAGTCCACTCATGAGTGCTTCTGGTGGGGCCACGGCAGGGGGCACGGTGTCCCAGTTGTGGAGCCTTCCAGACATCCCTAACGCACTGCAGGGAAGACACATCCTGACTGCCGACATGTTTTCGAAAGACCAGATGCACTCGCTGTTCAATTTGGCACATGCTTTCAGTGTCTTTGTGCAGAAGGACCGTCCTCTCGACCATGTGCTCAAGGTGGGTAATAAACTAATAATCACTGAGGCTGTGCCCGTCACAGTGGTTTAGTGGCTATGGGTGTTCTGTTGCTGATGGACAGGTTTCAGTTCTTAGCGCCTGTAGCCATATTTTAATGAGGGTAGTACTTAGACACTGGCACACTTGTTTCTTGTAAGCTGTGTTTCACAGTGTTTCACGAACACAGTGCTTCTTACAGTCTTTGTGTTGCTTCTGTACGTTAAACCCCAGAATTTGATTTTGAAGACAATGTTTGACAATGTGGTCCGATCCCAAAAGCAGTGCCATCAAAGACAGAGCTCATGATGATGATAGTGATGATGCTAATTGTGATGGTGATATTGATTGATATATAGTAAAATTAAAAATCTAAATTCACAGCCTTAGAAAAAAGTGATTGATGCCAATGTTGATAACTGATGACAAAAAGGTGGAAGACGATTCAACCTCTAGTTGAAGTTGATGAAACATCGCTCCAGCGTGGATTCAACCATAAATTATGTGGTTCATACACCCCATCCTCAACCCCAACTCGGCCCAGAAGACATTGCCTTTTGTCAGCTTCAACTACAGGTTGAATCGCCTTCCAACCTTTAAAGCACTGCTTCCTTTGCTTATTCCTTGGACTTTGCCCCTGCTGTCACTGTCGCTGTTCTGCATGCTATGTTGGGAGGTGGTTGAGAGCACATGGTAGGAGTGCTGGAGGTATGTCGAAAAGCACGCATATTTTAGGGGAAGCTTGGCCACGACGTCCTCTAAAGATATCTGGGAGTTGTCACAATGACCTCTCCCCGTGAAAGCATTGCAGAAGCTGCAGCGCTTGCCTTTGTGCACGCATATAGAACAGAAGGAGGCAGAGGATGGGTAGAACAGCATGCATGTCCTACCCCTTCAGCCAGTGACACAGTTGCGAAACCACTGAACAACTTTACCACTCTTCACTCGTGGCAGCTCGCCTACACCACAGAGGGGAGAGGCAATGCGACGTCAGAAAGCATGCGTTGTTTGCGGTCTCTTCAATAAGGAAAAGGCCAGTACTACATGGGGCAATAGCTGAGGAGTCAGGACTGAGGGGATAAACGTTAATTCAAGGTACAGTACTGTACATTCCCTCTATTTCTGAGAAAGTAAACATCCTTCAAATTTGTCCTGCAGGGGACTGACGCAGGGCGTGCAGACGCAAACACACAGTAAAGCACCACAGTGTCAAGACCACAATATGCAAGTGATTGGCCAGCAAAACAATACTTCTGTACGCAACATGGTATATTATTGCTATGTCAGGGTTCGTGCGGGTCCTTGAAACCCTTGAAAACCCTTGAATTTTAAAAGATTGTTTTCAAGGCATTAAAAGTCCTGGAATTTTCGGAGATCCTTGAAGATCCTTGAATTTCCTCAATATTTATTTTTACTAAATTTCCAGTGATTGCATTTTAGAAAATTTCTATCCTCCCTCCTGAATTCCCACTGCGATTTTGTTAAAAAGGGAATTCTCAGGCATTTTGAATTGTCTGGTAAAACTCAGGGAAAACGCAGGGAATTTGTGCTTCAATAAGGGAAAATTGGCTGTAATTTTACTGAAAGGGAACGAAAGTCGCGACCTACTGCTGGCTCAAGTAAAAGAGAGGACTCGTTACAAATTGTCTTTGACGCCGTGTTGTTGGCTGGAGGAGTTGCCTATGTACAGTCAACAACCAATTTTCCGGACGGCCGATTTTTGTTAAATGCCCGATAGCGCGGACGGCTTTGAGGCTCCACCATGCGTCCCATAGAGTCGATGTACATGTAAGAACGTCTGTAATTTCAGACGCAAGAACCCTTCGCTGTCCGATTTTCCGTGGTTTTTGCCTCTACCGCAGGTCCTAAATGGCATTAATCAAAGCCATCACCACCGTTTTAATTATCTTGCTGCCTCGAATTAACCAACGCTCTCGCACGCCGATCCGCTGGCAGCCGTAGCTACCACCGCTGCAACACTAGGCTTCGCTGCTTCGACGTTCACTATTAAGGTTCTTGCCGTACGGTGCCAGGTTTTTCATTGAAAGAATTTGCTGCTGTCAGTAATCGCACCAACTTCGCATCTGTAATCATCGCGTATAGCTTCGAAGCTTAGAAAGCATGACGCGTTGCATAATGCTGGTTCCTGAAAGGCAGCTGCGCCTCAGCAGAGCAATCTTACACGGTGAAGCGTACGTGAAGTATTGCAGTGAAGCTTAACAAGCGTGGGAAGGGGCAATTGTCACGGGACACAGTACGTATTCTATAACTATACACGCATGTATAATTATGGCGCTGCCTGTGGTCCTTGAAAATCCACACACCGGGCCTTGAAAGTCCTTAAAAACCCTTGAATTTTTGTCACATACACCAGCATGAACCCTGTATGTTGCCCGAGGTTGTGAATTCAATCCCAACCATGGTGACAACATTTCGACTAGGAAGAAATGTAAAAACACTGCTGTACTTAGATTTTGGTGTACATTACTGAACCACAGGCTGTCAAAATTAATCCGGAGTCCCCCATTACGGCGCACCTGATAATGAGATTGGGGTCTTGGCATGTAAAGCACCATAAATTAACTAAATTTTATCAATTCTGCCGCGATGCTATGTGCAGTGTTAGGCAATGACAGTGCTAACCTTCTCGTAGGCTATGGACAATGGTCCACAACAACTCTTCAAGCAAACACGTCCCGCTGTGTGTTCTGTGTACCATGTGGACAAACACAAGTGGTGCACGCAATGAGAACATCGCCCCGCCACTTTTGTATGGCTCCAAGCGCTCAATAACTTAAACATTTGCCTTCAACATTACGGCCAAACACCATCAACTAACGCAAATGCTACAGAGAGCTTTGCTTGTACTGATGCCCACATTGCATGAGATATGCATTTCTTTTTTCCTGGGGTTGTGATTCCCAGACTCAATGCCGCGTTTAATGGAATTGAATGTGAATGCACTTGTCTACTAAGTATTGGGTTCAATTTAAAAGAACTCTGGGTGGTTGAAACCAGAGCCATCCAACAAGGAAAATGAATTCATAGCTTTTTTGCCCCTCCCCCACTTTGACTTGGCTAGTGACTGAAGTTTGCATATCTTATGTGTCATTACACTTGTAAACAATCTACCAGCCAGCATAGCTTGGGTTTCTTATATAGCCCAGAACTCAAGAATTGGACATCTGACTTGTCCTTCAAGCACATTAGTAAAGGCTCACTCATGCAAGCCATCAGGCTGTGATGTTAGGCAGGTGTCCCTTCTTGGGCCTAGCGCCAAGCAACAGGAATTAGCATAACTCGTATTTATTTTCTAAAATTCCTTTCAAAAAGAGTTTTTTCAAACATGGTGTTTCCAAGTTTAACTGCAACATTATTGATGTGCAAGCAGTACAAAAAAATAGAAGACGGCAGTGCATTTGTGCAGTGGCACCATGTTTGTCGTCTTCGGATTATTTGTGTATTCACAATGTATTACCAACAAGCCCAGATTTTAATAATCATTTAGTCTAATGTTTTACAGTGTAGGCACTTACAAGCTCACATTGCCCTTCCTACCTTTCACCAGGGCAAGGTGATGGCCTCGGTTTTCTACGAGGTGAGCACACGGACGTCGTGCAGCTTTGCCGCTGCCATGCAAAGGCTCGGAGGCTCAGTCATCCACATGGACCAGGCCACGTCGTCGACGCAGAAGGGCGAGACTCTTGAAGGTATCGCACGGCTATATTGGGCCAGCCTTGGCACTTTAGGAAAATGATGACGTTCGTCTAGTATCATGGTGTCTTCATATACTGAGTGTTGCTCGAATAAGAGTGCCGGGTGCACACGACCATTCCAGCTAAGTCGTTTGCTGATGTTATTTCAGGTTTAGCACAGAGGTGACATTGTGCAGTGGGTTCAGTTTAATGCCACGTCTGCAAGAAATACCGTAAAACCTGTGTACAGTCGATGCCCGTTAATACTAAGTTCACGGGGACTGCAAAAAACTTCGAATTAAACGAACTTCCAATTAAGCACAAAACACAGAAACAACACTTTATTATTAACGAAGTCGAGTATTTTCTCTAAGAAAAATAGTCAGTCATCTTGCTCTGCTTCTTCTTGCCAAATCGCCCTGCTGAAAGCGAGTTCTGCAGGCTGTAGATGTGGCGGAACGCTTTGTCCGCGTTACCTTCAGCGGCTGCGAGAGCAAGGCCCACAGCTGCATCAGCAGCCTTACGTTGCGGCTCGTCTTCAACGTCATTGTCGCTTTCCTGGGGCCGAATAATCTCCTCAATCTCGTTATCCGTTGTGCACCGTACATTTTGGCTGCCTTGTCTACGGCGACATAATCTTCAAAATTGACGTCTCCGAGAGCATCACCAAAAATCAGTGCCATCAAGCCCGCTTGTTGACGCTTCCTCCGATGAAATTGCAGAGGCATCCTCAGAAGAAGCTGCCACAAAACCGTAAGCCCTAAAGCAATTTGCGATTCTTTCTTGCTTCAGACGATCCCATGCTCACGCTAACATGTGAATGGCACTGAACAGGCTCACCTCGTAGTTTGCGGAGTTATCCATACACAAAGTCATGCGCTCCAGGAGGTGCCGCCTGTGCAGGACCTTAACATTCTTGATGATGCCTTGGTCCATTGGCTGCAAAACAGCTGTTGTGTACAAGCAAAAATGCGAGGCCTATTGCACCCAAGGCTGGCACATTCACGTGAGCACTGCAGTGATCCACAAGGAACACCTTGCGGTTTGGAGAAGCACACTTGCGGTCCAATTTTGTTATCCAGCTCTTGAAGATTTCGGCCGTCATCCACGCTTTCTTGTTCGGCTCATAGTCCACAGGCAGTGTCTTTACGCCTTTAAAACATCATTGCTTGGCGGCTTTCCCGATCACAAGTAAGCGACATCGTTCCGTGCCAGTCATGTTTGCCGCAATAAGCACCGACACCCTCTCCTTGCTGAGTTTGCCCCCAGCACAGTTGTCGTCATTGAATGTCAGGGTCATTTCTGGTAGAAGCCGATAGAAGAGTGCAGTCTCATCTGCATTGAAGATGTCTTCTGGTCTGTGCTCGCCGAGATATTCACGCAGCTTTCCGTCCTTCCATGTGGTGCATGTTTCCTGGTTAACGGACGCTTTTTCACCACACACGCTCTTAAAAACCAGGTCATGGCGATCTTTAAAGCGCGTCAACCATCTATCTGACGAAACGAAGTCATCGATCCCCAACATTGCTGCAAGCGTTCAGGCTTTCATCGCAACGATGTCTGCACTGAGAGCATGGCCAATGCATGGCTGGGAGGAAGTTCGTTGCTCCGGGCCTCCCGCTGCGCACACAGCACCGCTACAAGCCTAATCCCGCTCAATCTCGCCACTGCAAGTATGCAGCGCTGCGTGCACCTATGGCACCCCCGTGGCCTCCGCGATCAGCTCCGGCCACGCGCGGCAGCCGCTTCGCCTCCCGCCGGTGCCGAGCGCAGAGGCTACGGCAGCCGTAGCAATGAATAATCGCACCGCTCCAAGAAGGGCGGCGTTACGGACGGCTGCGGTGGCGATGACACCAACGCGGAGCACGGAGCTGTTGCAGCACTTGAAAAATTGCACATTGATCCTGAACACTCACAGTCGTGCCCCAAATGTGGTCATGACTCATGCTCCTTTGACCACATGCTCTGGCTGTGCCCAGCCCTTAACGCCTCTCCACCCATCACGAAAGAACAATGGCAGGACTCTCTCAAGAGCAGCAACTTCAACATTCAACTCCAGGCTGTCCAGAGGGCCCACGACATTGCCGCGGGACTTGATCTCCCGGTTCCATCGTGGGCGGAGCCACCGACTTGATCTTCGGGAGCCTTCGGTTTGGCTCCCCGAGGTCTCAGTCCCTCAGGACTCAAATAAAGTTCTTGTCATGTCATGTCATGTCATGTCTACCAAAGAATGACAGTCACCTCGAGGATCCCGGCTGAAAATAAACTTCCAATTAAATAATATCACTGGATGAGGACTTCGAATTATCGAGCGATTTCTTCCATAGGATTGCGTGCAAAACTGACGGGACCAGCACTTCACTTCTAATTAACCGAAAATTCCAATTAAACGGCTTCGAATTATTGGGAGTCGACTGTATAATACGAAGCCGCAAATAGTACTAGGTGAAATTTTTGGGACGCAAAATGGAAAAGCGAAAGGTTTATCCATGTGTAATACGAGTGAGGAAAACATTTATTTAAATTGCTCTCCGCACTTCAATCGCTGTCTTCCTCAGCTGCGCCCTCTTCGGATAGTTCCTTGTCGGACATATCTTCCTAGAGGTACTCATCCTCTGCGCTGTCGAGTGCGTTCGAGATGCCGCACTTCTTGAATGCACGATGCACAAGGTCCTCTGGTATGCTGACCCATGCATCCACAATCCACGTGCATAGCGCGGTTGGCGAAGCCCGCTTCAGCCGCCCAGTCAGCGCCACTGCAGGCTCACCTGAGCGCATCCAATCTACGTAACACCACTTGACTGCATCTTTGAACGGCTTGTTCACGCAAACATCTAAAGGTTACAGCTGAGATGTCGTCCCACCCGTGATAACGAGTTCAGTGCCAGATTTGCGAAACAGCCTCTTCATTGAGTTGGCCAAATGGCAACGAAATGCGTCCAGCACGAGGATGGACAGGAACAGCAACAGTGCGCTGGGCCGCCTACACCAGACGGACTTTACCCAGTTGAGCACAAGATTCTCGTTCATTCAGCCTTTCTCATGACATGTCACGACCACATTTTTTGGCAGCTCCTCACCTCTAACATTGTCTTGCGCTTGAAGACGACATAGGGCAGGAGCGTGCATCTGTCTGCTGTGCACGACGTGACGGTAACTCGCATTTTCTCATTGCCATTGGACCGGACATAAACGTGTTTAGAGCCCTTTTCGTGCACGGTGAGGGGCGATGGCATGTCCAGACAAACTGGCGTTTGGTCAGCATTGCCGATTTGCCCTAGATAAAAGTTCTTGGACTTGCGCAGCGAGATGACGCGGTGCTGGAAAGCCACAAGCAGCTCTTCGAACGATCTGGGCAGCTTTTGCGAAATCGAAGTTCAGCGGCGTAAGGAAAATCCAGCACGGCACATGTAGCGATAAATCCGGTGCTCGCTCGCTTTAAAGGCGAAGCTCGGTAGCCCTTTTTCTCTTGCAAGCTCCTTAACTTTTGCCTGCATAAGCTCCACGCTCACAGCTAAATGCGCGGCTCGCTGTTGGCGTACGAACTCCGTCAGGGCAAGTTTGATTTCCGGGAATGTCCCACTGTTCGGGCCACAAAAAGGGCTTCCTTCTGTTGACGCCATCCCCGAATGCTTCCTTCGTTGACGCCAAACTGCCTCCCGGCAGCACTTTTGCCGATGTCCTGTGTGGCTAAAATAACCTTTCTTTTGAAAGCAGCCGAGTACTGTTTTTGTGGTCCGGACATGTTGGTCCTTCAAGGTAGAATAAAAAAGATGCACTTCGTGAAGCGTGGTTTGCACGTGTGCTGCCAAGGTGTACACTCAACAATAAAACCAAGCCGTAGCCACGCAGCAATAACAGAGTCAAGACGAAACCAAAACTTCTAGCTCAAATTTCTGACTGAAATTTTTATTCGGATCCGCATGCTGTACGAAGTGAAAATTTGGGATGCTAATAATAGAAAAGAAACCTCTTGGTATACGCGGGTTTTTACGGTACTTGCCTGTGTTCGTAGTGAAGCCATAGTGTGCGTCTAAACAGCAGCACTAAAATATGGCGATGTTACTGTAAATGAGTGGTGGTGCCGTCTGTCACCGATACACTGAAAGGCAACAGATGACACTGCTGTTTCTTTGCTGGAAACTTGACATGAATTCATGTGCCTTTCTTTGCCTTGTCGCACCTGCATTTTTAAAGGCATCACATGCAGACCGGCCACATGAACTTACCCTTGTCTAACATGTTGGACTGCTTGCACTTGAAACGTGTACTGCATGATCATCCTGGTAGCATCGAATGTTAGTTACTCGCAACATTGGCTAAGTGGCTGTTGCATTGTGCTGCTCAGAAAAGGTTGCAGGTTTGATTACTGGCCACCGCAGCCACATTTCAATGGCTTTGGAATTCAAAAGCACTCTAGTACCGTGCTTTGAGTGCAGGACCACAAATAACCTAAATTAATCCATATCCCTACACATGTAGGCATTTGGGATACACATTTACGCGTTTACGGGTCACAATTGAGTCAGGGTAGCCGTTCCCCCTGTGCAGGGCTTTCCTTCAGCGCTCAAGCGCTAGAGGTCAATGGAAAGGAAAATATTTTGTTGCTTCTGATCTGATGTGACATAGTGCCAACTCTTTCTACATTGGGGAAGTTTTAAAATAGCACAACACCCTAGTGACTCGCCAGTGGGCTACGACGCACAGGAATTTAGACTCCAAGAAATGCTGGCACAGAACCTACTCTCTCAGAGTTCATTATGTGGTTTATGCAGTCATTATTCATTGGCACTTATTTTTGTGCCACTGACTACTTGCAATAACATAATGGCATTGATGCTAAGTGGTTAAGTTTGTGGGTCACAAAGAAATTTTGTTGAAAGGAATGTAGTTAAATTTTGGTTTGGAATGCTGTTATGGGAGCCGATCATAGTAGACATCAAAACGCATCTAGCCTGTGTTATGACATCAGTGTAACAGATTTTTTGGACATGCCCGCAAATCAGATGCCTTCGTGGCACTGCCACATACTCTAGACCCAATGTATAAGGGCATCCAAAATTTTGGACACTAAAATCCTTTGCCGTACAATTTTCCTGACTTTATGCCATAACTACAGGTCCAAAATGTCATTAATCGAAGCCACCACTGTTATCGTTTTGGTTGTCCCACACCCTCAAACCACTGCTCTCACATGCCAATCTGCTGGCAGCCATAGCCACCACTGCAATGCTAGGCCTAGCTGAATTGAAGTTCACTACCAAGCTTCCTGCTGGTCGGGGCCATATTTTTCATTGAAATAATTTGCTGCTGTCAGTAATGGTGCCAACCTTGCCCATGTTGTCCTCGCCGATGGCTGCGAAGTGTGGAATGCAGGGCAAAAGTCAGGTGTCGTGTATTGCTGGTTCCCAAAAGTCGGCTTCGCCACGATACAGTGGCGTTAACGTCAAACATACGCATTGTGTTGTGGTGAAGCATATCAAGAATGGAAAGTGGCCACTGTCACAGGATGTATTCCTTAATTATACAGTCGACTCTGGATATATCAAACTCGGATATATTGAATTATTGCCAATATCAAATAGTCGTAGCATCTCCTTGGAAATCCCATATAAAATTTCACCTGGAGTGTCCATGTAATAGCTATTGGAATAAAATAAATGTGTTAAGCTTTTGAACTGTACTCTTCCAAAGCAATAAGGTGTGTAGCACCACAGCTTCTGCCAGCAAATTGTGCAAATGCGTTGATCTTTACGCCTAGCATCCCTCTGCATTGGAGTACCATTTGCTCAGTCTCAAGAGTAAGGAGCTGTCTCGTAGCTTTCACTTCCATGCTACATTGAAACAGTGTTGGGAAGAGTGCTTTGAATGCAATTATTTGCATCCATACATCCGATTCCTGAAATTAAGTAATTGCACAGATGAATGGCCCCTATTTTTATACTGCACAATCTTCGCAATCAGCCCACATTTTTGGCAGAATAGCTACATAGACGAAAAGAAAACTAGTCTCAGAATGTCAAGAATGCTATTCACATTTTAAAAAATCTGTTTTTCCTGAAAGGTGAAGCATCGATTGCGATAGCAAATTAGTGGACAGCTAGCTGTATGAAGTAAGGATAGTAGTTTTGTCAGCCATATAAACTTGTAAACTTAGGCATACATACTACCGTATTTACACGATTGTAAGTCGACCCCTTTTTTAAATTTGAAAGTCTGAAGTTGGGGGGTCGACTTACAATCGAAACCGAAACATGGCCCCGCCAAAAAAAAGCGATACCAACGAGAGCTACGACGTAGTTAGAATTTTATGTTTGCTATATGGCCCTACCCGTATCTTTTCGCTATCCCGCATGTTATTTCGCTTTTCGGAAGGGTTTTTCAGCATTTTTGAGAGTTTTACAGTGCATGCAACACTCATGGGGGGTGTCGATAGTTTATGGAAGCGCCGCTGTTCCCATTTGCGGCGGCACCCTCAGAACGGCGGCGCTTGCGGGGAGTATCGGTAGTTCATGGAAGAGCAGACACTGCTCGCTGGTTTCTCTTTCTCTGCTTGAAGGCATTAGTATTGGCATTTGACGCGTTCTACTTGAGTGCCGGCTACGTGCTACTTCTATGCTTCCCCAGTCGTCATGAGTGCTCCAGGCCCACTAATCGTTCGGCACTCGTTCACAGCACCGTTCAAAAGGGCTGCCATCCTTTACGCCGAAGAAACAAATCACTGCACAGCGGGCCGCAATTTCGATGTTTGTAAACGGGTGGTGCGAGAGTGGCGACTGCAGCGAAGCGAAATTTTCACCTGGTATGACAAGTGAGAAATTTCCCACGTGCCAAAGTCTGGACGCTTTCCGGAGCTGTAGGCTAAACTTGCGGCGTACGTCGCTGAAATGCGTGATCGGTCACTGCCAGTGAAGTGCGACGTGGTCGTGAAACAAGCCCGGACCTTCGCCTTAATTTTAAGGTTCTGCTCCGCCGTGAGTACAACGAGTGGCTGGCGGCAGAAGACTGCGAAATTACGCCAACCGGACCTGTCAAAAGAGCCTCCCTGACGGCTGCGTGTGTTTGAGTGCATTTGGCGTGGGCTGCTATTCTGCAAGATGTCCTGGTGCGGTCGTTTGCCAAATTTGAAATTTCGCTGCACCACGACGCGCTGTGGGACTGCAGCAACGATGACGATGGCAGCACTAGTGAAGACGAGTAGTCCAGTGACTATGTCAGCTACTAATAAATTTTCGTTATCGAACGCGCCGTCGGGTATGCTCTCTTATTTTATTTTTTTTTTTCGGTCACGCGATATGGGGGGGTCGACTTACATTCGAGTCGACTTACAATCGTGTAAATACGGTAATTAAATTAACAAGCATGGTGTCATGTGCACACAAGCAAACATGAACACATCTCAGTCGACGACTGCGGAAACTCACTGTCAAGAAGCAGGAGTGAGGAAGCATGGCAGCAGCAGTGAGCGAATTGACCTTCCTGCTGCATCTCAGGTCAACGCAAACTAACTGCGAAAAAACTGTGCACGGAGGACTCTGTCCCCATCGTGGGTAGCTTTCAACAGACAGCGGCCCGGGCGGGCCGCCCCGACCGCCAGAGTAGAATGCACCTCCCCATTTCCCCACCCTAAAAACCTACCGTATTCACTCACATAATGATCGCACTCTCGTAATGATCGCACCCCTGAATTTTGTCGTCAAAATTCGATTTTTTTTCCTTTCCCGTGTAATGATCACACCCTGACCTTCTCACAGCGATATGTCGAGTGCCAAGACTAGCTAATGATGATCACGCTTGCCCTCTGTCAAATGCTACGCGAACGACTCTTCAAGACATACCAAGCGGTCTGCACGCACCCAACATTCTTAAGCAGATGGCCCATTTCATTCCTTTCATCACTTTCGGCACTTCCATTAAAAAAAAGAAAGCTGCAACCAAACTTGCCTCAGCTTTATTATTTGTAGGCTTCGTAATGGTTTTGGCCAACAACAACAACATAAAGGGCGCCTTTCAGTTGTTCTCATCTGCACTCATAGGCACGCAACAAATAACGAGTGACAATGATAGTGGCCACTGATACGTTAGAAGCGTACCCTATTCATACGCCAATGCTTGTAACGCAGCTAAGATATTCGCCCACCCTTAGCAGAAATGTGCTGTATTAGGGATAGTAGTGAAGACAAATGCTGCAGTTTCTGCAGCATACCCACCATGTGTTTCTATTTCACTGGCAGCTAAGTGCACCCATCTGTTTCTGTCCCCTCGAAGTGGACATGGCTACATTATTGCTGCAAACCTGCCGATATTAACAATATTATTCATTACTGATATGGAAGAAACTGTTTCAATACACGTAATGTACTTGCGAGAAGAAAAAAAATCGTGTTAGGCGCGTTCGGCTTGCCCCACCGCGTTCGGCTTGCCCCACCGGCCGCCATTTTTGTTTTGGTGTCCCGCACTGACAGCGGCAGCCGCCTGCTTGTTATCCCGCAGAAAATGCGGGATGAAAAGAGAAAATATTTCTTTGCGTGTGAAATTTAACCAGCGTAATGATCACACCCCTAAATTTGCGTCAATCATTATGTGAGTAAATACAGTAAATCATGCTGCTTTGCTGTTAAGGGCCTGTCATGGAGGTGTCATGGAGGTTTGTTTGGTGGGCAATTTTTTCTGAAATATTGTGAAAGGGTACTTGTATTGTACACTTCCTAACATTTTGTTCATACAGCGAGTTCACGGCCCTGCTATCGTTATGAATGCATTGACTTTTCACTGCGATTCTCTTCTGCAGATAGCATCACCATCATGTCCAATTACAGCGACGTGGTTGTGCTGAGGCATCCACAGCCTGGAGCTGTTATGGTGAGATTTTGATGCTTCCCTTGTGGCTCTTGCATCACAGTGCATAATCTTTTATTGGCCTTGTTCATTGAACATACTTTAAGGGCAGACATATCTCAATGTTTAAGTTCCCTTTCTACAGTCAACATCCAATTTATCGGACTCCCTAGGGACCGCATACCTCTCAAGTCTCCTGAATTTCAACCATTTCTTCTGTTTGTACGGTTGACAGGAAAGTCTCCCAGAAATTGCAGTTGTGCCTATCCGTGTCCAGCGCTTTGTCAGGCCACGTTGGCAAAAAAATCCAGTCCAATCCAGTTAAAAGTTCCTCACACATAGCATCATTAAGGAAGTGGTAGAGAAACCCTAAATGTGTTATTTCGTTAACTGCAGCACTGCTCTTTACACTGACTGGGTTGTTGGGTGCCTTATCAGGCACGTCTGAAAAATCGAGCCCTGACTTTATACAGTACAGGGTTTTCCAGCTACCCTGTGCCAAGCTTTAATAAACCATATGTGGGCTACTTGAATGCAACCAACACAGCATTGCTGACTGTCCTCTTGAGCAACTCGAAGTGTGCTGTGGCTTCTAGTCGCAGAAACATATCACTCCGCTCAATTGGTGGTAAATGGCCTGAGATGTGCGACGTCCTTGATGCAATAATTGTCACCTGAAATTTTCAGCATAAAAGTATGAGACTTAATGTTACATTCGATTGCATGATGCATGCCTATATCACTCATTCACATAGTGCTATACCCTTTGGTTACAAGTGCAAACAGTGAGAAGTCTCTCTAGCGTTTGTAGCATTGCCAGCTCTTCATGAAACACGGAGTATATGCTAGAAATCATTTCTCACAGCGGGCCTCGAAGCATTGCCGCAAGCCAGTGATCAACGCCGGCGACGGCATTGGCGAGCACCCCACACAGGCTCTTCTCGATGTCTACACAATCCGCGAGGAGATCGGCACAGTCAACAACCTGACGGTAAGGGGGACTTGTGGAGTCTTTGCCACTTATTAGTACACAAATGGCTGAAGAACTAAAAAATGAACTATTTTCCTACTTAGTTTGGTGCTCTCTTTAAAATTTTTAGTCTTTGCAAATTCAGATATTTTTCGGATAGTTTTCTCATACTTCCCATCATTGATTGCACAGGATCAGACACGAAGCTTGAGCAGAAATGCAATGACTCTCACCCGTATTAGAAAAATTACCGTAGCCGTGCTTTGGTCACTTGTAATTCTGACAGCGTTAGAGCAGTTACCTTTTTTTTTTTTTCTCATTGGCAATAAAGTAAGCTTATGCGTGTTTGCTGCTGGCTGAAGTCTTCGTTTTCTGGCTTTTCTGTGGCACTAGCCGTCATTTGCACCACTGTGTATGCTCGCCATGTGTCACTTCACTTCATGTATGCATGGTCAAAAGCGTGGCAGTTTGGGCGAGTTGGTATGTCATGACTGTTTTAGGCTTGTAGCGCAGCTCAGAAGAGCAAAAAGGAAGGAGGTAGGGGTAATCAAAGGGAACGGAAAACAGAGTGAACGCTCACTCTGAACTCCGCAATGTGTGCAGTGAAGTGCATACATGACTGTTTTAGGCTTGTAGCGCAGCTCGGAAGAGCAAAAAGGAAGGAGGTAGGGGTAATCAAAGGGAACGGAAAACGGAGTGAGCGTTCACTCTGTTTTCCGTTCCCTTTGATTACCCCTACCTCCTTCCTTTTTGCTCTTCCGAGCTGCGCTACAAGCCTAAAACAGTCATGTATGCACTTCACTGCACACATTGCGGAGTTCACTGTTTAGCATGAAAAAGTCATTGTATCTCAAAACAACGTTGCTAGACCACTTGTCCATGTAGTACGTAGTGGTACACTCCTTCACACCAACGCTTAAACTTAGACTTACTGCGTTACTGCACACTTTTTCCGCTGCACTGAGCACAGTTTGCAAACAGGCTTCCCAAGACACTGCTCAACCGCTCCGCAACTGCTATATGATCAAACTCTACGAATGGTAAAATGCTATTTGTGGTTTCTGCCCCACAAGTACCTTGCGACAAACATGCATTTTCACACAGCCTTAAATACAGTAAAAGCTCGTTAATTTGAACCGCAAGGGGAAGCCGCTTCAGTTCGAATTAACAAAAGTTCAAACTAATGAAAGTGAAGGAGAATAACAGTACACTGTGATTTGGAAGCAGTAGGGCATGTCAGAAATTTAATGCTTGAAAAAGTCTGTGATCGTAGTCTGCCTTTTTTCCTTGAAGGCGACAGCTATCACTTTTTGCTCTAACGAGCGAATGTGGCAGAAGGCTTCCTCTTCGCCTTCTTCAAAACTGAAGAAGAGACGAGCAGCATTCAATCCAGCCATGACCTCCATGACCTCCGCCCTGGCGCTTCGTCTTCCTCCTCCTCCTCGTCACTGGCAGCGACAGGTTCAGCGCTTTTGACATGAGAAATTATGTCCTCATCTGTCAGCGTACCACACACCACTGCACTCTCGTCCACGTCGACATAGTCAGCAAAGGAGATGTCATCCAAAACGTCTGCCATGGGAGCGGTAACGCCATCTTCGAGCGCAGGTGGCTGGTTTCCTCCTTGCAGAGCTTGCGCGCCGAAGCCGCAGTGGCGATAGCAATTTGCTATCGTAACCGCAGTTACTTGCTCCTAAGCACGTACAAGCATGTGTAGCGCACTTAGAAGCGTCACCTGATAATTATTACACAAAATAATTTGCTCCAACAGATGGTGCCGGTAAAATGATTAAAAATTTTTAATGATGCCTTGGTCCATGGGCTGCAGCGCCACTGTAGTGTAAGGTGGAAGGAAGGCTAGCTCAATGGCCTTCGTCTCAACGTCGACCTTATGAGCCAAACAGTTGTCAAAGAGCAGGAGGGCTTTCCGACCACAACGCTCAAAGTTTTTGTCCATCTTCGCTAGCCACTGTCTGAACAGTTCCCCGTGATCCATGCCTTTCTGTTGGCCGCCTAGTCCACTGGGAGGGACCAAATGTTCTTGAAGCAACGCGGACATTTAGATATGCCGATCACTAAAAGCGGCAGCTTTTCAGTTCCTGCCATGTTCGCTGCAACCAATACAGTTATTCTCTCCTTGCTTCTTTTCCCTCCAGTGCACTTGTCGCCTTTATATGTGATTGTTTTGGAAGGCAGCAATTTGAAAAATAAAGCAGTTTCGTCCGCATTAAATATGTCCTGCGGAGAGTACTTCTCCACTTGGCCTTGCAATACCTCGGAACGCCAAGCTTCACACGTTTCAACGTTTACGGCCTTTGCTTCTCCTGACACAGCACGGAAAACTAGGTTGTAACGCTCGCCGAAACCCATCTGAAGCAGCAAAGTCGCTGTAACCCAGCTGCAGGGCGAAGTCCTCTGCCTTCGCCAGTATCACAGGGCCGCTCAGTGGAGTATCCTGAGCGCGCATGTCCTTTATCCAAAGCAGTAGCGCTTTCTCGAGGTCGGGATACTTTGTGGGCCGCAACCTCTTCTTTTCGTTGGCAACTTCTGCCGCCAAGGCATCTTCAATAGCTCTCTTATTCTTTATGTAAGTAGATAGCATGCTTTTCGGTATTGCATGCTTCTTCGCAATTTCTTGCTTAGACAAGAGTCCGGCATCCACTTCCCGCAGGATATCACTCTTTTCTTGCAGTGTTTTGGCACAGTGATGCCGTGTGCCGCGGGCAGATGCCATTTTCAAGTTGTCGCAACTCTGGGTCTGACTGTGCCACACCACCGATGTCCACCGAAATGAATGTTAGCCGAGGCTTAAAACCATCACCAAGAATCCCGACGGCCGGTACATCCTAAGCTGAAAACAGACCTGCATAACCGATGAAGACTGCCGAGACAAAGACGCTAAACATGTGAAGGTGGCGAAGGCCCCGATTCGTCGATTCTTGATTGCAAGCACAGCTGCGATGCACTTGATTCGCTGTGTTTTGGTGCTTGCCGTGCCATCTGCTGCACAACATTAGCAGCTACACAAGATTTGCAAAGCCTCCAATATTTGCGACGGGCAAGAAGTCTCGGAGGTTAACGTAGAACGGAGAGGAGGCAGCCGCCGCTGCCTTCTGGCCGACCCCGCGCTAGTTAGATTTTTCCCGATTTCGCCTTCTCTCGCCGTTTCTCCATTTCAGAGGCGACGCAGCCTTGTGTGTAGGCAGTAGGTGCGTTTCTCCGGCCGTGTGCCAGGCGCCAAGCCGCCAGCACAGTGGCACGTAGTTCGAATTATCAGTAGCGGAACCTTCTCGCGTTCGAATTAACGGGCTTTTTTATACATGGACTTCTGTGGAGCTTGGCCGGACCAAACTTTACAGTTCGAATTATACGTAAACTCGAATTATTGAAGTTCGAATTAACGAGCTTTCACTGTACGTTGTTAGAATTTCATCTGCAACAATGATAACACATGAGTACCTTTAAGAACACTGTTGTTTTATCTATATTTATGCATGCCGCG